>NC_048287.1:11197409-11512826 GCF_009762535.1 Notolabrus celidotus | reverse complement strand
GATCTTTGTTGCTTTGTCCAGCATTAGGTTGTAAACATTACTCTTTGGCTTTTACAGCCTGCTTATGTCATGTCCTGCCTCCTAAGTCTCATCTGAAATTTCTAGAAAACTTCAGGAAGACATATGTAACAGAGGCTCTAGCCATCATTTCAGCTTGGATATGATTCAACATAAGAATTGGCAGCTCTTAAAAACAGCAAGAGACTTAAGCAGTACCCCATTCTATCTGGACAAGACAATTTTATAGGACTTTTCAGCAGCATTGGCATTTTTTTGATATTGCAGTGCAGCCATTCTGTTACCTTTGTCCGTGGAAACTTTCCAAAGCAATTTGTCTAAAGAGTTTACCTGAAAATATTGCTGCATTTTTACTCCACTTCTATTGTATTTCTAAAATATTGCACACAGACAGTTCACTGAGCTCATCTCTTATTCATTCAGTTTGCCAAGGCAAAGCTGCCCAACCTGTAGAGACTGTTTATCTGCATAGGAATACCTCAGACCTGCTCCTCATTGACACTTTCTTGGCTTTCATTCGAGTTGAACATTGATTCTCTCTCTTTCATCCTTCAGGCAAATTCCTTATCGTTCTTTTTCTCTACCTCTCTCTCTCTAACCTTCAATCACTTCTTTATGCTTTTCTAATCACTTGTTTAATCTCCTCTCTTCCTGTAGCACTTCTGAGCCCAGGTTCACTGAGCCAACTGTCCTTGAGGATTCAGGTGGCGTTTTCCTCTCCAACAGGTTAGGCCTCTTACGATCTTATTCCTTCCTGTCCCTGAAGTTGGGTGCCAGCTCTAATCTGTGTTTCTGAATTTACGTCGGACTGTAATTTACGTGGGAGTCTTTGCGTGCCCGCTGCAGCTGCGACTCAGTTCCCCGTTGATTCTTATTTTATTTCATGAAAGTGTCAGCTTGTATTACATACAAATGCGTTGCCATAGTGTGATAAATCTTCCTCAGTAGAGATTAAACAATCTTTGTGAGAGTGATGCTGAATGTAAGTCACATTAGATTGGACTGCGTGGCACACATGGGAATCAGAGTGAGGGTTTGTGCGTGTTTCAGTGTGAATGTGTGAGTATGTGCATGTATTCTTGTTTTTTTTCGGTTTCTGTGTGGGTCTGTGAGTGCACTTGTGTGTAAAAACTTGCCTCACGCTATATAATTGAATATGGGGGAAAGGGGCTTTTATTTGTGCAGATGTCATTCCTGATGGATGCCCCTCATAAGACAAGCACAATCAGAGATCATTCCTCATCTTTCCTCCCACTCCTTACCCTTCCTCTCCATCATATTTTATTCCCATAACCCAACACCTACTTTTTTACCCTCTGTCTTTGTTGGCATTGGTAGCTGGTGTTGTCACAGTGGATTTCATGCTGCCTCATGTTGTGTCTGTTCTGTCCTAGTTGAGAATGATTCAGTCTGTCTTTAATAATAAGTCCTATGACCATCACAAGGCGATGCAAAATGGCAAAGCTTTCGAACAGAGTGCTGTTCCAGAACGCTGTATATACATAATTTTCCACTTTTAAGACTATAACTTCCGCATGGAGAGGATCAGTGGATAGGTTCTTTAAGGCCACATTATTCTTGTATTATTTATCAGTGGGTTTTAGTAACAGCTGGTGCACATTCCCTCCATCCTTTGAGTGTCTGGTTTTGGATGTAAGCCATTTTCGGGAGCTGTCATGAGCTCTAAGAGTGGAACAAGTCTTGTGTTGTTGCTAGTCGTCATACACTTAAAGATATTCAGATAATTGACGTCATTCAATGCAGTAAAAGGTGAATAGCAGAGAGTGATTTCCTCTAGAACTGGCAAACACATCACTGTAATGTTGGATTTTCCTGGACTGTCATGCATGATGAAAAAGAAGGAGTGATGTGTAGAGTGAAAATTCATGAACAAAAGAACTAAAATACAAGTGAAACAGAATCTTACTTAAAAGTCCAATCAAATGACATCCAACTGACAACGCTAAGGAACCACAGCAAACACAAGAAGGAAATCACAAGGAACACTGAATCAACATGAGATGATGCAATCATCCAACAACACAAGGGAGGAAACACAGAGACTAAACACACACTAGGTAACGAGCAACAGGTGTGGGCACAGGACACAGGTGAAACTAATGAGGGTAATCAAAAGGGAAACACACAATGGTAGGAATTAGACTAAACCAGACACAGGGATCAAGAACTACAAAATAAAACAGGAAATACAATAGACTTGATTAAGAAACACGCACAAATACACAAGTCACTGGTCACTAATAAACAACATAGGGGAGACATAAGGATAACTCAGAATACAAACAGGGACGAAACAAGATATGAAACACAAGGTAAATCTACAAAATAAAACAGGAAATCAAAAACAAATAACAGCAAAGAAAATAAAAAACTTATGAGCCCTAGCAAAAACAAGCTCTGAATTATCTAACATATATCAAATCTGAGAACAGATACAAACCAAGCATCACACAAAGTTGTGATAACTGCTCTAGGCTTTCCCTATATTTTTTTCATCAAAGTCTATCGAACAAAGAGCTTTTTTGCTGTCTCTAAGGGTCCAAAATTGCACGAATCAAAACAGTTTGCCAAAATAGCTTAGCAAAGTGTAGAACTGAAGTCATTTCTATGTTTTCATGAG
Organism: Notolabrus celidotus; assembly: GCF_009762535.1. Classification (NCBI taxonomy): domain Eukaryota; kingdom Metazoa; phylum Chordata; class Actinopteri; order Labriformes; family Labridae; genus Notolabrus; species Notolabrus celidotus. The sequence goes on along the minus strand of NC_048287.1, from coordinate 11,510,167 downwards.
AAACAAATTTGTGAGCATGATTGTAAAAATCCTGCTTTAAATAACTTGAGTTCATTTTTCCAAGAGCACCATAAAACCAGTCAAAAAGAAACTAGGAAATAAACCGTAAAGTTTCATGTTAACAGTAGATGGAACAGATGCGTTTGCTGCACTTGTATGAAGACGTCTTTTTATAGAGATAAATAAATCATTTTCAGATTGGTACCGATGGGATCTGGGATGTTATTACTGGGGTGAGCGTCCAGACTGCTTTTGCTCGCCGCATAAACATGTTTTCTTATCCTGTTTTCCCTTCATCATTAAGTGATTTATTATAATACAGAGAACTGAGTAAACGGTCATATTATACAGCAAGCATACAGACTTGTAACAAATAGCAAATTTAAACAGAGTTGAAACAGATCATTCTGCTCGGCCATCACCCTGTCACTTTAGTCAGAGACTCAAGTTTGATGAAATAGCTCAAAGTTTTACACCTTGGGCCAAGTGCACCAACTGGGTGTAAATGAAGCCAGTCTTATCTTACATTCGACTCAGCTACAACTGACCTGTTGAATAAGTGCACCAATAAAGACTGAGGATGTGGCAGGCTGTGCCCGTCTCATCATGTACTTGTATGTACTACTACAGAGTGGTGAGTGCTGCCAAGTAACACATCTCTATTGTCTCTCCTTTCCCATCAAAATATCTGTAGACGGTGTGGATAACAAAGAAAAGGAAAAAAAAAAAAAGATAACAAAATCAGATGTTTGCAGAACAGAAAAATGTTATGACTGCATGTCTGCACAACCCCCACCTAAATAAAAGCTACGTCTATTTAGATTGGTGAAGTCTACAACCAAAACCATTTTAATAAAGCAGTATAATTACTGACATATTTGGAGAGAATTCCCCCATTTTCACAGTACTGGACAGCAATAACAGCTCAGAGCTGACAGCCATAGGCCTCATAACACCTGAGACAATCAGCTCCTGCAGGGAGGGGCCAATGCTGTGTTTATGTCACATGCTGCCGTTTAGGGGCGAGCTCTTGAATTAATTCAAACAGTGCTTCCTTGCCAAAACAGAACCTTAAAATCAGCTCACTGTTTAAGTAGTATATGATCATGGATGACTCTCTTAATGCCCTGTCATTACAGAGGTGGTATCAGCTTTTTCATATTTCACAAATAAATATGAAATTAAAGTTTGATGTCAATACTTAATATAGGCAAAGTTTTAGTTTGTAAGGTAAACATGTATTGGAGTAATCACAGGAAGAGACTGTAGGCTGCTCTTTACGTACAACAATTACCCGAGCCCTATGAGATTTGATCAAATCGTGACATCACCGATTTGTGAATCTCCTTAAAAAAACATTAGAAACATAACAGTCACCAAACAGAAATGTTCTGCTCCATTTTTTGTTGGGCACATTTTTTGTCAGTTTCCAAACTTTTCAGGTTAGATTTTGGGTTCAGAATTATGGTCATATTTAAGAGCTCACTTCAGCAATTGAAAGTTTCCATATTGGGCAACTGTAGATCACACAATTGCTGATGACTGCCAACAGTTTGTGTTGTCACAATGTGAACTGTTTGAGGCACAGTATTAAAAATGTAAATGAAAAAGAATTGAAACTTTCATTATTCACTGTCTGCATTGGCCTTGTAGCAAAACAGCACATCAGCAGTACTGCAAACAAAAGGGCCTTCACACCTTGGACACCTTCTACGCTGGGTGAGTTCAGCTACAGTTCTGCAGTGTACTAAAACCGTATTGGCAATTGCTCATAGGTGTACTAAAAATGTATTATGCATACAATGCAAAGACAATAGACATTGATAAGATATGCAATTTAATGTGGTTATGCCTAGTGAGGTTGAATCCATAACAAATATAAACTGAAAGATATCTTTCTGTCACCCATGTGTAAAGCATACTTTTCCAGAAATACATCATTGCTAATTTGCTTGTTTTCCATCCATGTTCCTCTGACGCAACTAAATTGTCATGCTCCTGCAAAATGCTTTTACAAAATTTAAGGGTAAAAATCACAGCATAAAAAAGTGTCTTTATAATATTAATGAGAGCAGATTATTTGTTCTAAATCAATCTTGTAGCGTCTTTAATTAGCTGTGGATGCGGCAGCTATTTGTTTGAAAAAAGGGAAAGCTATATTCAAAAGTACCATGGTCCACTTAACCAAATTACAATCATACAATTTAATTTAAAACTCTTGTGGTATGGAGCCACTTAATTCATTTTACCCCAGATTTAAGATATCCACTTGTAAGTTGTTGGTTAATTACATTTTTGTGAATTTGTAATTTTATTTTGTCAAATTTACACTGACCTCAGTTGAATTGAGATAGAATCACAGCACGGCAATAAAACTGAAAAAGTAACTGAATATCTGATTGGTTACACACCATCAGGGGTAATAAAAGGGTTCTTTCTATTTACATTGAAAAAACCTTGGATTGTAGCTCTGTGCTTTTAATCCTCTAACACAGCCAAAGAAAAATCACAAAAATGTAGTTGGTGAGAAGCATCACCAGGCCTCAAGCTTTGCACAGAGACAGCTGTGATCACAGACTAAGTGCTTGTCATCCATCCCTACCTTGTTACATCTATAGATATAACACTTCTTTTTCTCTTGTTTGCTGTGACAGAGAGGTGAAAATGCAGCCTTTGTGAACACATCCTTAACTGTGTTACTCATATTCTGCAATGTCATTTAGTTAGCCACAAAGAAATTACTCTCGTTGTGTCTTTTATTGGTGCTGTCATTCAAAAATCCCCCATCCCGTAAAAAGCTCAGTGTCTTGTTAGTAGTGTGTCTAAGAACACACAATACTAGCAATTGGATCATCTTAGGTCCAACAAACCCAGCAGCAAGAACTTCATTGTTTTTACATTGATTCACAATGAACAGGATTATACATTATAGGTGATACCAATGCACATTCAATGTAAAACAAAAGGTTAGTCATATGAGACAGCTGACGCTCTGTCATTTAAAGTCTTCAGTCCAGTTCTTAAAGATAGCTGATAAACCGAGCTACATCAGGCTGAGTAATCAAATTAAGTCTTTGAGCATTGTGTCCTCTTCTTTCTGTTCTTACATGCTCCCACAGCCGCTCCTCCATATAAACTCCCTCAATTTCTCTCTCAGAGTTATTTCTTTTTCTGCTTCCTTCCTCTCTGGGAACTTGGTTATGTTTTAAATTAATCAAAGAATTTTAAAAAGAAGTCTAAATTTGAGAAAAACCTTGAATTACTGCACCAGACCTATTTTACTATTCAATAGCTCTATCCAAATTACACATCCTTTTGTACAGGGTCTCTGCAGAGCAGCAGCTGGCATAATTGTCCCGTCATTATTAAATTCTCTCTGATGGTGAGTCTGAATGGATGATCAGGGTCCAGATGTCTTTAGTTACTTTGATTCATTTGAAAAAAATATTCACTCACTCTCCACAAACCTCAGTGTTTGGAGTAATGAAAAACTCTAACCTGTCCTTGAAGGCAACATTTTTGCATGAAGTTGCCTCCTATACACTTTACAAATTGATATCCAATGGCATTAAATTGTCACATGTTGACATGACACCAATGTATCACCCCAGGTGAAACAGCATAGACTACATAGAAGAAGTGGACATGTCCCACTTGATGTCACCCATTGGTTATCAGCCTCTTAATGAAGCCTTGAGATCAACAATTTGGCTTTCTCCATTTTGTTGTTTCCCCCCTTTTTTTTTAAGCCAGAGGTGACGGTATCTGGAAGAGGTTGGGGTAGTAAGATTGTTGCAGTGTTTGGCATTAACGCCATCACAGATAATAGTTTTACAACATGCATCAGGAACTTAGCGGTATGCTACTTTCTGAATCTCATAAAGTGGAGTCTAACCTGGGGTTTCACTAGCTTAGCTAATTTATTGATCAAGCAGTGCGTCCGCACAAACCACACAACGCAATGTAATGTTACGTGACGTAACATAATATTAGGTGACGTGATGTGACTTAACTTAAAGTAGGGTAACATATTGTATTGTATCCCTTTATCTTATCTTCATATTGTATCCTATTTTAATGTTTCAAGCTGTGTTGTATTGGATGATGTTGTACAGCATCATACTGTATTATCTAGTTAAGTATATTTTCATTACCTCTGGCTTTATATTGCATTATATTGTACCACTTCATCTGGTTTTGTATAGTATGACTACTTTCAAAATTTGTCCTTGCTGGGGTCTCTTATGAATATAATTTTTGATAAGTGTAGTCAAAGGGTAATCCCTGGAGACTGTGTCGATTTCTTCATTTGTGTCTGAATATGTCTGCTTGTGGAGCATCATACATTTAAAAAGGTGCATAGAAAACTTAGAAGCAGCTCAAACATTGATCTCTTTCACCTTGTGTGGTGAACAGCAGTTGCCTGAGCTTCAAACAGATTGTCTAATAGTTGCTCAAAGGACACACGGCTTCCTCTCATCTCTTTTTAGCGAGGCAAGGATACGTCTTGTTGTGGTGAAATTGGTAAGATAGTTGATGAAACCTATTATTAATATCTAATGCTGCATCTTTAAGCTACATGGCACAGTTAGTTGATTCAAAAAGGTAGGGAAAGGCAAAAAAGAAAGGTGAATGAGTGGAAAAAGAAGAAAAGTTTTCAGACCAACAGACAGTTGGAGTCCTGAAACTGCCTGTTTGATTTTGGCCTCTTTAATACACATCTACATTTGGAACAGTGATGCTGTACTTGTTAATTTTTCCAAAAATAAAGGCTTTGTTAGTGATAGCGACACTCATGGTCCCTTGATGTCTTCACTTAGTCTGAGAGAGCGTGATAGTTTTCCTCCTCATGTCTTGACATATCAAATGAGTAAACATGCACCCTGTTGTGCGTGGTGATGCGTATAGCTCGCAGTCATGTGGAACGCCTCCACCCACCTCCTCACACAGAAGACACGGGGGAGGAGATGAAGGCGCAGGAAGAGAGTGGTGAAGTAGATGACAAAATATAGCGTAGGAGAGCAGGAAGAGGAAGGGGGATGCTCAGAGGAGAGTTCTAAACCTTCTCTGTTGTCTGATACTCTGAAAGGGATTATCTTAAGAACAGTGCCACTGTAGTCAGCATAACACATATTTAACTTCGAACGACCACAAGTTGCTTGTGTAGATCAAGTCATACATTTTTTCCTCAACTATTGCTCTTTATTTTCATCCAGTGTATGGTCCCAGATCTTAAACTGATAGTTGGAGTGTTGATAGTAGGAACACTATAAATAACAGTAAATACAGCCCATGTTAGTAGAAACTGAGCTACAGACCTGCAGATGGGGTCACATTTCCCACCAGTCAAAACATCTGATCATTCATGTAAATACTGTTTAATTCAAGTTCCTCTGAGGAGTTTAAGCTGCTGATGAAACAGACTGAAATAAAAACTGAAGCTTCCATATGACCTACAAAAGCAAAGGAGAACACCAGTGAGAACATTTTGTATTCCTTTATAGTTATCTTTAATGCCTGTTAATGATGTCGTGTGGTAGTTGTCAGACAAGAAATTTACAGCACCCTGAATAAAAGGCCCTTTTCCACTTTTTATACAGTTTCCAAGGCAAAGACTCAGGGTGATTATATGACTGTTAAAAGAAAGCAGTATAAATTATGTCAGAAAATCTTTTTCCTACATGAACAGGACAAACTAAAGAGATGTACCACTTTGTCCACAGGGGGCGCCAAAATCAACACAAACAGAAAGTTCCTCACAGGAAGCTTCAAATGAGTGTTAAATTAATAATGCACTTGCTTTGAAATAGAATGGTGTTTCAACTCAAACTTATGGTTCTGTGTTAAGAGGTAAAACGTCAAAGTAAAATGTTGTCAGGAAAATCAATATGTGAAGAACTGATGCCTGAAAACTTTACTTTGACTTACTGTGGAGTTTTCAACTGGTTATGAGACAGACTTTGAGTAAAACTAATAATTTTGTACCAATAATTCCATAAACATAAAAAAAAAAGGTGTATCGGACACACTTCATACCAATTCTGTCTTTTAAAAAGTAAGCTGCATCATACACACTGGTGAGAACAATATACCAGTATAAAATGCTGAGACAGATTTCTCCCTGATAAATTCATAATCATGCATTTAAAGAAAACGCTGGTAGAGCGTTCAGTAAGCAAATGTTGTGGCTTGCTCATTTGATTTTAAAGATTTCTTGATTTGAGACCACAAATGATTAGCTGAGGGGGATGACGCGAGTCACAGCAATAATTTTTTTCTCTCTCTGGAATATCCCCAAAAACTGACTGGTGTTTTATAAACCAGGGCGACTTATATTCCCTTATATTCCTCTATCCCTCTTTCTTGACCCATCCAGTCCCTAAATGTGGCTCATCACCATGAGTCTGCTCGATGTTTCTTCCACATAAAAAGAAGATTTTCCTTGCCACTGTAACCAAGTGCTTCTTAATTTTAATTGTGGTTTAATGTTTGGTCTCTGCAATATAACAAATCGAACGATGGAAAAAGTATTCTCTTTGAATAACAGCCCTGAGATAACTTATGTTGGGATTTGGCGTGGTGAGGCAGGATGGATTTTTGTCCTAAGTCCAGAAAAATGAAAGTTGCTCACAGAAGGTTCAAGTTGGGGTCAGACGTATTAATGACGTCTTCATTTTATCCGGACTCATAGATGAGCATGCATGTTATTGCCTTAAATACACTTATATACACATATCCATTATGTGTGCCTACCTTCAGCTTTAAACTCAACTGTACAAGAGCGTAAACTGTGCTATTGGCTTATTTAGAATCAACATTGAAAGGCTGTTTTGAGCTTTCATAAACTGGGAGTAAATCACTTCAAGTACACAGATTTATCAGAGAGAAGAAAGCAAAAGTATTTCTTTTAACATGAAATAGATAAGCCTACGACTTAAAGATGAAAGTGAAAGAGAAGGCCGAAAGGCAAATGTCAGATTGATTGTGTTGTTATAAAAGGTTAGTGGTGCTGCTGCATTTACTACAGTAGAATATTTCATGAAAAAGGTACCTTAGGAATCAATTTTGTTTTCTATCATCAAGCGAGCTGCTTCTTAGCTGCATCAAAGCCAGAGAACAAAAATTAGCTTTGAAATGAAATAGTTCAACCATTTTTCAATCCCTCTTAAATTCCACAATGCTTTTCATCAACACTCCCTTTGTGTCGCTCTATTTTCCCTGGAGTTCAAATGCCGTTTTTTTTTTTCTGCCTCCCTTTGTGCCTCCAGTGAACATGTGGGATTGAGGCAGAAGGCAGCAGGAGGAGTTGATAACCGGAACCCCGCGACAAACGTTTAGGGTGACTAACAGTGTCAGACTGTCGCCACCCGATCTGTGTCAGACACAAGCAGGGGTGAGGGGTGAGCGCTGCAGCATTTTGTGGTTCAGTGCTGCTATTCTTGGAACAGAAGAAGAAAGCAAGGGAAGGGGGGACAAGTTGTTCTTTTTTTAAAACAGCTTGACCCCCTCTTTTCAGTCTCACTGTCTTTGTGCTCTCCTCTTTTTATCCATGGTTTATTGGCTGTCATGACCCCCTTTCACATCACCTTCACCTCATTCCTAAACATCATTCCCAGTTTTGCTTGCTAATATATCCTTCGCAAAATATTATCTCAGAGTGCATTTGTGCATTTCATATTTTAGCCTCAGATAATCTCAACATATATCATCAATTTTAGATCAAATACTATTCCATCATAGCATGGTTTGCTGATGACAATCTATATAGAAGGCCTGGTTTGGATCAGAGGTTTCTCTTCTGCCACACACCTGATATCCCCAATTTTATGTATGAAAAGTCATAAACTGGATGTCATTTTTATGACCAAAAAACAGTGGACATTTTTCAGTCAATAGTTCTAAAAGCTATAAAATAGCCATATCTGTGGCCGGAGGCATTGTTTTTTGACGTCAGCCCCATTCATGTAATCACTTTATGTCACTGATGGGAAGGATTTTACTCAAATGTATAAAAAGCTCACTTAGACTGAAGTTCAAACACATGCAATATTGTAGTCAAACATCAAAAGTGTTCTTTCACAATTTACAGCTTTGTTTCATTCAAAAATCTGATAAAGTAAATAAAGTACTTACAGTAGGTTGAAAAGGTTGAAGGTGAATTCTTAATATTTTCTAAGAAACGTAGGTTATTCTTTATTAATTAGTACTCAGTCTTCCCTTGCTTTACCTACTGAATACTTTTTTGTTTTAGTTTAGTGGACGTGTCTACAAACACGTCCATGCTCTGCGGAAAAAAGAGAAAGAAAACAAAGAGAGAGGGACTTTCTCTTGTATTATTTGTCTCTTTTGAATGATAACGGTGCCATGTAAAATATAGGCCTCAATATGCTGTTGTTTGGTCTACAGGCTACTGTATTTTATGAAATATTTTCACCATATTCATAATTTCCCCCTGTCCTGACCACAGTAATACCATTGTTCTGTGGGAAACACTAAAGGATTTAAATTGCAACATGAATGTTTGGTTGAGATGTACACGTGTGGCAATCTTTCTTCTTTTCCATCGCACCGAATCATCAGTGTTTAGGTCGCTTTTGTTCAAGTTTGCATCTATGCTACTGGAACTTAAAAAAAGACAGAGGCTATATCAACTCTATACCTTTGTTCTTTGTTTTACTTGCAGCTCATTGCTTTAACTACGTTTCACGTATGTTTCCATGTAGACAGCTCCTAAAACAAATAGACTGTCACAATAAGCGTGACGGTTAAATTCTAGTACAGGAGAGACTTGGTGTTCTTTACAATTGGAAATAAAGGTGTATATATAGATGACTATATGGTAAAAGTCTTGGCCAAAATGAGGCGGATAAAATGGGATATTGGCAAAAACCTTTTTAACCTTATTCTTATTATATGGAGAGTTTATCCTTTGCATTTGTAACTTTCCTTTGAAATTATCATTTCATATGTTGGGCTATCTGTTTTAGCTGTTTATTTGATTTGATATTATGAGCTGACATTTTAATAGTTTAATCCTAATTTCTTGATATTCGAGCTGCTGTGTTCTTTTTACACTAAATCAGAATAAGTGACTTAGCTTGACATGTCAACTAGTTATCTTTATATAGTATCACACAGGTGTATTGTGCTAGTCTGCTGAACTTTTTTATTTCTTAACAAAAAACTGATGCATTTTCAGGCATATACTTTTTGTGAAGTTCAGTAAATAATAGGAGTTTTTCTCTTACATAAATATATCCTGTTTGGAAATCACAGATTTTAGATCAAGTAAGGGGACTAAAATAGAAAACTGATTTGATAGTTTGTCTGGCGCCTGCATTTTTTGGACAGAGTTGAGTTTTGGCAAGGAAGCTTGTTAAAAAACAGTGAGGGGTTTTTATTTTTTTGTCTGTGAGGAAGTGAGAACAAGAAAGAGAAGGGTTTTTGTTGACCATCAAAGTGATGGCATAAAAGGCATATCACTGCCAGCCCAACATTTCCCTGTCATACAAACAGTATCCAATTGTTATCCTCACCTTGATATTTGTTATTTGAATTTCATTCTTTGGACGTGAGCGATGGCACAGAGACGCACGGGCAGCGCTCAGTGACGTGGACGCATACACACGGTGACGTGAGCACACGCCAACACACACAGATGTACATATTTATGAGATATCTGTCTCTCACTGTCAAACACAGAAATATTCATGCCCAAAAAAGACACACCAGCTCTTTAACATGAGTGCAGCACCCACTGTTCACTAGAGTGCAGAGTGGAATAAGTGAGCACAATCAATCAGTAATCCAGCTTCCTGTGGCTGCTCCCAGATCTCTTCCTTTTTGCCCTCTAGTGTCTTAAATATTTAGAATGTTTGACATCAAATGCATACATGAATGCCAATGAGGCAGATCTCTGTCCTCTAATCACACACACACACAGACGCACACACATGCACACACAAAAGAAAAGAAAGACTGGGCATGAAGACGCAGTAGGATGTAGTCAGAAAGAACTTCCCAGAAACCAAGGATGAATGCAGAGCTCTTTGTAGTTTATAGCTTGATAATTGTACAGTGTAGCTTCACTTTTTGGCTTTTTTATGTAGGATATGCTTATTGAAAAAGTGCACAGCATGTCTGATATTCTTGTTGCTTCAAGAAAAAAAAGTCTCTATTATCTTAGACACACACACACACACAAGGGAGAGAAAGCAAGTCTGATGCATCCCTTTTATGCCAGTGTCTCGTTCCTTTTCAAAGTGAAACCAGTAATAAGCCAGCCCCTCTGAAGAGCCTGTCTATCAAGGATCCCATTTGACATCTGCAACTATTCAACACCTCACAGCCTTTTCCCGAGGCTCTAAAACAAACACTGACCCTAATCTTCTTCCAATAAAGTTTATTCCTTGTTGCCTTTTGTTTACCAATACTCACAAATAAGATCATTTCAATATGGCACAAAATCCTCAAAGCCTGACTCCCATTCCTCCTGACATTAGACTTCCAAACCACAGATGCACAGACATATAACTGGCAAAACAGACATGATAAATGAGGAAATACAAACTAGGCTAAACTGGGAAATAAGAAATGGAAATGCAGGCACTCAGGAGAGCTGAGATCAGACTCGGAAGAATCTGCCTCTGAATGATATTTAAGGAGTCGGCTGAGCGCCAGGCGTTCTTATGTTGTGTTTAAGTTTCTGGAGGAAAATCAATTTGCTATTTGCTGAAGCTTTTATTCACCGAGTGCTTTCTATGTTTCCACGGAGCTCTTGTTGCTATTGAATGTGTCTGTTATTTGCAGTGAAATATTTAAATCTCTCAAATAATTTAGTTAGAATATACACATTGTACAAATCATAAATACACTGACGCCCCTAAAGTGGCTGTGTGAATGCTTCTGAGAAGTGCTGCCTTCCTTATCCGCTCTCTTCTTTCCACATAAATACAGGGTTTGAATGCAGGTTTGAATGCAGCCAAGAAATCACATATTCTATCTGAAGTGTGTTTGTATTGTGCCTCTAACTGTGAATTCACAGACTGACACAGCATGTAATCAAACCTGTAGAAAATAGCAGCTGCAAAAGTAATGATTTTATGGAGTCATACAGAAAATACCACCTTGCCAGTTCTCTTGGTTTTGACTAGAATTCACTTTATATCTTAAGTAACTGCAGACAGTCAGCTCTTTTTTTTGTGGAAGATTCCCCATCCCATGAAAGTAGGGGCCTGTGCCTTCCTAGACCCGCCCCTTTGAGCCAGCTTTCATCTCTGAAGCAGTTATTTTAATATTTTAGTTCAAAGTATTTGATGTGCCTATGCACCCCTGCTTTACTGCTTAACAACACAAGGCGTTATTAACTTGTCTATGTGACAGGATTTATAAATAATACTGTGTAGTGTGGTAGATCTGATTTCATAAATGTCAATACATCTGCTTTATTTAATTAAATGTAGATTGGTAATTGGATCCGGAAAATGGAAGTCATTCTAAATCAATAAAAAAAAAAAAAACTCAATAGACAGATTTGGTTTCAAAGGGTATTTTTGTCAGAGTAAAGCATGTGAGTCTAGAGAGTCTCACCTATCAAATGCAGTATTTCTGATAATTAGCGTGAAAAGGTTTTTAAAAAGATCCTCAGCCACCCATAGTTTGAGGTTTACCAAACTAATTACAATAGGGATCATTCACAGTTTTGATCTTGACTTGATTTTCCTTCTTCAATTCTGTGCTCTCTTTTGCTTTTCTCTGTTGTTTATCTCTGTTCTTTTTTCCAGCCAATGTAAAAATTAACCTGACTTTTTCCATAGATTGATATGAAAACAGTTAGTCCACTGGAGTCTGTAACCAGAGCTGCACCCTTAACATTAACCACTCTTCATAGCAGTAGTCGGCTTCAGAGGGAGACCTAGAATGTAATAATCAACCAATCACAATCAAGTTTTTTTTAACACATCTATGTAATTAAATTATTTGACTATCCAGTGTGCACAACAGGTTGGAGACATTGATATCACTTGTTTAAAATGTCCAAAGCAAAGACTCTTACGCAAGCCCTATAAGTGAAATTACTCAGGATTAATTAGCTTTTCTTATTGAATGCTTGATGTCCACAGTTGCTACAAACCTTGGATTAGCGTAATACATCAAACTGTACCGACTGCAGACTATAGCTTTTGATCCAGAGAGTTGTTAAAGTGTTATGCTTGTAGTTATTTGTCCTCAGTCTTTTATTGTGATGTGACTATGAGTGTTGAAAGTTGTCAACTCAGGAGTTTGATGGCTCAAAGTCCAGTTATATACAGAGGGTGAACTTTGCTTAGTTTGTAGAACAACTGGGACCTATAAAACAAGAGTAGAATTTATTTCACTTCTGCTTTTAAATTGTTTTTCAATATGTTGTGTCCTACCACAACACCACCATAAAAGAATAAAAACATCAGGTTAGAAAGAAGAAGATCATGACTAATCTAATCATGAGGCATTTTAGGGATACACCTGTTTATTGTGAGACAAAAGCCAAGTTTTTCAATAACTATTGATTCTAGAAGTTATGAGTGCTTCCTAGAAATGCTATTTTATTTTCAGTTATTATTGAGGCGACAGCTCTTAGAAACTGCATGCACATGCTGTAAAAATATTCATAGTGCCTGCATTTTGTCTGGCTGCAGGGGACACAGAGCTCGCTTTGAAGTGATGTGATGTATTTAACTGTCTGCAAGCTGTGCTCTAAATCACAGATACACAAACCAGACAGACAATGTACACAGTCAGAGCTTCAGTTTTATGACATTAATGTCATCAGTCGGTGTTGGACCTACACCATGCGTGCGTGCATGTGGCAAGTGAACTATGCACCAGTCTTAGATATTTTAGGAATAATCTGTCTGTGTACATCAATCATACCTGCCCAGCGATCGTTACTGGTCATGATTAGACATTTGACTGCATGGAAACATGGCTTGAACTCAGTTTGAAATGGTACTTGTGAGCTTCCCAGCAGGTTTCATGGCTCTTTAAAATGCTTTTGTGGATAGACGACACACTCTCATCCAGTGATTTCCTTTTTTTTTTTTGCATGCCCCCCTTTGTTGGATGAAAATATTTTGAAGCCCCTCTACCCCACACTATACACATTATTGTCACACAATCAAGCAGCAACCTCCAGTCTTAAAATGCAAAGCCCATGCGGAAGTGCTAAAAACTGCAGTTCATCGAGCGTCCGCATTAGGCTGGTTGCAGAATCCCCGGAAACCACATACACACACGATAAAAAATTATGACCCAGGCAGCAATAATAAGTATGTTTGTACCCTGGTTCAAAAAACGGTTTGGGTCTGAATAGCTAACATTTCTCTCGGCGCACACTGTACAGGAGGGGAATGTTTCTAAAACTCTGTATTTTTGAAGATATTAAATAAGTGACATTATTATAATAATATTATTATAATTATTATATTATTAAATAAGCCTGACATGATTGACAGGCAGGAACCTTTTAGGTGAAGGCCCGCCTCTTTACCTCACACTAGCTTGGACGAAGTTAGGTTGTGTTTAGCATTTCCAATATGGCACCTGCCGACAACAGGCTTTAAAAAGGGGCTTCAGAAACAGATGGCAGATGTCACGTATACTATGTGCATTTTTTATACAGCACACAACGTCAACATACATTGATATAAGCTTAAAAAACACCACCAGACAAGTCCTTTGCAAACACATCCCTGCATCTTTGGAATTATTTGGAACATTGTCTGCAAAAAATACACAATCACAACTTCAGTGTGCATGAAACTAAAATCCAACAAGCCACTTTTACAAAGAGTATCTGAAAGTGACACTGAAGCATTTGTTTCTAAATATTTATGTGTGGGCGGCCCAATGTAGGTGGTGGTCAATCCAGTGCAAGGTCTGACTTGTCATACTTTCTTGTTATTGTTTCAGTAATTGTGATGTTCATATAGAGTCACTGTCAGACGTACATTTACCAGGTAAAACTTTTATAAAACTGGCCCAGCAGTGCAAAAACAGTGGCCATTATTTATATTAAATCTTACTGCGCCCCTCCTGTCATAACTCTGGGCTCAGGCCGAGGGATTGCGCCCCCCAGTTTGGGAATCACTGCTCTCATCTATAAACATTTTAAAGAGCATCTTTGATGCATGATTAGGGATGCTTTAAGGAAACACACCTCAGGCTTGATATGATTTGTAGAATGGATTTTGTAATAATCTTTGTCTTAAGATGACACTAAATAAGCTGCTAGCGACTTTATACGTATGTATGCTTTATGTATGCTAATCTTTTGCATCCACCTGGTTAGGCAAAAGATAAGGCTATAGATCATCCTCTCTATTTTTGAGTAAATTAAATTGACATTGATGCAAATTAAATTTCTCTCTTTTCTCTTTTTGGAGGTCGGAGGTAACCTGTCCAAACCCAGCCATGTCTGGTCAGCAGCCACTTTGACAAAGTAATAGTGTTCACTAGCCTCTTTTATCTGACCCTGTTAGCAGTTTAATAAATATATTTGCTATACTTAACTTCTATGGATAATTACTTCTTTTTTGGGACTAATCCTCAGTGAGACTGATCAAATGAAGCAGAGACATGTCCCAGTCAGAGCTTCGGTTCATTAGTGAGCATCCGTATGCTGTGCACACACAAGTTAGACTTTAATACAAAATGCAAACTGTATGCATTTTCCAAATGAATTGAGTGATGCGTAGTAATAACAAAATCTCATTGTGCTGTGGTGATAGTGAAATGGCGATTATTCAACAGTGCAGTCATTTTTGCCAGTGGACCTTCTCATACATAATGCATCCAAATCATTGCATTTTTTTTCCTCCATTCTGGGCTACAATGCATATTTCATCAAGTCAGTGAAATATTAAGCACTCTTATGATTTGATATTCTCTTCCAAAGGGAAATTCAGTTCATATATTTCCTTCACATCACTCGCTTCTCCTCCGGGACTAAACTTCGGGGATGTCTTTATTTGGCCTGTTTGTTTACTGCTGAGATGTTTGATTGGTTAATGCCGGGGTAATGATCAATGAGGCAACCAATCAATTTGAGAGATTATCAAGGCTCAGAGGCCATTGATCCATAAGAGGGCCTTGGTGCTGATCTGGAGGCTGGGCTCACACCAAGTCATTTGATTGAAATTAGAGAAGCTCAAACTGTGGCTGCTCCTTCTCTCTCTGCTGTCAAATTTCTAATGTCAACTGTTATTCAGGCACAGAGATTGATGTGAAATTAGATGAAAAGGAGATGGAGAGGTGTGCGAGGGGCACTAAGTATAAAATATAGACTCAAAGGTCTCCTTCTTACCTCTCAATCTTATGTTAGAATAAAAAGACATGACACTTTATACTTCTGAAGCCTTATATAATTTCTCTGCACTGTCATATCTTGGCTGTACTGTATTTTTAAGTGCTGTCTCATCAGAAAATAATCTTCAGATAATGAAAAATGATCACTTTTTACCCACATGTCAAAAGTTATTCTTTGCTCAGTCTGGAAAGGTTGCAAAGTATAAAAGTTTCAGATGATGTGATCCAAGTCTGGCATTTGTCTTGAATGTCTTTGTCATTCAAAAAGAAATCACTCTGTAGCAGATCAGCATGTGATCCTACTTTTAGACATACTGCTGTGAGAGATACAGTTAGCACTGTCTTATTTCCATCACAGTTTAAAGAAAATATTAAGTCAAGCTGTTATATCTGATATAAAATGTTTTACATTTGGTTAAAATATCAGCATTCTTTTCAAGAGGTAAAGACTGACACGAGTGTGCTGTTTACAGTCTTTATGTCTTAAACTCTTGATATATTTCTAAATAGTTCCCATCATTCCTCTAAGATCACTTTTAATAATTGAACCAAACTCCCTTTATCACCACTGTCTCACGTTTTACTCTTTTACTCTTACATTTAACCAGAAGATAAGTAAGCTAGGCTAACACTCCCACTTTAAAGGCTAATTTACTTAACCAGTCAACTTAAAAGAAATCTATTCCTCCTCCCGGTACTGTCCTTGATCTGGTTTAAAACCTACAAACTTTAATGCTGCTCTTTGCTGCGAGGACACGAAAGTAAAAGTGCTGACACAAAGTGACAAGACGTAACTGAAATGTATGAGCATGTTAGTGCTGGTGGCAGCCCCGAGGAGTAAGAACTAAGCACATCTTTTACATTCATTCAGACCACTGTGCATAATGGACCAAGGACAGGGTGTCTTTAAATCCTTTCAAACACCAGCACTTTTCTGAATAATCCCATGAATGTGTTGAATATTTTCTTTTGCTGGTGGATTATTCTTAGGTAGTGAACAAAGTCTTGTCAAGTACTGAAACTACTTCACATTATCAGTCAGGTCGCATAGGACACACAATCACAACTGATACCATTTGTAATAGATGCTAAAAAAACATATTTCAGTTGCCTTAAGAATGCAAGTATAAAGACTTGAAAAGTATGTTATCCAACACTTGAGTATTGACATCATGTGTTCTATCATTTATGGTATACCATCTATTTATCATGACGTGTCATTTTTCAAACAGTAAAACACTTTCAAAGGCATCCATTGCTCAACATTTATCATAATCAGACCAGTGGTATCTGAAATATTGGCTCATATTTTGACCTTTACTTTCTGCATCCTCATCAACTGTTTTAAAACTCTGAAACAAAGTCCCGAAAAGAAGCGTCCTTCCTCATTCATCAAAAGCAGATCAGATATGTAGTTGAGTTAAAAATGTTTCTCTTTAATTAGAGTGCCCCCCTCAGGGCCATTACTATAATGTGTTAGAACGACAGAACTCTATGAGTGCTGATACATCATCCCTCCAAGCTTCATTAAATTTAGGCCTGTGATGTCTGTGATGTCACCTGAGATGTAATGTACTGATGGTCGATTAACACAGCCGTTGACTTCATTCTGCAGCTGACAGTGATCTATTGTGATGTTCAATCTGTTCCTATGCATATCTTTAGTCTGGTACGCATCATTACTGCCTGTCATGAAGAGGTTATGTAATCTTGGCAGGACCTTTTTTCAATACTTCCAAAGATGCTCAAGTTAAGAATAGAAGCGTAACCAGTTAGCTAGACACCAGGGTCATGTAGAATCAAAATAAATTAAAGTGTAATCTGTTACCACTCATAGTATTTATTCTGTTGCTTCACACCCTAGTGCAGCTCAGAAATCTCATCTCTTTAAATATTTATGTCTAGACAAGCTGATGCATGATACATATCCGTCTGATGAATTATCAGCTGATAATGGCAATTTTGTTTTATTTATTATTTTCAAAAATACTATTTAACCCATTAAAAACAACTGATAAAATTAGCTTTATTTTACTCATAAACAAGCCCACAAATTCAGACACAGTAAGTGGTATAGGATCTGCCATTACATACAGAGAATAAAAAGGCACAACCGGAACTAGCTGACAAGAGTAGTAATGGGGTCACTGTTGTGGATGTTTAGCACAGTGTAAAAATAATAAGTAGCGATTAGCAAAATATGACACGAAAAACGTCCTCAAGTTTTCACACAACTAATCTTTTAAATCAATTGAGCAGCTTGGATTCGACAGGCATTTGGGGATTGCAGAGAACTCACCAGAGACTCACTTCAAAAGCTAAAGTAACTATTGGCAAAATGACTTGATGACCTAACGTTTTCAAAGGTGGAAGACCAATAATTTCACCAGCTAATGGCATATATGCAACAGTGTCCAGTGTAGTCCCTACTTAGCAGATATGTGCATGTGTAGCCCTGTATGATGTGATCTCAACACAAATTTAGTCTGATCCACAATCTATTGGTTTCACCACATAAATATGGACTCCTGATAATATACCTGCAAGTATGATTAGTGTGATGAACACTTAAACCTAAAAAAAACATTACTGCATTGACAAGAGGCCTCCGGTTCACAGTTTCCAAAAATGAAGGCAATGGATGGGCAGTACAGATGATTTTCGTGATTTTCTATATCTGACTAAAATTGTGATTTTAATTAGAATTGACAAGTTCAGAATATTAATTCAATAATTTATACTCACTGAATCTTAACCTTTGCTCTTCTCAGGTGTGCATAAACTACATAGTTAAACTTAGCAGTATCAGCAATCAGGAGCAGATCATTATCTGTGGTCGGTATCTGCTGAAGAGAAATCCATATTGTGCATCTCTGGTACGCTCTTTTTGATTTACATCATCTCTTTCCATAGAAATCAAAATAATTAGTTATTCTCAATTAAACTAAAACCAGCCATACCTGAAATCAGCACATTCAGAAAGACAGCAGTATTGTACGATGCTTTTAAGCACTCGATTTTAAACAGTGTACATTCATTGTTGTTTTTTTACGACTCTCCGCTTTATTGCTGTCTTAAAACATTTGTAAGAACAGTAAATCAAAGGGAAATTCAATTTTATGTTATTATTACTATGATGACAGGCTAATTAGATTAATTGCACTTGTTATGTTGTATCGCAATCATGTGCCAAAGGTAAACACTTCTATAATCTAAGTTACAGGTGTCCATTGAAAACAGACAGAACTTCTGACATTGTGATTGACTTTGTTGTGCCAATAAGCTTGTTGAGTAATCTGTAAATAAAACTTAAAATAAAAAAATAAAACTTTCTGAGTAAGCACCTGACAAATTGTGTTCTGTCTCAGCATTATTAATTTCATAACAGTGACATTTTTGTTAGAATAGAAACAAGTCTGCCTTTTGGTGAATCTGTGTGACTGTAGTTTCATACCCTTTAAACACATCTGAGGGGTTTCTAAAACATTGATTGGTTAAAATGGGAAGGGTGTGAAAAGACTTACAAATTTGACCAATAATTAGCACTCGAAGAGTTAATTTGCAAAAACTCAGTTTTTATACATTTTCAAAAAACATTTCTTTTTGATATAGATTGCTAAAAAAGTTACATTTCCAAGATATCTCTGATTAGTAAAGTAATTTTGACTTAGTCAAAACCACCCAACCTCTGTTGATTGATAATACCAAAAGCTAGTATTAGAAAAAAAATATATATATATATATTTTTTTTTTAAGTTTTCAAAAGTGAGTTAACTGTTTCTGCTAACGAACTCTTCACTTTTTATTGGATAAATCAGTCTAATTTACACCGTTTAGCTTATTAAACCAAGTTTTAACATAAGCACCTTAAGTACAACCTTGTAAATAACCCCAAGGGGTTTTTCTTAAGTGGGATTATCTCCCAGGATGGTCTTTAAAAACTTTAGAAAACAATCTCTAACTTTATGCTGAAAGTGAACTCAGATATGACCTCAAACATTCTGCTTGATTAGTGGAGCTCTTGGGACAGCAACATTACCTAATCTGACCTAAATGTATTCTGAGTATCAAACTAAAGGTTATTGTCATACAAAACACATCCCATATTGTCATAACTATTTTTCAAAATGGTCTTGCTCAAGTAGTACATAACATTTCTATTCCATTTGTTGAATAGTTCAACCTGCATCTTATTTTGATACATTTTGGAAATTAGAATATTTTATTACAAGCACTAAACACTAAACACTAAACTAACAAGGCATGGATTACTCTCTCTTAAATACATTTGAGTCAATACATGGAATTGCAGATGATAGGAGCGAGCAAGTTAAGCACACTACCTCAAAAATGTATCAAAGAGGAACAAACCATAAGCTTGTGTAATTTTTTACTTTAACATTTGCTGGCTTGTATCTTAAATACGTCTACATTGTATACTGTGGAGTGATATACAAATGCAGGACACGCGAACACACCCAAACAAAAGTTAAAGCTGCAGCATATTTTCATCCAAAAAAAGAATTGCTGCACATTAAATAATATTTTGCTGTGATAATTACTAAACAGCTTCAAGCAACCCTGGTGGGACTGATTAACAAAAATAGAATCTAAAGCTACCTTTCTCACATTTATGCTCGCCTGCAGGATCTTCTGCATCTTCTGCTGATATCACAAAACAGCCTCCTCTCACACACATACAATAGAAGGTCCTTTAAAGAAGACACAACTATACAGCTATGTTACAAGCAAACTTTAATACACATTACAACATTTGTAGCCGTCATAACATGAAAGACAACAACACAGTGAAGTGAACACTGTTTTTATATAAAGCGACACCTCCCCTTGCTATGCAAGTTATGTTAAAGTACAGTATAAAATGAGCTAGAATTAGAGCATGGTAAACAGATTTTATTCTCACCACAAAAGATGCATGATCAGTCAGTAGTAATATTGTTGAAGCTGCCCTGGAAAAATTGCATATCAGGAGCATTTTTGAAAGTAAAGGCTGATTTATACTTCTGCGTCGAATCGACGGCGTAGCCTACGCCGTAGGTCCGCGTATCTCCCGTACCTACGCAGAGGCCTACGCACGTAGCTGAAGTGCACCTCCTCCAAAATGTAACTACGCGTAGAGCCGACGTGGACCGCAAGCTCTGAGATTGTTACGCTCAACGGCTTTGTGTTTCCCGCATTCACAGCACTTCCGGGATCCCAGACATCGGCCACACATCGGCCGTGTATTTCATCTCCTCCTCTCTATTCTTCATTTAATCATGTCTGTATGATAAACAGCAACATGTATCAGCTGTAGATTAACATAACACGCTCTGAATCGATGTGGAAAAGTAAACAGAGATCGTAGCAGGACCGGAAGCAGGCGACCGGCTATCAGAGAGACCACACTGCCCTCAAGCGTTTCGGAGGAGAATTGCTGCGCGACACGGACACATCAACGCACAAGTATGTGGGGCTCATGTCTGCGTCAGCCCCTGCTGCATAAGGGCGACACAGAAGTATAAATCAGCCTTAAGAGGTGTTGGTTTCTCTTTAAAAAGGGTTAAAAAATCATGAAATGAAAGACTTGCTAAGGGCACAAGCTAAAAAAATCTAGATTTTTAGTATCACTAACATCATTTTGACATGTTTTTGTCTGAAGGGGCACTGAGGATCTGTTTTTCTGTCCATTGGCTTGTCTGAAATTCCACATCATTTTTCCAGGAAAGCAGCTGGACTGTATTTTTCTGGCTCCTGCTGTGGCAATTTTGTCTCTTCAGATGATTGCTTTGTTACTCATTTAATTCTAACAAGTTACAACATTAATTTGAAGTTGGTTTTCCTGTGAGTTGTTTTGCGAAATAAAAAGTGGAGTAAAAAGACTTTTCTGGCTTCTCTGGCTCCTTCACTGTGACAGGGTTTTGCAATCTGAAGATGTGACAAAAAGTCCTGATAAAGGCTTTGTGCAAAAATGTTCTGGCCGAGTACTTTGGCAGAATCATCCATCGCCTTTGTACCTCTGTCACTCAAGCACCTAGTTGACTGGTGATATAATAGGACTTCTATCTCGAGAATGTAATTTGCAATGGCACTCAGTTGGTTGGCATGTAACACGCTCTTAGCTAATTTTCACTTCTGTTTCAGAAAACATATTGCACAATTATCACTTCAATTATGTGATAATGGTGGTCATTAAACAAAAACTGAATTTTTATACAGGTAAAATCTATTTTTTTAAAAACTATGCCTTTGTTCGTCTGCATGATTGACTGGTGACAAATTGACTGATGGGTGTGATAGCTGAACAAGTTGCTGATGAGATGCTGGGAGCTGGCAGGGATGATTTAGAGCCTCCAAAGCATGTCAGAGATGAACAGAGTTTTAGAGACTTAGGATTTATCATCTTAGACATTAACAGTGACAATGCTTTGAACAAGTTGTGCTGTTGAGCAGCCATGATTGACGTGAGTATCCTCAAATGTTTTTGCTTTTAGTAGAAGTAGCAAATGACAGACTACTTTTTTTCTATTGTGCAATCTTTTCCCAATACCCCCATACTTCAAAAGGCAGCCACTTCCCCCTGTGATCATATCAGGCTGGGCAGCTGTTGATGTTTTAATGTTGTACTGCCATGTTCCTGGTTTGCAAACTTAAAAAATGAGTCATATCTGACACATTACTATTGTTTTGCCCCTTGGCATGGTCAGCACTTAGAAGAACAACAGAAAGTCACAATCTGAGGTGATGGCAGACCAAATTTCTGGCCACAACATATTTGAAAACTCATCATCTTTGATTTCTGGTAATGACAGGTAGCAATCAACAACTTCCTTCTGACATTATTGTTTGATAGTGTCACTAGGTAAAATGTATTATCAGTTTAATTTCTAAAGCAAATGTTTTGGTAGATTGCCAAATGTTACAGTTCCTTTGAAATGGTTGAGTGCTAAAGTTAGCTGTTGTTACAGTTGTTACTCTTACCCATTGGTTTCTTTGAGGTTATCAAGTATGCTGTTTTAATTGATAAATCACAATATGTCCCTCTTAATTTTTACCATCTTTTGTATTCTTGGTTGTTGATCAGTTGAGAAGAGATGACAATAATCCATCTTGAATTAAGTTGGAAAAAAAGGCTGCAAGTTGAGTAATGACCGTCAGGACTTCTTGAGTTACATTAGTAGAGAACTGACTTCAGCTGAGTGGTTAGCTGGATATTGGTTGATGCTTAAGTTAGCTACATGTTGCTAAATTGTAAACATATTTGTTGGGTTTACTTGAAACATAGAAAAATGTATCTGTTTAACAACTGTTGCCTTTTAAGATGCTAACCAAGATCAAATCAAAGTACTTGCAAACCAGAAAACATCAGTTAAAAAAAGCCTGCATGAGCATCCCATCCTGAGTCTAATAATAAAAGGAGAAAGGCCACTGTGTAAATATGTTGAATAAAAGCAAGCTCAGGAACCATAATAGCTTCTTAACCTTACAGATAAATGCCAAAGGCAACAAGATCATACACATCACAACAAATCAATCCATGGAGTCTGGCACATTTTACCTCTGCCTGTTGACAATGTGGCAAAAAACATTACTGATTCTGATAGCATCAGTAAACAACATGGGGATTTTTACACTAAATGTATTTGTAAGCACAAAACTTTAATTTCACTGTCAATGGCTGACTAGTCAGAGCAGGAAAATAAGTTCATAAACTAGTGAGGGATGTTAAAACACAAGGAGCTGATTAAGAGAGACCCCTGCCAAATTGAAGAAAAATACATGACGCAACCACAAACTAAAACACGGTATGGGCTTTAGCAGCGTTACAGGACTGGTTGAGAGGGAAGAAAATGCCAACAGAAAAGTTACGGGGAAAAGGACAATACACAGGGGATGCTGTTATTTTCTGCATTTGTTAAGAATGCCCACAAAAAAGCTAATGATTTGCCTTTATTTGAGTTAAGTGTTGAATGTTAATTCGACATGTAAGTTGGTTTATCAGAGCACCGCTGCCATAGAAGCATGACCAATCGTTGACTCTAAGGGACTGATTTTTTTTTAGCTGCATATAGAAATCATCGTTAAATCAATAAAATCATCTTTAAATCAATACTCTGTCAACTTGTTTGCATCTTTAGTTGGTAGCTGTGTATCAAGACTGTTTGACCTTGCCAGGATTTATTGTTGTATAACAACCCACTCACTATACGTTACCCTTACATAGTGTGACACTACACAGTTTAAAAGGTGCTAATTCTTAGTTAATGACAGAGGCCTGTGGGTTATTAAATTGTTGATATTAGTTTAAATATGCCTCTCATATGCCCCTCATTTTTATTAAAATGTTGGTTAATGAACAATTGAGAAGATGAAAAGTGACAGTTTCTAAGATTTTTCAATGTTACAAGATTCAACTGAAACGCAAATGTTCAACACAGTACAACATACTGTCACAGTATGATACATTTCCACCCAAAGTCTGATGTCAGAGGGAAAGGGACACCAGGTGAATATGGTGAGAATATGGTCAAGAGAGGTAAGCACAGAGAAAGCTGTACTTATTTGCACCAAAGGCTTTTAGCAATAAAAGAGGATACAACTTTTTCAAATGGTAATAAAGATTGATAAAACTAGACTTTTTGCATTAGGATGTTAAATGTCCATGTTTTTACAGTACTGTGCAGAACAATTTAGAGCACTGCTTGACCCCCTGTGGTACAGATGAGTCACTGGGTGGCAAGTGAAAATAAAAAAAAAAGCAGGCAACAGCAGAAAAAAAACGAATCCCTCCAAAAAAATAAGGAACAAGCAAAACAGAGCAAAGAAAACAAAAGCAGTGCAGCAGTATCACTACAGTGAAGTGTTCAGTCTCTGCTGCAAGCTTGTGATTGTGCATCTTTTGGACTGCGTGTGTATTGAGACCAAGCAGCTATAGATGACCTAATGAGATCTGTGCCTTAAAAAGCTTGGCATTTCCAGCTCCAGCTCCCTGCTATGTGTGTAAACTTGCTGATAGTTTTCAAGCACATTCCAAAGCAAAGGATGCAACCAAGATGAAAGAAAAGTCATCATTTTTTTGGTGGCAAAAGTTACTCTGCTGGCCTTTATCTCTCACATCTCCTCTCAGCATTGTGTGTAAGCAGGTAAGTAGATGTGTGTTTCTGTGTGCGCCATTACTTGTTTGTGTGCCCCTGAGGCCTTATAAGAAGTGTTAGGCGTGAGAGAGCCTTTATTCATTAGCTTTCATCGTCGTACCTCGTGAAGGAGAGGAGGGAAGGAGGGGCCGGGGGGGAAGAAAGGAATGATGGGACACGGGGGGACAAAGGAGGAGAGTGAACATGAGAGCATAAAAAGCATTCAATTAAGACACGAACTGCAGGGTTCATTAAGCATGAGCAAGCCGATGAAAATGACCATCCATCAAGAGAGAGTGCCATGGTAGCTTGCGCAGGCATGCGCACATACAACACACTTGATTATCATGGGAAAAAAGCTCGCCCTTGCCTGTTTGGATGTAAACTAGTTTACATGTAATCTAGTAGCACTGATAATAAGACTGGTCTGAACTCTTCTATAGTTCTATTGGAGTATTGAATCACTGAATGAAACTTTGTGCATCTTCTGCACTCTGTCTCCATTTTTCACTTTTCCTGAAAGCTGTTGGAAGTACGCTACCTGTGTGCTTTTTTCAACAGCATCAAGTGGGTGCTGCTGTGACACAAGGTGTAAATATGAAAGGGTTTCTGCTGTGGTACCAACAAAGATAATGCTGACATGGCTCTTTAATACCAGCCTGAATAACTTAAGCATTGTGAAAAGGACATAAAACTGGCTCTAAGAGGAGGAAGAAAAGTGGCAAAAATGTATACATATTTCCAGTCACATATATAGTATGTACATCATGCAGGCATATATGCCTGAGGACAAGCAATATGGAATCTGAAGCACGTTGTGAAATAGAACATGTTCTACATCACCAAAGACGTTATAACCCATCAGATTAAAAATGACATGCCCGCAAGTGTAGTTCTGAAAAAGTGTTGTACAAAAGCACTGAAATCATGTCGGAGGATTAAAGGCTACATATCAACACTCAACACTCATCCAAGGACGAAGATTCACATATTCATGTAGTGGCTTGGCTTACACAGGTATGTTCAGCAGAGATTAAAATCTGTGAGAATTAATAACTGAATGCATGTTTAGCTCCTTTAGGAATCAGTTTTACACATTATGTATCTCAGTGCTTTGAAAGGGCTGCAGGCTCTTCCTTCTTTGTAAGCAATCAAAGCAGCTGTTTGTGAGTGGCCATTCCCTAAAAAGCTTCTGAGCTCTCTCTCTCTCTCTTCAGTGTGCTCCTGTTTGTTTCAATGCACTCCATGTTCTTAATCTTGCCGCACACCGGATAGTTTTTTTTCCTCAGAGTGAATTCTGTGACGAAAAGATGCTGCACCTACATTTCCTTGTCTATGCTTTTGAAAAGGAGACAGGATATCGGTTTTCTTAGAGGACTCTTTTCTTCTTATAGAGTTATGGTTTGCTCCAGAACCGGTAAAACACATGAAATGTACCTGAGACTGAGGTAGCTACTTATGTCTCCCTGGTGCCGAAGAGTGTCTTTATTTATGTGCATCCACAGGTACTCTCTATTTTTTTACTTCTACATATTTTCAAGTGTGCGTGTGTGTCTCACTGTTGTATACTTGCTGGGAGGAAAAATGCCGGTTGTTAAAAAGCTCATCCGCTGAGTGCTCTGCAAATGATTAAAATACATTTTCTCGAAAGGGGCCTTTATTTTCCATTACTTCCCAGGTCTAAGGCGAGCACCGTGTGGCTTCTAACAAATACATAAATCCTACACTCTGGTATTGCAATGCAAGGGACAACATCTGAAACTACAAAAGTTTGAGCCTGTTTAAGGGCAAATGAAAAATATGTTTCTGGATAAAATATAATTCAAAAGGGAGTGGTATATGTTTTGAAAAACAATCCTTGCTACTTTACCACTGTGTTGTTTTAGGACTGTCCTGGGATTTGTTAAGAATAAAATAATGTTTTATTTTTTATATTAATACAATCAAAATAGGGCAGACCAACACCAGAAGACAAAAAAAACATGCAGTTCTTCTCACTGGTGTTTACTTGCTCCCAATCAGCTCCTTTGTTCATTGCGAGGGCATGTTAGTCGCTGTAGCTGCACGACTCAACTATAACCAGGCTTTACAACGTGTCATTTTCTAAACCTGATACTTTCGTTCTCTGAAAAAGGTGTGAAGATTTTCCTCACTTGCAACAATCAGCCAAGCATCTCAGAAACTTCTGAATCATCAAGCTAGGAACCCTTCTAGTGCTAGTTTAGCAGGTGCTAATTCCATGGTGAGGTAAGCAATGAAAAAGTTGCAACATCTAGTTGGACTATCTTAAATAAAGCAGAAAAGTTAGTGACACTGACCAAGCCATGCACAGCTTAATTTTCCAAACCTCAAGGTGCTAATTCACGGTTTGGTTATGTCAAGCAACGTTTACCCACACTGGTCATTTTAGTTATGTTTGTTACATGCCCACACAGCCTAATCTCATGAATGACCCAAAGTTGACAAGCCACCATTACTGTGATGGGTCCTGCCTGCAACATGTGGGGGTCTGAATGCCAAAGAAAGCCCTAAAAAAATGAACAATTTTCTCCTTTTACCATAACCTTCATTGTCACTTTGTAACAAACAGCTTGTTATTTAAGCTAGTTAGTGTTTTTAGGTTCAGAAGTTACTCTAATTTTTCAATAAAACCTAAATAGGCATTTTTAAACCATAAAGACACTTATTGGAAACCCTTAATCCCTGTTAGAATTGTGCATGAAACAGCATTAAAAGCAAATTTAGCCACATAAAACAAGTTTAGTTTAATTACATAAAACTATACAAACAAAAACTCAAGTCCCAACAAAAATGTCCCAAAAGCTAAACATTGAAGAATCCCAACTGCATGTTGAACAAAAGCAATCATTGCAAAAAGAAACACAGTAAGAAAAAAAGAGGTGCAAAAGAATCTGACTCACTGGTTCTGGTTCTTGAATTCTTCATAAAGTCCGGCACTGAGAATCCTCCTGAAGGCTCAATTGTCACGGTCTTCCAAAGCACAAAAAAAATCATTATCCAGTGCCTTGTGGAGGAGAGAACACCATAAAAGAACAGCACAAAGAATTTCCTTTTCTTTCCTTTTCAAGGATCTTCTGACCTCCTCTTCCCTCCAAAACTGCCGTCCACAAACATTTCTCCTTCTCCCCCTCTGTTCTCCTGAAGCCCTGCCCCCTGCTGCACACCTGCCTTCCTACCTGACAGAGGTCCTCTGATTAGGCCGGCTGAATCAAAAATACACCACTGACATAGAAAACATGGAAAGGAAAAAGAGATATAGCAGTTTAAACCTTGCAAGGATTGTGGCTGTTCTGCCCGCAGCCCTCTAAATCCCAGTGCCAGATACTCACCACCCCTCCTGAGGTGGCTAAAAGTGTTTTCTCATGCAGGATGATTGTTTAATTGTTCAATCCCATAACTGTTACTTTTTCCGTTAGGTCTTAAAATGATCAAAAAAGGTGTTTATAGAAACATCCAAAGCAGTTACTGTTGTTATCGTTCTTGCCAATCAAACTGAGTGATAAAGATTTCTGTCCTATTCACTTTGTATCTTTGCAAGATGTTCAACAGGGTCCACAGTCATCAATCTGCACGATATATTCCAAAGCTTATCTAAAGTGAATAAAAGGCTTATCATTGTGAATTGGACAAATGAAATAAACCCCTTTCCGATCTTCATGTGTGTCACTGGACATTGTCTCTGTGCTAAACTGTAGCACTAAGATGTCAAAGTTAAACAGCCCTCGTTCAGCTTGCTCAGACATATAACAAGCCTAGATTTTGCTTCATGGCTCTTGCATTGAAAGGGATTTCTGAGTGGTTAGTATGAACAACAAAACAACAAGCAGCTGAACCTATGTCAGTGTACTTTTAGACAGCTAGAGCAAGACAGCCTAAATATTGACATTTAAGTCACATTCTTAAACTTAGAATTAGTTGTTAGACACATCAAATAAAATTCGACCAACAGGATGCTAATTTTTGGGGGGCAGAAAATAAACATGTACAGGACAAAAGCAGCAACAATATAAGAGGTAACAATTTTTCCACAGGGGGTGCTAAAGTCAACAGAAACCAAATATTCCTCAACAGAGCTTTAATGGAATCACCTTTGAAAGATTACGTAATATTACCTTCAATTATTCCACTGACTAATCATCCCATAGAGAAACACACTGCACACTCCCAGCACTCACTTGCACACTGCTTATTACTCTGTTATTGAATGAAGTATGAACCTATGTGTCACCCACAACAGTGTATTCACACAGTTAATTCATTAATACAATGAAAATGTGGAATCGATGAATAGTTTTCTGCTACCACATTGTTGAACTGAGTGTTTAATAGGTCAGATTATTGATATATTCCCTAAATTGAAAAATATAAAAAAGCAAATCAGCTGCTATCCAGTGTTTTGCATGAAGACTGCGGTATTTGCATTTTAATTGGCTGGCAGAGCTAATGATAAAAGACTGTAATTTAACTGCTAAATATGACTGGGAACCCAAGAAAAGCAATTAGTTTTCTCTAAATGTCACATCTTTGTAACTGGATGCGTAATATAAGAAAAGTAAAAGTCACTCTGTGGTCTCATAGAAGGGCTGTTACACAACCTTAGCACACCTTTGGGTACCTGTACCTCTACCAAAGATCTCCCAATTGTAGAGATATATCACTCGATTAAAAACCAAAATCCCAAATGTGTCATCCGACAGGGAGCTCTGTCAGAGCTCTCTTTTCTTTTCTTACCTGGCAAGATTGAATGCAAATTCAATTTTTGGCACTAACACAATCTGTGCAATGTTTCTCAAAATGGTTGTAGATCTATTTACAAAAAGTGGAGAATCCCTAAATGTTTAATTTATACATTACTTGCACAAACATCATTATTAATGGAAGAGTAAACAAGTTTAAAAACTATCTCCTTGCACTCATGCATGATTTTAGTCATCTGGGTGCTGATAGTGATCACTTCTGATGGCACATTTAAAAGCTATGGGAGAAGGAATGAATATTTTACAGCTGTCAAAATTACAAACCGTGGTTGAGATGATGGGCTTCATGCTACCTTTTGATAAACTTTAAGTTTCAGTATTGCATCTTAATAATTAGTTGTTGAAAAATGAAAATTTGTGATGATGAAGAAATGATAAAAGTGGGCATTGGGAGAGAAAAAGTGATACAAAATGTCTCCAAAGGGCCATAAAACACAGTACAGGTGGTTGCAGTTCATTAGACAATGACATATTAAGAGAAAATCTTCAATGTGTTACCTTCTAATGGTGCTTAGAGTCTATTATTAGCTCATTTATTGCGATTCTAGCGCTTGGAGGGGAGGTAAACAAGATCAGGGTGTCATGAGTTTAAATAACACTCCCAGTCATCCCAGAGGTAATTACACAGAGGTCAATGAGCGCAGGATGACCTAAAAAAATAAATGGGCATCAGCAATCAATATGTCACGCTTACTCACGCACACACACAAGACACACATTAACATACACACACATACGCGTCATCCCTGCCAGGGAACGAGTGGCTCATCTGTACACTACTCCACACTGCTCAAACAGAACACCAGGCCCAAATTGCATTTTAATGGCCTTTCTCTCTTATTAGCACCGCGGTATCTGTGAGTGCACAAAATGAAGCTTTCAACCTTCCCCGTTCCTGTGTCATTTTGCATGATGTGAGCAAGGTTTCCCGTTGAGGCACGCACAACATTTTCACTCATGCACTGTTGAATTTGACAAAATTAAACCTACTGTAAACAAGTGAAATAGTTATGTTGTCCTCAAATACACTTTTATAGCATTAACTGATGACTGTTAATCATTTTACGATTGCAGTGGCTTTAATTTCAGATGTTGTTTGGATAATTTTTATTCCCCCAATTCAATTTGAATAAAGCGAAGAAGGACAAACTAGCAGCATGAAAATTGAAATAGGACACTGGGCCTCATCCAGCAACTGATTGTAGAAATGAATTTGATAATAGAGCCCACTAACAAGGTTTTAAGGAGACTCTGACATTCTCAGCAAAGAAAAAATAAATCAAAGAACTCTCAGGAGCACTCTCACATTTGAGTGCTGTCAGTGCAAAATTATTGGATGTTGATTTTTCTTTCATTTAGAACCTTTGTATAAACAAAAGAAATGTATACTGATCTTATTGTGGTCAACTTTTCTTTCAATGATGCAATGTTTGGTCTACACTGCAAAATGTTAGATTCTGTGTGTAAACTTTGAACTTAAGAATAAAAAAATATATTTATATTAGAATCAGCTTTTGTTATTCTGGTATACAGACCAACAAACATGAAACATCAAATGTTAACTTCATACGTAAAAGCATATATACAATAATATACGCCAACATTTTAATCAAAATATACGTTAAAAAGAAAACACTTAGTTAAAATAATAATAACCTGTCTTTACAAACTTTTGTTTAATGACTTGCACAGTTCCAAAAACCCCAATAATCTGGAGATACTTTTTCTTTCAATTCTTACAAGAATCTGGATCACATCTGCAGCATATACTTAGGTTTTTATTAAATACTGAGCAAAATTTCCTTTAGATATTATGGTGCAGCTAAACAGGTCAGATGTTACATGTTACATTAAGTAATATATCCAGTAACACCCCCATGCCATTTTTTTTTTTTGCATATATAGTTTAAGAATATTACCTTGTCATTGAATTATAAAAATACTCAGCTGAAATCAGTAACATGATGTGTATGGCATTCTAAATACAGTATCAGTCGTATTATGAAAAAATCTTCACTCCATGTTCTGATAGTGTGTCATGGTCAGATTCTGGAGATCGGATATTCTCCAGATATGACATTTTATGAAGCTGTGGTTGGACAGTATATATAACTATGGGTTTCATCATATTAAGGGTCATACTTCTACATTTCTAGGCAAAAATAATTCCCAGTTTGGGGACCCACTCCTATGCAGATATAGAAGGTTCATTAAAAGTTCACAAAACAAAGTTTTTCTATGTTCAGATGATTAAACACTAGTCTAAACATACTTATGAATATTTTATTCCATTTCTATCAACTCTGTTCTGCCAAATGTGGCTAATCACTTCACATAGCACCTGTAATTGTTCCCTTTACGATTTAAGAAAAGTTTTGTGAAACATCCTTAATATCTTCATTAAACTGTGGAGCAAAAAATATATAAATTTTACAGCAGATAAACAAGCATTTCTTAAAAGGAAAACACAAGTTTTCTGTAATTTAATATTTCTCTTTTTTCAATATTTTGGAGATAGGCATTAATTATTTGGGTTTGATGTTTACATTTCTGTAACATAGAACAAAAACATGACATGTTTGACATTTTGTATTCTTTCCCCCCCCCTCATAAATCTTAAGATTAGTAGACATGCAATCAATGCTGAAATAGCATCAGTGTCAAGTTTCAAAGCAGACAGGCTTTTCTCCAGAGTGAGCATTTAAGGGAAGTTAAATTAATTAATATTTACAAGCAGTCAGTCTCAGAGGTTGTGTGTGTGTGTGTGTGTGTGTGTGTGTGTGTGTGTGTGTGTGTGTGTGTGTGTGTGTGTGTGTGTGTGTGTGTGTGTGTGTGTGTGTGTGTGTGTCCTCTTACCAAATAAACATTCAATAAATAAATGATGATGTATTCACTTTGGGATGTGTGTACTAATTTAAACCATGACGCGATCACTGACTAATGGTTGTACCAAACATCATTTGAAAAGTGATGCTGATGTACTTACTGACATGCATATTAGTGGTGACTTAAAATGAAGAAACTAATTGTTTAATGGTAATCAGCCTTCTGAACTGCAAAAATAATTCAAATGAGTAAAGTGATCAATGAGTTTAGATTCTCCCAGAATGAAAGATAATCTTTGGAGTCAGTTTAGTTTGTATTATTTACCTCAGAAAGGTTTTGCTCTTAGAGGGTTTGTTGACGATACCTTGATAGAAGAACTGAGATCAGATTACAACTAAGCAGCCAACAGAGGAGAAGTCCAATGTCTGGTAGAGTGAGAGTGATGTTCCCATAACAACCTGGACTTGAATACAAAAACTCAATGGGAAATAAATGATAGTTTACTTCAAATCAAGGCATACTGAACACTCTCTGGAAATGTGATGCGTTTACATTTCAGCAGACATCAACTGGTCCACAAGCATTTCCCATCAAGTCAGGAAGGCACAATAGAGACTGTATACCTCGTGAGGAAGCTGAGACAGACTCACCTCTAACAACACCTGCTGATAGATTTTTTTTCTCTAGCTTACGCAACATTGAAAGCCTGGTCTGCTGCAGCATGGCGGTTTAGCAGCTCCACAGCAAAGGACAGGAGGGACCTACAGCATGTGGTGAAGGTGGCAGGGCGGGTGATTGGGACCACACATCTACCCTTTATTGATACATACACTGGAATGCACAAGTTTAGTGCCTTTTACATTTGTGTTTCTTGCAGTGTTGTAGTGTTGCTGTGTTTTGTCTGTACCACTGTTAAAAATCTGCTCAAGTGCCTCTAATTGTTTTTATAGCAATGACAATAAAGATCTATTTGAATCTAAACTAAAAACTCATCATTTGCTAGCACTTTCATTAAGGTCTTGTGTTAATAAACCAGTCCTGTGTCATGGTTTGGATTTGAATAACTGTCTTTTAAATTAGTGAAATATTGATATTGTGCTAAAATTAAGCACATAGTAAACCTCTCAGTCGCTTCATGTGAGTCTCATCCCATCAGTATTCTAATTTACATAACTACCCACTCTCCATGCATTATCTCTTACATAACTAATAGGTTAATAGGTAGGGGGGGTGGTTCTTTACCCTGGTTACCCCCTGCCATAGAATAGGAAAGACGAAGAAGAAGAAGCAGCAGAGGAAGACTCAGTAACAAGCTCGCAAGTCATATTGCAATAAAATACTTGATACTGATACATTGGTTGCTCTGGTAAAATGCATCAAACTGTTTAGATGACAAAAACGTTATTAAAAGCGCATCTTATAATCTTATGATATATCTGGACTTGTCAGGTCAGTCTGATTTATATTAAGTGTAATTCAATATTTTCACCAAAAAATAGAAAGATAGACTAAACTGTAAGAACAGAGTTAGTTAGTTTGACAAAAGACAAAAATGTCTGTGGTAAAACTAACAGCAGTCACATCCTTTTTTTGATCACCTCATATTTTGCTATAAACGTTGCTGTACAGCTCTGGTATGACTGTGTCTGTAATGTAATGTTGTGAAGGCAGGACTTACAATGGAACCAATAGCAACGCTGGATTGAAAATACCTTCATTGGACATGGGCTGGTTGTCCAAAGCTATGAATTCAACCACCTTCTCTGTAATCTTTTTTAGCCTTTTCACTCCACTTCAAGGATATGTATCCTTTATTAATAGTTTTTAGCTTCAGTGTGTCAGCCCTTTCCTCTGTAGCATTAGTGAATGTGCTGTATTCCATTGCATTTTAAGTTTTTGTTTAGTTTGGTATCAAATTGGTAGTACTGAATAGAGTTTTACGGCTACCACATTACATTTACATTTGAACCACAGAGTTGCTAATGCTAAGTTACCTGTGCATTTGGTTTATGCCACAAATTGTGCTCAAGTTACAACAGTTGACGTTAATGATCCAGGTGAGATGACCATTAACCCTCATGGTTTAAAAAAAGGCCCAGATCAGCTCTGATTGGATAGTTGAGCTTGGGCGCCATGTTCTCATAGATCTACATCTCAAATCTACATGTAACCTTTAGCTATACGCTATAATCTGTAAATTTGGCCTATTTTTTTAGGCCTTTTCTGCAAACACAATCATTGTGTTCATGGAGACTGATGTCTTCCCTGTTGCTTTACCTGAAGTCACTGTAATTTTCCCTCTTGTTCAGGATGTCTTTGATGTCTGTGGTTGAGTATCAGAGGGTCTATGGACTGAGGACATTGTAAGCTGTTCAGACTGCAAAGCCCACTGAGGCAAACTATGATTTGTGTTTGGTTATACAAAGGAAACTCACTTGATTGACTCCAAGTAAACACACCTTGAAGAGAAAATGAATAAATACATCAAAAATGGGTTTTTGCAGTGCCCTAACTCAGATGCTATTCAACAGACGTTTGCCTCTCCAGCATGTATCACCCTCCATGGATCTATTTTCATGTTTAGAAAAATCCAAAACACAAAGATATTAAAATACTCACCAAAACCATCCAGTTTCACATTCTACAGGCAGTAACTTGACCGGAGAGGCTTTCAGATGGAAGTAAGTTTGCCTCGGAGGCTTTGGCTCTCTCTCATGCTATGATACCAAACAGCTCTTCATGGCTGACCGCTTTTGATACTCAGTGACTCTGCTGCTGTAAAAAAAAAGACGAGCAAAACATGCTATCTGTCTTTTTAATGTTTTTTTTTTTTTTTAAACAGACTACTTCTTTCCTTGAATATTCTTATCTTTCTTTTCATTTGGTTATTCATAATCACCCGCAGTCATCATCTCATCCCAGGGTTAGTACACTCTGTGACATTAAGAGTGCTTCAAAACTCACACATGCACAAAAGATCTCTCACCACTTGTTCACATGCCCTTCTAAGCTTCTTGACCCCCACTGTGCTCCATATTAACTCAGTGAGAGAGAGTTTGATAAACACAGACTTGGGATTTAAATCTGTAGTCTAGTTTTGTAAAACTTTAAAGTTGATGACTGGCCTTTTTAGTGTCCCCTTTCTACTTCAGTGCCTCAATTTTTAAAACCTTTGATTGAAACTAACTAAATTCCTCCGATAAGCTATACTTATTGAAACTTTCAGGAAAAGTTATGGAACAGTAGTTGTTATTGGAAATGAGCCCCCAGAGTTGTTTCAGCCCTACAATATGTTGGAGGGTGAGTGCCAAACAAGATAATAAATTAGGAGCATTTCAAGTGTAAATGATGAATGATCCACCCTAGCTCTGCTGCTTAATTAGACCCAGTGAACCAATAGCATTGATTAGTTAAACCTCTCACCTCTGACCTCAGTGTGGGTGGCAGGGTAGATATTTTTTTAATCTGAATCCATTGACACTCTTTTGCCTTTACATAAAAAAGAAAAGTACTACTACCAACGTTCTCCAGAAAATGTAGATTACATATGCAACCATAGTGTCAAAAAAGAGCAGTTTTTAACTCTTTCTTTGGGTTATTGGTTTCAAATGCCACCCCCCATCTCTTTGAAAGCCATTCCATCTGTAGCTTGAGAGATCAGAATCAAGATAAAGTTGAGCTAAAAGGGATATTCTCAGGATAGCAAATCTGTCTCCTTGTGTTCCTTTCACTGAGCGCTCACATGTGCTGGTATAAAGGACAGGGAGTGATGCCTATTATGACAGGAGGAATATGTTCACCCACTCTGTCACCAGTAATCAGCACAGAGATGAGGGCCCTAATCAGAGAGCTGCTTGACAGCAGAGAAGCCTCTTCTCTAATGATTCAAACTGCTCCTGATGTTCAGATGAGTAGATAGACTTGGCATTTCAGTGGAGAAGTTTACCTCACTGAGCAAGAGTGACTGTTATAGTCCCTGAGTGTTTTAAAGTTTTATTTCTTACAATTTGCTGCAGAGATTGGCCACAGGAAAAGTTAAATGGCTTCAAAAGGAAACACTGGAAAGTTGTCTTGTCTGAGCTACATAGAATGTGATTTATTGGATACATTTCATATTGAATGAGGTTGATAGTAAGTGAATCTTAAATCATGCTGGGACTTTAAACCAAACTCTCTGCAACATATTGCATGGAGAAACAAAAGTGATAGTCTAAGACCTAGCTAGCTTCACTTAGGCACAGCAATGTTTCCTGTTTCTTTGGCACAAACCTTCCTGCAGACAGATCTTGGGTTTAAATCAGTTATCTTCAAAAGTTTGTGTTGATTTTGGCACCTCCTGTGGACAATGAGATACCTCTCATGAGTTTGCAGTAAACACTCGCTATCACTTATTGTGAATAGTTGTTGTAGAACATGCATTGTGCTGTAATTTTTCTCATCAGACACCTGCCACTCAATTGATTATCATTTTTAATCTAGAATAAATTAATATCAGGAGTTTCAATAGTTAATCATGATTGATCTCATTTTCAATGGCATTTTAACATTCCATTATTTTCCTTATTTAAACAGTTGTTGAGTCCATATTGATAACATAAAACAAGTCTTAGTGTCTTGATTTGGGAATCAAATTAAAATAACTTGAATGTGCTTTAAGGTTTATACTTTTGAATTTATTATTAAATTAAATGCTGAACAGCTTGTGGGCTGAAACCTTGACTTAGAGGAGACGGCTTAAAGAGAATATTCTGTTAAATACAGTGTCTGTTTTTATCTTTCTTTTTTAGTATAACACTGTTCCACATTCGGAAATATGCAGGAGTGCATGTGGAAAATGTGCAGCACATTTCAATAGAATACATAAATACAAATGCAAACACCTCATCGCAAATACTAATGTTCTTCAGAATTTGCTATTGAGAATTATTTGAATTTCAGAGTTTAAAAACTAATTTTCAACTTACAAGGCTGTTACTGGTGTCTACTCAGACTATTCCGACGTCAGCTGTGTCTTCTTCATCTGGATATTTTGAAGGTTTTAAAAGTAGGATAGCAGGAACTAACAGTTCAATTTTCAAAGGAGCAGATAGGACATGTTGTGTCATATGATTTCGTCATACCATGTATATACAGATTGGTAGAAAATATATGAACATCCAAATCTAAATAATATAAAAATAAATATACATATACTGTATGCTTATGTGTGTGTGAGTGTCTGCTTATGAATAGTTAAATAAGTTGAATGTCTCTGTTTCTGTATGCTGTGATTGTTGCAGATGAGGTTACACTGAAATTAGATTTAGAATTAAACATTAACAGCTGCTGAGTTAATCCTTTTATATGATAACAAACTGACAGTTATTCTTCTTTTTGCCTGTTATGATTCACAGGCTGTGTGGTATCGATTTAGATTATATTTATCGTGATGCTGACAGAGATCCATATGAGTGACTGAGTTTTAATGAGATTGTTTGATTATCATTTGCTCACAATCCAAGGTGCAACCTAAGCCGTCTCAACACTGAGAGTTTGATGAAAATGTCAACCTGTTGCTCGTCAATGATGTCTTCTCCACAATCAATTCAAAATGGCCAATGAAAAAGAGTGCTAGTTTAATCAATAAACCTTTGAAATCCTAAAGCTTGTTGATTGACTAAAAACAAAACAGCAATTAGCACCACTGGGAAAAGTAACTAATTACACAGGGACACAAAGTAACCAATATGTTTGGTATCATTTTCCTTACTTAGTCAATGCTGCACAATTCCTTCAATCAATACATTCATGAAACAATACCATGTCTTTTATTACTGGAATAACCAAGCAAGCATGATAGAGCTGATCCCACTACCAGGGTTCCATTTCAGTGATTACACATATGTATTCTGAAGGCCACATTTTGACCCTGAAGCACTCCTCCATGCCTCCCCCTCTCCCCCTGCTAATCGATGAGGGACGGTTCTGCAGTTGTTTAACCTGCCTGCTTCTCCCCCTTGAGTGTGCAGCAGGTGACACATCACATTAATAAATAAATAAGCAGGGGGAGGGGAGTGGAGTGCTCACCATAGTGCCAATGATGGGACAATTATCTCATGGCAAACAACACTCTGCCATCACCTTCCACAATCGAACAAATCAATAGGGCTTGGAGGGGAGATGGGAGATGGGGGGGGGGGGCAGCACAGGACAGATGGCAGAAGACAGAGGTGAGGCAGAAGAAAGACAGAGAGGGGAAGAGAAACAGTGGAACATAAACAAAGCTGTAGAGCAATTTCAAGTGATAGAACAGACTTGTTGGCCAAATTGGATGTCACAGCACGTTTATCTATAGAGTTAAGAAGGTGACTGAAGCTTCAATTTGAATGTTTGCACAGAAATATCGGGTCAGTTTCTGTACACCAGCTAGCTAATGAAAATAAAGAAACATTTACAGTAGCTGCTGGATATTTTCCTCAAGACTAAATAGAAAGCTAGATAAAATATCCTGGATAGGAAAAAATAACTCAGTGTATGATATATTTTATTGATGGCACGGTGGCAAACAACAGTCAACTGCAGAGCCTATGGTAGCCATAAAACATGCAAACAGATCTAAATGTCCACTGTGGAGGCAGTTATTGTTTTGTCCAGCTACTAAAGACATATTATGGTGCATCATAGCCGACTGAATGAAAAGGACCCAACTTCTCCTGAGTTAATTTTAAAGTGATTGGGATGCCGTTGGCCTAGCGGTCTAAGTGCACACCCCATATACAGAGGCCAAAGCCCTCGTCGCAGAAGTTGCAGAAGTCGCAGGTTCGATTCCAACCTTGACCATTTTCTGCATGTCCTCCCCCCCTCTCTACACCCCACAATTCCTCTCTCTTCAGCTGTCCTATCCATCAAAGGTGAAAATGCCCAAAAATATAACTCTAAAGTGACAGACACACCATGATTATTTTCTTTCCTTTTAGTTGATCATAAGCTTTTATTACCAGGCTGTGTTAAATACTCCATCCTGAGTGGTGAAAACTCCAAGCAATGATAATCAATTGGGAATTCATTCTCAATAGCAAAAGTAACACCAGGGAAAACCTAATCACACACCATAGTGAATTAATCTGTACAAAGGAGTCCAGCAAATTTCATCACCGCCTGTTGACACTGTGGTATAAATGCTAATTACCATCTGGACTTTAGAGTGGGGAAATAATGACAGGTACCAGGCAAAGATGTGAAAGCAGCTATATGAACTACTGGGCCCCAATCATCTCTGATAAGGAAAAGTAGAGCAACATCATATCCCGCGATTCAGGCGACAGCAGAGCTGATGAGTGTATCTTTAAGTCACAGATAGCTAAAAAGTTACTCAAACTATGAGAGGGAGGGACAATTTTTATGTTGTGACATTTGCCTCATGTACAGTTAAGCCCGAAATTATTCATACCCCAGGCAAATTTTGACTTAAAGTAACTTTTATTCAACCAGCAAGTTTATTCTTGACTGGAAATGACACAGGCGTCTTCCAGAAGCTAATAAGACGATGTACAAGAGGCATCACTGTGGAAAAAAATATTTCTCAGCTTTTATTCACAATTGAACAAAAAGTGTCATGTCCAAAATTATTCATACCCTTCTCAATAATCAATAGAAAAGCCTTTATTTGCTATTTACAGCAATGAAACACTTCCTATAATTGCTGACAAGCATTTTGCATGTCTCCACTGGTATTTTTGCCCATTCATCTTTAGCGATGAGCTCCAACTCTTTCAGGTTGGAGGGTCTCCTTGCCATCACCCTGATCTTTAGCTCCCTCCACAGACTCTCAATTGGATTCAAGTCAGGACTCTGGCTGGGCCACTGCAAAACGTTCATGTTTTTGTCCGCTAACCATTACTTCACCACTTTTGCTGTGTGTTTTGGGTCGTTGTCATAATGAAATGTCCACTGGTGCCTTAGGCCAAGTTTCTCTGCAGACTGCTTGATGTTGTTGTTGAGAATCTTGATGTATTGTGCTTTTTTCATGGTGCCGTTTACTGTGATTAGGTTCCCTGGTCTATTGGCTGATAAACACCCCCAAAGCATTAGGTTCCCACCCCCATGTTTGACAGTGGGGATGGTGTTCTTAGGGTTGAAGGCTTCTCCTTTTTTACGCCATATGAAGGATACATCATTGTGGCAAAAAAAATAAATAATTTGTTTCATCTGACAGTAAAACAGAAGACGAGATGTCTTTTCTTTGTCCAGATGAGCGTTTGCAAAGGCCAAGCGGGCTTTTGTGTGCCTTAACTGGAGAAGTGGCGTCCTCCTTGGTCTGCGTCCGTGGAACCCAGCAGTGTGCAGTGTCCTTTGGACTGTCTGCCTTCAGACGTTGCCACCAGCAGAGCCCAGATTCACCAGGATGGCCTTGGTGGTGATCTTGGATTCTTTTTCACCTCTCTCACTATCCTCCTGCCCAGCACAGGTGTCACTTTTGGCTTTCGAGCACGTCCTCTGAGATTTTCCACAGTGCAGAACGTCTTGTATTTTTCAATAATACTTTGCACTGTAGCCACTGGAACTTGAAAACATTTAGATATGGCCTTATAGCCCTTTCCTAACTTGTGAGCATCCACAATGCGCAACCACAGGTCCTCAGAGAGCTCCTTTGTCTTAGCCATGACTGTCCACAAACCAACTGCAGAGAGCTGCTGTTTTTCACCTGTTGAGTTCATTAAAACAGCTGTTCCAAATTAATCAGGGTAACTAGGATGCTTTAGAACAGCTTGGACTATTTAGAATGGTATAGAACTTTGGATTTTCCCACAGACTGTGACAGTTTACAAAGGGTATGAATAATTTTGGACATGCCACCTTTTGTTCAAATGTAAATAAAAGCGGAGAAATATTTTTTTTCACAATGATGCCTCTTGTACATCGTCTTATTATCTTCTGGGAGACACCTGTGTCATTTCCAATAAAGAAAAACCTCACTGGTTGAATAAAAGTAACTTTAAGTCAAAATTTGCCAGGGGTATGAATCATTTCGGGCTTGACTGTACGTTGAAAGGTGTGTCAACTACAAAGTTCAGGGAAGATGGAGAGCTGCATGAGGACAGAAATGCCGACATTTAACATTTCTGCCGAAGTCCTGCTCACCTTGTCTAATCTTACCTTCAATGGAAAAGTTCAGTTGAATGTAATTTCCATTAAGTGAGCAGGCTAATGTCAGTCCCTCCAGGAAGTTGCGACCAGATTTAACCTGCTGGTCCCATATCCATAATAATTACTCAACACAAAATCAACACATAACCTGTCACACTGTTAAAAAATACCATTCTGTCT
This sequence comes from Notolabrus celidotus, assembly GCF_009762535.1. NCBI lineage: Eukaryota > Metazoa > Chordata > Actinopteri > Labriformes > Labridae > Notolabrus > Notolabrus celidotus. Next base: position 11,468,778 of record NC_048287.1, on the reverse strand, counting down.
CAGTGACAAAATAAATCATGTTGTATACCTCTGAGCAATTGTTTTCATCATCTGAATTTTTCTGATACTAAATATCTGTGTGATTGTGACTAATGTTTTCTTCTTACTGGAGCAGAGTCTGAACAAGTTTTACACCAGTTACAGTACATGGGATGCCACTTTAAACAGCATTTTTTACTTGCTTGTGTCTATGTATTATAACTATATTTTTCTGGTACTTTTAATAGTTGAACATTTTAGATTTTAGATGGGAACAGAATTCGATATGAGGAGTATAAATATCCCAGGCTTTATTTCGAAAAAGATCTTCAGACTGCACCTTTTCACTTGCAACATTATTCAGCTGACCTCCACCCACACTGCAGCAGCGCTTTATTAGCTTTCTGTTTTTCTGTCTTGTTGTTGGAAATATAGCCCTTATTTTCACACAGCAAGTGGGACTGCAGGATAACGCCTACTGTGGTTGCTACGTGACACAACAATAAAGCCTTCATACCCATACAGACTTCACCGTGTGGTACTGAACATAGGTGTATAGAAAGAAGATTTACAAAGAGCAGAAGTGTGAAAGTCAAAATGGATCAGACAGGAGTAAAAAGGGAAGAAAATGGCAGGATGAAAGATTGAGGTACAAAGATAAAGGCAGGCTCTGTGGAGGCTCACTAAAAAAGTAGAAAGGAGAATATCTTCTTAAGTCTGTGTGAGCCACAAGCTATAATCTTCTCTGTAGGTATTCAGCGCCTATAGCCACAGACAGGCGTTTAATCCAGTTTTGATGAAGGCGGAGGGACAGTTTTACAGGTTTCCATTAGTTAGAAATTGCTTCCAGTTAGTTGCAGTGCTCTGAATCAGGCCACTGGACGGATTACTCTCCTTTATTCCAAAGCATGGGAACTTAGCTGTGATGAGGGGAAAGCACAAACTTGGCTGCATGGTTTTCCTTCTCTGTTGCCTGAAAAATATTTTAATAAATCATCAAGTATGTGTTGTTCCTAGAAAGCAGTTTGAGGGTATTTATACAAAATATGATGCAAAATTGAGGGAATATTTCAGCTGACACTAATTTCATGCATATGTGTTTGTGCATTGAGCTTTTTCTGCAAGGTCATATGCAACATAAAATTAATGAATGCTATTGATGTCAAACAAAGATGCCCATCACTTTAGCACTTACCAAGCCAAGTATGACGTTTCTTGGTTCTCACAAACTGATAGCCCAGAGATAAAATCAAAATATGTATAAAATAAGCCTATGATTGAGTTGGTTTCAGCAGTTGTCATTTTGGGTTTTTGTTGCCTATAGTCACCATGATTGGACAATGAGGTAGTTATTTGTTCATTCTTCCATCTGTATCCTGGCTGACACGAAGCTGTGTAAGCGCCTTGTTAACTACACACACATCTAAGTATATAATGCTCGGTTGTAGAGCTAGCTCCTAATGGGACTGTTTCTTTGGGTTTTTTTTATTCTGTGAAAAAGTAATATCATGCTAGTTTTCAGCAATCAAAAACATTTTGTCATTGTAACATGTTTGCTGAGGTAATATATTGACTCAAATGTTGGTTAATAGGCATGCAGGTTCAGCTTAATGCTGGAAGTTTGCTCCCCATGTACAGACGCTAGCCTTTGTCACAGAAGCTAAATGTGTTAACTCCTGGCCGTGACTTTTTACTGCATGTCAAAACCCACTCTTTTTTTTTACTCTTACTTCCTGCAAAAGTTGAATTCTAACATCTGGTATCATAAAACAAGAATTTTTACAGGAATAGTTTGGCTTTGTGAAAGTGGGGTTGCATACATGTGAATAATAAGTGTATTAGCCACAGGGGATGCCGGTCAGGCCCCTTTGTTGAGAAACTGGCCGCAGAACTGGAGTGGAAGCTTGGCTATCAACTGATGCAAGTAGTTTAGCTAATTTAACAAACTCCAACCATAGCACTATTCTCTCTGTTAGTGTACTCTCTAGTTGGAAATAAATCAATGCTTTACTTGGCCATCAGAAAGTCCATTCACTTTTGCACAAATCTCTGATGCAGCACATGTGTTCTTCTGCCTGCAGCACACTGATCAGCTGTTTGAGTTGATGATGTATTAGTCATTGATATCATTTTGATATTTTTGCATCTCAAATTGACAAAATTTTAAGCACCAATTGCCTAAGGTCAACCAGCGGATAGTACTTATGTCTCTTTAAAGTCCACAGACCCAAACAGCTGATCAGTGCGCTGCAGGCGGGCTATTTGACGGTAAAGTAAGCACTGACACATTTCCAAATAGAGCTTACACTTACACTGAGAAAAGTACTATCGTTGGAGTTTTTTTTAATTAGCTAAATTACTTGGTCAACCTGGCCCTGTATGTAGCCGTTGACATCCTAGTTCCTATCAGGTGTGGCAGAGAACCCCTCCTAAAAAACAAAACTGAACTATTCCTTTAAAAAATACAAGCCGCCCCCTGCTGGCCATTAGAAAACACAGGTTAATCTCACTTTAATGTTGTTTTGACTTCTTAAATCAGAGGCTCTAAGTAGTGGACACGTTCTTAATCAAAATGGACACAGATTGAATTACTTACAATGGTAGAATACTAATAATTGACACCTCTTACATGGAGGTTAAACTTCCACGACCTCACAGTTGTCAGTTTGCCTTTATTGTTAATTTGATATTGATAAAAGCTTAAATTAGGGTTGCAGACTGTGCACTTGAGTTTGTCTTCTCAAAGTCAGGCTGATGAGCTGTGAGGACTTGTCATTGTAATGAGCGAGCCTCATTATGAACCAAATCACCCTGTTCTCTTAGGAATTCAGCATGAAGAGCACTCTTTTAGGTAATTAATCCAGCACAGTGGTTTATAAATGCTGTTACTGCTATCAGTACATGCACATTACTATAACGGCCTTCATTTACTCATTACCTCAGTGAAGGGTCAAGACTATGTTCAATGAGACTGGTGCAGCATTTAACCAGTTGAAGACTTATTTTATATCATGTGTAATAAATCGCAGAGTTTACAATGAGCAGAGAATAGAAATGAATGCATGAATAGACAGACAGAAGAAAGTTTACTTGTACAAGAAGACACCCTTGACAAAATTGGGGACATTGAGCATCACTCATTGTTAAAAAAACATATGTAGTCCAAGAAGAATGCACAATATTTAAGTGTCTAGCAGGAGAGCTGTCACTTCCCAAACATCCATTTAAACTCCTCCCATGCGGCGCCAATTCGGGGTATCATTCAAGCTGTCGTGTTTTGTTTACTCCACCATGCTTGCCAGTTCAAATGACAAACAAAAACCTCAGCTCTGGGAAAGCTGTCATCCAGACAGCTGATGTGAAAGTAAAGCAGAACAGAGGGGATTGTTACATGTTACAATAAAAGATGTATTTACCCTCAAAATCAATGTTTCATGTGTCAGAACTTCGGTCACCCTGACTCCAGTTCAGATTTAATTATTAACATCCCTGCTGACAGCCAGCTTCCTGTCGGTTGTAAAGAAGAGAAGATTGACACACAAAGAAAGAATTTTAAAGTCATGGCATGTCATTCATCTATCCTGATGCTAAATGTGTGAGTTTTTGGGGGAATGGACGCACACTAGAGTGTGTTTAGATGGGGTTGATGACTGTGCTTGATGTGCAGGCATCTTCACACCTGCGCTGCCATCTGTGCCTCAGCACCCCCTGTGACCGCTGTGACTCCTGGCACACAACAAGTGTCACACAAAAAACCTTAATGAATGCATTTCACTCTCCTGTCCTCTGGAAGAAAGAGTCAAAGACTTTGATTTTTGACGTCTGAATTAAACTCTTTGAGTTAAACAAAAGCTAGAGAAATGTTTTGACATTTGAGGATATAAACTTATTCCCTTTATTTGTGGACACTGGATGAGAAGCTGCGGCCTGATATTGACTGTGCGTAGAGAAGACAACATGCCTTCATTTCACTTCATTGTGAGATGTGAAGCCAAAATACTGCCTCAATGGGTGATGACATATCACACAGGTGGAGACGAGGCATGCGCAGAAGCTATCTGGCGGGTGAATCGGCAGAACTGATGTTACCTTCAGCTAACCAAAGCACACATTTAACCTACTGATAAAGTTTCAAAGATCCCTCAGGCTGTTCCTCCTCTACTCTGCTATCCGGCGAGGAACGCTGCAAGAGCCTGCATTTGTCAATAGAGCTGGCAATCACTAATCCTTTCAACATCAAGTAACAAATTAAAACTAATCTTCTCAGAAAAATTCTTCTGCTGCCAAAAGAAGGAGGTCATTTAAAACTTTGTTTTTTGTATTGTTTGAAAAAGTAAGCTTTGAAGTCACAAAGATTTGCTGTTGCTGGTGAGTGTGTTTTCTTTGGACAGAGCCAGGCTAGCATTTTAGGCCTGTTTCTATTCGTTATGCTAAGGTATGCTAATCAGATTATCTTCTTATCCATAGAAAAAAAAGAGGACAATTTGGACTTGATCTGAGCTAAACAACACAAAACACCAACACGCATGCATATGAAAAAACACTCCTTACACTCAGATACAACTGAGAAATACATAGTTAAATAGAGACCCAGAAAAGTTGGAACAAAGGAATAAAAGATGAATGAAAAGATAAAAAGAGAGTAATAGAGAGGAAGTACAACGAGAGATTTAAACAAAATAAATAAGACAAGGAAAGAGGAAAAAAAGGAAATGGATGTTGCTGGTGTAGTTCATTTAAGGATTTTTTCTCTTAAAGTGGTAAAAAAACCTCCTCAGGCTAAATAAAAAGAGACATAATTAATCAGACATTCTTATTCCTACATACATACACACAAGTGCACAAACATGATGACGTTGCAAGCAGCTCAAACAGAGCCACCTTTACTCTGTCTTTACTGACTGCAGTATTTCATCAGCTCAGCGTGGTGTCCTCTCTGCGTGCATGGAGCAACATGGAGTGACATAGCTGCAGTGTTTAGTGCACTGCTCACATCTATAGCAAGGAGAGCCACCAGAGCGGGCTGCCCCTGAGGGGCACTATGCACCTCCTAAGTGGATCACTCTGCGTTGTCACAACATTTCCATAAAGCTCGGTGGGACTGGGGCTGAATACTCCTTTCACCACCAGCAGACCTAAATGAGCTTTGTCAGGCTCACTAATGCATGCTGGTGGCTCTGCAACTTTTCCAGAGCGTATGCACACGTTTGTACATGTGTGATCTTTTATGTGTAGCTTTACTGTGTAAAAGGGGGGAAAAGAGGCATCAAAAATTCACCTTAATCCACAGTACTTACATACGTGGTTTATATCATTACCAACTGGTCTCCAACCTGCTGTTTGTTTGCAGTGCTGTTCACAGCAGGCTCCAAGCTGATTCAAGGGCAGAGTTGGACGCTAACTCAGCAGGTCAGCGGCTGTAATTGCTGCCGGTCAATGGTTAAATGTCCCCCCCCCCGTTTCTCTCTCATGCTGAGCAGAGACATCATAATGATGAGGGTGAAAGGCAGAGAGAGATGAGATGATGGAATCAGGGAGGGAAAAGGGGAGATGAGGCTCCTACGAGGTTACAGAGGGGGAGTGAGAGGAGGTTAATCACAGATGTAGTGAGCGCTTGAACATCGTGTTCGAGCAAAAAACAAGGTTGGTGATGAGTTAATCATGAGAAGGGTGAAGATGAATTACCCAGTGAAGAGGTGGGAAGTGCAAGTTCATCATTAGGATGCTCAAGTAGACTCTTCAGGTGTCTATTTTTTCGGAGTATTTCTCTTTTGACAAATATTATCCCCCACCTTTCAAAAGAAATACCAAAAAAAACTTGTACAGATTTCAAAAATTCATAGAAAAATTGCTGATTATTTTTGTATCGTGTCTTTGTGTGCTTATTTCTCATTTTCATGACTAATCTACCCAAATGGAAGGGACAACTATGCATAAAGGGACAGTTTTATGTTGAGAGTTAAGAGCAGACAAAACAAGAAACACAATGTTTTAGACTGATCAAAACCAACTAGACAACAGAGAAAAAACTTGGCTATGGTCCTCTTTGCATGTTAACCTCCACATGCCGGTGCAGGTTATGCATTACTCTAGCTAAGAGGTTATATGCTGGTCTAACCAGACACAGCCTTTATACACCTTAATCTCCACTGCCAAAGTGTGCCATGCTTGGAGATGCCATCTGTCATTTGGGCTTGTTTACATCTGGTTAGTAGAGCATTACAGCAGCCCGGCAGTAGCCATTTCATGGAGTTTCAGCCTTAGTGGCGGATGGCTGCGTCTCTCTTAGACACAATGTTTGACCGGCATTCTGGTGCCGAACTAGTGAGGGTGATGACATTTAGTTGACTATAAGCACACATCCCTAGGAAGAGAGTAGGAAGGGGATTGTTTATTTTTTACTCATAAATATACCATTATCAAGCATCCTTAGCAATCCGAGTCCTTATTTAGTCCACTATTGATACTTTTCTATTATTTGGTGGCAAGAAGAGACAATAGGCTAATGTTTTTAAGATAACTGGTATTGCTTTGATTGCTCTAAATAGAATGAAAAATTATGTACTTCAATAAACACTGTTGATGGAATAGTCGTTTTAACAAACCTGACCGAGAATGCATCATTAACCACCCCTTCTCGCTCCCTCAGGTCTTCCTCCTCCCTCCACCTCTCTGTGCCCTCTGCCCGTCTCAGCACCATGGGGAGCAGAGCTTTCAGTCGCTCTGCTCCCCAACTCTGGAACTCACTCCCACCAGACATCCAAAACTCTGACTCACTACCCCTCTTCAAATCAAAACTCAAAACCAATCTGTTTCAAACTGCATTCTCTGTCTAATTCATCTGCTAATCTTCTGCTTTTTAACTTGGTGTTACTCGGCTTGTTATCTTTTATTCATTCTATCTTGTTGTTTTATTTATTGTGTTTTAATCTTTCTGTAAAGTGACCTTGAGTGTTAAGAAATGCGCTTTTAAATAAAATGTATTATTATCGTTCTTCTTCTTCTTCTTCTTCTTCTTCTTCTTCTTCTTCTTCTTCTTCTTCTTCTTCTTCTTCTTCTTCTTCTTCTTCTTCTTCTTCTTCTTCTTCTTCTTCTTCTTCTTCTTCTTCTTCTTCTTCTTCTTCTTCTTCTTCTTCTTATTATTATTATTATTATTATTATTATCATGATGTATCCTCATGCCATCTTGTTTGGTTAGCTAGCCAGCTTTTTCCCTGCCTTTCAACACAGACTTCAATATAAAATTACTACTTTAAATAACAGCACAAAGTTTGAGTGCTTTCCCGTGGCTACTTTGAGAAGAGGAAGAGGATGATTGGTGCCTTCAAATGGGCTTATGTTTACTGTGTGCTAGAGGAGAGACCATCAATGCCATAAATACATTACGCTATTATGTAACTGACAGTGTCTGTAGTTAGAGGAGCAAAGATTGCAAATGTAAGTAAGAGCACCACTTGTACAATGTAATTTCATTAACATTAGCCACATACAAGACATAAAGGAGCCATGGCAAGAATCTATCTAGATCTTTCACTTTGTTGTCTTCTCTTTTGTTCCTCTGTGTGGCGTTTCAGCACAAAGAAAAAAAAGTAGCATTTCCACATGGAAAGCAAGGAAGACAGCGATTGATCTTTTGGCGTCTGTGTTGCCATGTCCTATCAATGGTGTTCCCATTCGGTTACCTCTTGAACACCAAGCCGTTCATGCACACAGCTTCACCACACAACGTCACAACTTTACGAGTTCCATTTGAAGGCAGCAGATGACTGTTCCACATCGACAGCCTCAGTTTAGTTTTTTTATTTTGATCTGCAGACAGTCAGAGAGAGCAGATGTACTTGGTCATAGTTGTTTGTGTTTCCACTCTTGCAATAAATTATTTGGCAACATAAACCATCAGTCAGAAACTTTACTTGGCATTCAATGTACAGTTTTGCACCAGTAATTTGATTTAAATGATGTGACTCTACTTGAGATAATGGTTAGGAAGCCTTGGCCGAATGTTAGGAAGCCTTTGCTCAAATGTTTTCATAATTTTTCAGGTTGTGAAGAAAGCTGAACCAGGTCCTTATTTGAACCAAGTTACAATCCCAATCCTGAGAGGAGAGTGGGGATGACATGCAGCAAACGGCTGTGGGTGGGGGGAATCAAACTAGCAACAGCTGTGTTGAGGAAGTCTGTACATGGTGCATAAGCTTTAACTGCTGAGCTAAACCCCAGAGATCTGTATACTGTGAGTCTATTTCAAAGCCTGCACTTTTTCACCTTGTGTAAAGACTGTGTACTTATGCTAGCTAAAAGACCTCAAAAAACATCCTACAAAATGATCCTTCAGCAGGTTACCACCACCTCTCACCTCATGGAGGCATCAGCTAAGTGTTACCTTACAAAGGGGATAAAGGGAAGGTAATAAAAAGGTTGTGAGGTAACCGATAGAGGTTCATAAATAGCAGTGCAGGTTTACTGAAAATGTTGAGACAATTATAACTCTAGATATGATGCTTTTACTTTTAACCAGTGTATTTTCTGCTCACCGGCTTGTGAGGTTTCCTGAGGTTAACAGAAATCTATCTGATTTAGAGCATCAGTCTCCGACAGGCTCCATATTTAACCATCATTTTTTTTCTCACAGAACTCATTATAATATGAATGTCTCATAAGAAGCCAGTTTGGGTCTTTGCTGGGGTGTCAGTTTTTCAATAGAGGCTAAAGCAGCAGAAGAAGCGAAGGAGGGGAGACGCTGCAACAACAACAGTTAGGATAATAAGGGATAATGTTAAAGCTTTGATGTCTGGTACCTGTACCTGAGATGGCCCATTTAGAATCTCAACACAACACATGCAGTCTTTCTATTATGCACAAGTATACATTCAGAGATGCAAAACACATGTTAGTTTTTCATCTTTGACTTCAAGTGTGTTACCTTTTTTTAATACCCAGTTTATCTTGGCCAAGGCTTCCCCTTCTTTTTAAAACATCGCTTCCCCTTTCCATTTCCCTCCCTCTCTCTCTCACACATACACATACACATACACAGACACAAACACACACACATACGCACTTTACCTCTCTCTCTCTCTCTCTCTGATATCCATCTCTGTAGGCTCTCTCTGGTAGGTGGTTAGACGTTAACCCCCCTGGTGTCTGGCTCTGATCGCTCCCACTGCACCACACCCTCAACCCCCCGGCATTGACTTGTATCCTTTACATGAACTTACACACGTGCCTGCAGAAACACACACACACACACACACACACAAACACAAACACAAACACACACACACACACACATACACACACACACACACAAAACACACGCACGAACCCCTGTCAACTTTTTTTTTCTCACACAAATCACCCCCTCCTCATATCAACCAAATCCTCTCATTCCTATTCTCTCCCCCTTTCTGGCCCATTATCTTTTACATACTCTCTTTTTAAGCTCCTGGTCTTTAATCTGACCCAAAAGTCACATCGTGCATCTTGAAATTGCAAAATACTTGCAATGCATTTAAATGCCTTGAATATACTTATGAGGGATCTCATTTATGCACACTCAGTGACAGGATTATTTGTGCTGCATGCCCACACTTGGATTATACTGAAGAGGGTTAGCCCTGTAGCACAATGTGGATTTTATCTGCTTCATTGGCATTATTATTCATTGTGTTTTTATCTGCTGTATTAAAACACAATTGGACTTAACAATTAGTTTCCTTTGGTCATTTACAAACTGTTAAATTTCCATTGCATTGAGGCTACCAAGCATGATTTTGTGTCCTTAAGTGTGTCATTATTCTTTATTATAGGAGTTCTTCATTATGGTCGTGGATGATAAAAATGATATCTCGTTCTGACCACTTTTATTGAAGAAGTTCTGCATCATGCACATAATCTTATCCAGCCCAGCCGCACTTTCTTAAGTTGCAGGAATATCAAAAGGAACTTTAGGGTTTGACCTCCAATGTGAATTCTTTCTTTCTCTTTTTTATCTTCATCTCCGTCAATAGATATTCTGCAATCAGTGGGCCTTTGAATTACAAATAAAAAAGCCTGTAAGTTTCTGTTTGATTCGGGATGTGTACATGTTTCCAGTTAAAAAAGAAGGTACATAAGATTTTCTTTCAAATTTCAATAGTTAATATAACTTAAAGTTACTGTGAGGAACTTTCCATTTGAGTTTATTTAGGTGATCCGTGTGTTCATGGTATCTAAAAGTAGATTATCTCTCTCTCTCTCTCTCTCTCTCTCTCTCTCTCTCTCTCTCTCCTTCATCTGCTTTATATCTTCCTCAGTGTGTTTGCTGTAAAGCACTTTGGATCAAGTGTGTTGTGTGTTAAGTGCTTTATAAATAAAGCTGATTAGATTTGATTTGATCTGCTTTCATAATCATACAGAGCAGGACTATTCAATTACTCTTTCAACTAGGCCAGATTTGAGGACATGGACAGCTCTGCAGGCCAGCCATTTACGGCACGTCAGAAATAGCTTTGTCGGCTTTTGCTCGAGGCGCATTTTAAATAAATATAAATGAATACATTTAAATAAAACATTTACTGTTATTGCATGTTTGAAATAAAACACTTGGTCTTGTATTTGGCAACATGGCCACCACCATCGACCGGCTTCCAAGCCCATCTTCAAAATCGAGTAGGTGACATCACTGAGACTATGTCCATGGTCTATGCAGAGTATTTTCATAAATAGTGAAAAACTCCTCACATGTGATTTAATGAGACCACTGGAAAAGAAAGGCAGTGATGACCCAAACAAAGTATGACCATCTGTTGTGAGGTAGGGACATACAAATTAGAATCCAACCTCCTAGTGGATGATGAGTCAGCAACATTTTCATATGTTTTCCTGGACTCAGACTAGCTCATAGGTGACACATTATAAAAAAAAAAAAAAACTTCAACATCCATTGGCAACTACTGTGACCATTATAATCCTTATTAACACCATTTATGTCCCAAACCCCCAAACCATACTCCCCGCCACTTCCGCCTCAAACTCTCATTCTACAGTTCTCAGCTAATTACAGTCAACCTTGGGGAGAAAGCAACAGCAGAAGGAGGAGTAGAGGAACAAAACAGAAACAGCCAATCCTGCGTCAATCCTGGTGCATATCTAAATATAGAACAAAATCTGTGTTTACAGAGGGATTAACATACAGGACACCTGTTATTTCAGTCGTTGCATGTGTGTACTGTGGCAGAAACAAGGATAACTGCAATGAAGACATTAGCTATTCTATTTATTTCTATGAGAGTCAGCGTGTGAGTCTGTGTGTCCTTGCTTCTGCATGACAATGTGCATGTTCAGCAAGTGATTGAGTGGACTGTATGTCTGTAGTTTTTCTTTTTGTAAGTTTGTGCTGAAAGTCAAACGGAATAGAAGTAACAAGATTGCAAATGGCGCTGCAATGTCATTCAAAATGAAACACTGCACTCTACAGATGATTCATGACACTTCATGCACTATACATATGTAATGAAGGAAAAATCCTGTGTAACTGCATATAATTACAATGCCAATTTAACATACCTTGTCCAAGACTTGTCCTAAGACGAATATAATTTCCTAATGAACAATGTCCTCCACACTTGAGCAGCAATTGAAATAATTGTAATCTCAGAGGGAGATTGTACAATACATGGAATTAACGGTCCTGCATTAAGATATTGTAGCCATTTTTTTTAAAGACTAAAATGCACAATCATGAGTACATATAAATACATGAAACCGTTTGAGTTTGTGTTTGTCTATAACTAGGCCTCACTGAGCCTGCCTCATCTGCACACTACCACACACACACACACACGCATGCACACGCACACACAGAGAGAGAGAGAGAGAGAGAGAGAGAGAGAGAGAGAGAGAGAGAGAGAGAGAGAGAGAGAGACAGAGAGAGACAGAGACAGAGAGAGAGAGAGAGAGAGAGAGAGAGAGAGACAGTGGGTAATTTTGACAGACAAAGGAGGCTGCTGTGTGCCTACTGCCATCTTAATGCACCCTGACACAAACGCACAGTTTTGACACAATACAATCAATCACAATTCGATCACAATGTTTGAGTTTGTGTTAGCGCTGCCACTTCAATCAAAGCCTCTTTGTCTGTCCCCAGCCACTTTGTAAGCTCTCAGGCATGCTCCAGAACATAACAATCCTAGGAACATTCAATGTAACAACTTGAGACCATTTCAGAGACAAGCCCGGCATCTTGCCTGTGACTGTTTTTTTAATCATTATAACTTCTTAAACACACGCTTAGTGCAGCAGTTGAAGATCAGAAAATGTCACTTTTAGTTGTAGCTATTGTGTTAAACCCACATTTATTTCCCCCCTGGTTTATATACGTTCATCCATGCATCGGAAAAGCCAAACATTTGTAAGCACACAAACGCACACACCTACACACACACACACACCTACATACACACGCACACGCACACGCACACACACACACACAGATACACACACTCACACACATATACACACAGAAAGGCGTTGCAGATACTTGGCTTCTGACAAAGTGCTTACACACCTCTCTGGGTGCCAATGCCTTAAGTCAAATTATCCAACACTTTGCACACAGGGAGCACTTACACAACTCTCTCTCCCCACAGGGGCTACATTGAAGGTGTCCTTTTTGCTAACAACACTATCATGGACACACACAGACATGATCACTCACACCCTCACACACACTTGTGCATGTGCACATGAGACTGTGCACACACCGGTGGAGTAATTACAGACATTTTAATCACTGAACTCTCCCCCTGTGGGGCACAGCAAACATAGCGGGGAGTGGGCAGCAGAAGAGGTCCTTGACCGATTTCAACCTTGGCTTAATGATCGTCATTTGAGCATGAATGCTTTGCTGCAGCTTCTCTGGCAGATGCCATTCTTTTCAGGGAGCCATGAAAGAATCAAGGTTGCACTGCGATGTGTAACACACATTTACAAAGAAGGAATGCAACATTTTTATTTTTCAGAGTTTGAATAAAGATGTTCAGGGACTAGATGTTGACCATGGTGCATTTGTTTATGATGGTTTTAACACTTAAATTGTAACTTGCAGGTTGGAGACCCCAGTGAACAAAAGTGTGGAAAAAATATTTTAAACGTTTATATTCAATGATATTAATTAATTAATATACTACATTAGCTTTTGGAGTCATTATTGCAAGATTTATTTTACTTCTGTTGTAAAAACAAACAACCAGGGGTGACGTAGCACAAGTATGTCTTACGGGGGTGACGTAGCACAAGCATGTCCCACCAATTAAGCTAAAGTTCAACATTGATAAAGGTGGATCTAAATGCCAGTTTTGTCAATAAAGGGGACAAAAATGTTTATCCATCTGCATACAACGGACCTCAAGCTTTTATCTCTGAGCTTGTTAGAAGTCAAGGAGCAATTCAGAAGCAATGAGACCCAGCTGAGAATGATTCAGGCGTGGTGGTGAGTGAGTGGCATTAGCTAAACATATCTAATGCTATGTTCATGTCACAGGTTGTTTGTTCATAATTATGCAGTGAATATACATATGATTTATAGAGGAGATAAGAACTTGTAATACGGGTTTGTTTGTGTATGTCTCTTCGGTATCAGTCCACTATATACTGTATATATTTGAGCACTACGTACACACTTGTGCGTTGGTGTGTCTGTGTTGCGCAGAAATACTCCGCTGAAACTCTTGAGGGCAGTATGGTCTGTCTAATAGTTGGGTCGCATGTTTCCGGCCCCGCTACATTTCCTGTTTACTTTTTAACAGCAATTCAGAGCGTATTATGTTCTTTTAGAGCTGATACATGTTGCTGTTTGTCATACAGCAATGATTACAGGGTATGACAGAGAGGAGATGTCTGAGATGAAACGTACTGCCTATCTACAGCCGATGGACGGCGATTCAGGAAGTGCTGTGTACAATGCAGTCGAGGTGACTAATCACAGCGCTTGCTGTCTGCGTAGCATGACAGGTAGTTATATTTTGGAGAAGGTTCATGTCGGCTAAGTGCGTAGGCCTCTGTGTAGGCACATGCCTACAGTGTAGGCTACGACCTTGATCCTACGCAGAATAAACCAGGCTTAAGCGTGCGCCCTATATACAGATGCTATAGTCCTCATTGCAGGGTCGATTCTTCACATTTCATGCCTCTCTCCAGCTTTCCTATCCAACAAAAAAAAAATAATAGAACCGCGGAGGAACAATCATGTTTATATCTAAAAGTTTCATTTTACTTTGTCACTTTAGTCAGCAATTATCATGTGTGTGTCTGAACTCTGTAATGAGAAGACATTGTTTGAATAAAATGTATCAAAACTCAGTAAAAGTCACTTTGTTTACAGTGGTTTCATTTTAACATGTAGATACATTGCAAAATTTGAAATGGTCAAAATGAACGCCTTTAGTGCAAGCCTCAAGCATTATGAGATTAAAAAAATTAAAATTAAAACAAACTAATGGTACATTTGATTTGTCCATTCATGCGTGTATTTTAGTAAAGATGTATTAAGCTCATATTGCTTACCTGCTGCTCATGCAGGATTTACCAGTCAAATAGTTTCAATTGCAAAAACCAAACATCCGTCTTTAACTTCCCTACCTTGGATAGCATTGCCCAAACACAAACCAAGAGACATAGTAAAATAAAAGCCCAAAATCACTTCCACGAGGAATATTAAAAATGTATAACAGAGGGAGTTACTGCACCACTTTCCTGTCAGCCTGCATACAGCTCTAACTTTGCCTTACTCCCTTATCTGAGGTGGCACACAGCAAAAACAACAGGACGGCCTTCCTGGGGTCATATCACCTGAGTTTTGTTCTACATTGGTGGAGGAAGAGGAGAAGGCTTATACAGCCGGAGAGTGTGTTTAAGTTTGTCCGGCCGAGCTCTCTGAGAGGACGAGGCCTCTCCTTGACCCCCCCCAACCACCCGCCCCACCCCACCTTGCCATGCCTTGCAGTTCAGTAGATTAGCAGGAGCACAACAGAGGCCAGTGCTATCGCCTGCTTGCAGCCTTCTCAGCCCCACTGGCCACACAAGCTATCACACACGCATGCATGCACACACACACACACACACACACACACACACACACACACACACACACACACACACACACACACACACACACACACACACACACACACACGTAAATCTGTGCGCTGGTTGCCTCCGTGCATAAACCACTCACACACACACACACACACACACATGTAAATCTGTGTGCTGGTTGCCTCCATGCATAAACCACTCATACACACACACACACAGAATATTTGGCCCTCATTCCTGTCACTGTGCCTGAAGGTTCATTAGTGACACTGAGGCCACTTCAATGGAAGCTGTGCTTTCAGGGCACCACACATTAACTCAGACATGCTTTGCTGATTCTTTATATAAGCCCACATATGCTGAAGTCCATCCTGTATGTATATGCCTTTGAGTTAACATGTGTATAGAGATAAAAGCGTATATGTCTGTCTGACCCTTTAATGACAGCATTCATGTGACTGCGGCTCTGAACTCACATTAACCAGCAGGACTTCTTACTGTAAAAACTGATGTCGGGATCAACAATTCTCTACCTAATTACCTCAAGGTCAATTACTGCAGCAGTCTGCTTTGAAGTTCTGCAATGGAACATCAAAGTGTTTTTTTCCACCTTTGAATTTCAAAGCAGCAAGATGCCAGAGAGCAATGTAACAAAAAATAGAGGATGTGAAAATGAGGGAAGACATTCTGGGTACATGATTTCATTGGGGAAGATATATGGAGAGAACATGGGATTAAAGGGCGAAACTTGTCACGTTTCCTCTTTATGGAACATTGCATGGGCATGAACATGGTGCTTAAAGTAAATGCTATGTTAGCACAGGGACTGAAATATAATCCCCCTGAGAACATGTTGAAGTCAGGCAAATGTCATGATCCTGGCTAAAGTTGTAATACAGGCCAAAAGTCAGGCTGAAATCACGGCTGTGGAGGATTATTAAGTAATCCCGCCGTGATCAAGTACAGCATTTGTTCTGTAATTACCGTTTGAGTTTGGTCTTTTGGCTTATTTGTCATTTTGCAGTGAAGCCTTGCAGTTAACTTTGAAAAGTACACTCTGAACCTCACAATTTCGAATAATTTTGAATAAAACCTCATTACTGAACCGTGTAAATTGCAAAAATTTGGAATAAGAAATCATTACCACAGAGCTATTAGGAGACTGGATTTGTTCAAGTGTTTGACTTTGGACATTTCTTCTATTATTTAGATGGTAATTTAATTTGTCAAATTATTCGTTTAAGTGGCCACGCTAGTGCTGCTCCTGTTCCTGCAGTTTCAAATACAGTGTGAGTTTCTGGATCAACTTCTGCTGGGCACACTTATAATAACATACACTGTGGGAAACTTCACAGTGCAGTGAGTATTGATAAAGTCTGAGAAATTCGAAAAATCACACAGCATCTGAATACAGCACTACCTCTTAAAGCTGAATTTCAACGTGCTATATCCAACTCTCCTGTGCTTGGAGTGCCTGAAAGTAATTGCACATCGCTGACATCTGTGTGCTTGTGACATTTCTCATCTTGTTTCTAAGAGGCTCATCTGACAAGCTCCATGGAAAATACTCACTTACTGTGAGCTAAATTTCTAGTGGTGCTCTACAGTGTAATATTCAAAATATGAGGGGGATTCAACTTTTAACTTCTCCCAAGAGGCACCTGTTGTGTTGCATCTTGTTTGAATTCCCCAAATTGAACCATGCAAAGTTTTAAACTTTCAAAAGAAATGTCCATTCATAAGTTTAGCACTGCCTGAAGTCTACTTACAGTCAATTATTAAAAAAAAAAAAAAACACTGATGTTTTGTCTCTGAAGGTGTGAAAATGTGCAGTTTAATGTGATTGACAGCTCAACAGCATGCAAATGTTCTAACCATAGACTGTAGGAGCCATATTGGAAATGCTGAAAGAGTGTGATGTAAAGAAGCAGGATTTGAGCCTCCTAGCCAACAGCTATGTGTTCCCGCCTATCAATCAAGTCAATCATGTCCCTATTTGGGCAAAAATTTGTAATCTTAATATTCAGAATCGTCGTGTAAGAAAAAAATTCACCCCGGTACAGTGTGTGCCAATACAGAAATTAGAGATGTAGACCAAAGCCTTTTTTTGAACCAGGCTGTAAACATGTTTATTAATGCTGCAAAGATCGTTATTTTGAATTGGTGTTTCTGCAGCCAGCCTCAAGCGGATTCTCGATTAATTGCAGTTTATAACACTTCCGCATGGGCTTCATGTTTTTAGACTGGAGGTTGCCGCTTGGTTCTAACTTTCTTTCACAATTCTTTTTTGATAGTACAGTGCATGTAAGCTTGACAGTGTAAAAAAAAGGTAGGTACAAAGAGTGTGCACAAATGACCGCATTTCAATGCAACATATTGCAACAATTTTACTGGCCTATTCACGACCATAACCCCAAGTCCCTCCCACCCAAAACCTCACAATACTTACATAAGGCAACAAAAACAATAAACAAAAAACACACAAAACGGACAGACGAAATTAGGGAAGATAGATAAGTAAAGGACTAAAAATTGAAAAGCTAGACAAACATTAAGGCACTAGAGATAGATAGGAGGAAGAGGGGGAGAGAAGGGAAGAGAGAGAGGGGAGGGGGGGCAACTAAGCTTCGTCTGGATGAACAGTTGTTTTGTCTAAGTATTCGGTGAAGGGCTTCCAGGTCTTGTCAAAAGAATTCCTTGATCCTGCAAGTGAGAATCGGATCTTCTCAAGTTGGATATGACTGAGGATCTCCCTGAGCCAGCTGTTATGGGAAGGAGGGAGCGTGTGCTTCCACCTGAACAGGATGAGGCATCTAGCTAGTAGAGTTGTAAAGGCTAAGACATGCCGTTGGGCCGCTGAGAGGTTGGGCACTCCAGAAGGTGGGACACCAAATAGGACCGCTTGGTTCTAACTTAACTGTGAATGACAATGCTAAGTTATATGTTAATAGCACTCCCAGCTAGGCTATGATTTCTAATCAAGAGTGTCACTCAGGTCAACTGCCATGCCCCCCACTTCATCAGGTGTTGGTAATCTGGAATATATCAAGTTGGACTTTGGGATTTGGGAGGATGTAGTAGTTTTTCATTTTGCATTTTGTTCTGAATTATTCAAAGTAAGAATAACTCCATCTTGATGCATGTTTTGTGGTGTTATCATATATTTCAAAGCCTACATCAGTGAGGTTCAGGTTTCTAATATTTTAATAACTTTAACATTCTGTAAAATATTAACATTGCAAGTAGGAATATGGCTCTTACCATTAAGTGAATGAAGCTCTGACCTCTTTGGCAGTCGTCCAGGGACCCTTATTTGTAAAGATGCCAGATTTAGATGCTGCAGAGTTCTGAGCTAACTTCTTGTTTCTCCAAACCGCTGAGAACATATAATTTACATCCTGATCACTTAGGCTTCAATAGCCATACCTTATCAATAGTATCATATTCTAATGAACGTATCTGCTTTGTTTTGTTTTGAGATCCAGACCATAGCTTGTCTGAGATGCTAAATTACAAATACAGTCTGATGTCCACCGTTTCACTCATTTGGAGTTGAGCAATGACTTGCGGACCCCCGTGCAAAGACTGCAATCACTTCCCAACATCTAGACTCCACCTCTCACATGGTTGTTTACCTGTGCCACTAGCTTCATATGTAAGTCTGTGTGACTGCATGCGAAGGAAAGCGCTTGAAGGGAGGTCAATAGTGTATGTGATGAATCCATCTCCTGCACCTCCCTGCATTAGCATTGCTAATGTGAGTAAGTGGTTTAGGAGTGATGCCATGAGGAATACCAAGTCAATCTGGCCACCAGTGAATGTGTAAGGGATGTCTGTAGTTAGATGGCTTCACGCTCACCCACACATTCGCACGCACACACTTTCCTGAATGTCAATGAAGAAGTGCCAACAACTCTGCCACTCCTTCATCAGGGGTCACAGAGAGAATGAAGAAGCTAACTACAGGCTGTGTGTGTGTGTGTGTGTGTGTGTGTGTGTGTGTGTGTGTGCGCGCGTAATTATCTGTTTATCTATGCAAGAGTTTGTCCATGCAGGTTGTTTTTTGGATTTGCCTGTGTACGTATTTGTCCGGGATAGAAGTGAGTTCTGTGCTGTTTTTGGAATGCATCCGTTACATAGACCTGTGGGGGTGTTGTATCCTTTATAGGGAAGGGTACAGAGGGGACACAAGAGAAGCCAGCAGCGCTGTGCTGACGCCTCCCTCTCGCCCTTGAGCTTGAAGACTTCTTGTTCCCTCACACCACGTTCCCTCTGCTCCTGCCATCATACCTGGGGGGACACTATGACACTGTCCCAGGAAGACCAGATTGTCGCCTCTCTTTTCTGACAGCATACGAGAATTTCAACATCCATCACCCCTAACCCCCCCACTGGGGCCAGAGAACATCTACCCACAATGCAGTTGGGCAAGATGAATGAGAGAGTGTTCTAACCATGCTGCAACCCTCCTGTGCAGAACAATTGAGCTGATATGGAGGTGCAAAAAACTGCAGTTCCTTGAGTGTTCACTTGGGGCTGGCTCCAAATCCCCCAAAATCCTTATTTGGCCCTGTGTTAAAGGGCCAAACTTTACAGCAGAAATAAACATGTTTACAGGGTCGTGGTTACATCTAGTGACAAATTGTACCATAACTGGCGTAGGTTCTGCTTGACATTAACACAGTCAATTCAGGCTGATGTAAACCTATTGTTAAGGTTTGTATTGTTGCATTTTGGGGATTTTTTAAATAAAAAATGTGGTTAAATATTACTTGCTAAGTACTTACTCGCAACAATTTGGGGCTCAAGGTCACTTTAGTGAGTGAAGTTCTAAAGTTCCTAATGTATTGATATATTTGCCTATCTTATGCCTTTTTTGCAGGTGCACTGCACTTGCCAAACCTTAACTTTTTTCGCGCTTGTCATACATTTCCTTATTTCTAGGCCAGTGCACAAGGGTCAGGATTATACATGGCTTTTTCTGGAGAGAATACAAGACCACAGGATGACTAGATTGGTTATTTTATATCATTTACTCACTAATCTCCCACCTGTGTCTTGGGCAAGTAAGATTATGCCACCACTACAAACAAAACCTCATGTGGTAAATGCAATGGTTTTAATAACCTAATTGACCAGCTAGTGAATTAACCACAGGTGTTGACTGTTCAACTTGAAGAGTTTAGCAATGATATTAATAATGCATTTAATTTAAAAAGGTGCCTTTCTTAGCACTCAAGGTCACCGTACAGGGCAGAGTTTAAAAAACAATATCAACAAGGCATGATACAGTGCAATTAATAATTACAAACAAGATGAACAGGATCAGATACTGGCAGTGAAGAGGTGCAATCAGAGTGAATATGACAGTTTAAAAAGATGTGTCTTGAGATGTGATATAAAAATGGAAAGAGAGTCAATGTTACGGATGTCTGGTGGGAGGGAGTTCCAGAGGCGGGAGGCAGACCATCTGAAGGCTCTGGACCCCATGGTGGTTAAACGGGCGGGTGGTGTAGTGAGGTGAATGGAAGAAGAAGACCTAAGAGTGCGGCTGGGTGTGTTGATGTACAGAAGTTCAGAGAGGTATGATGGAGTGAGGTTATGGAGGGCCTTAAAGGTGAGGAGCAGGATCTTGAAATCGATGCGGGTCTTGACCGGTAACCAGTGAAGCTGCTGAAGGACGGGAGTGATGTGATTGATGGATGGAGTTCGGGTGATAATACGAGCAGCAGAGTTCTGGACCAGTTGGAGTTTATGGATGGATTTGAGAGGGAGACCAAAGAGGAGGGAATTACAGTAATCAATGCCTGAAGTGACCAGGGTGTGAACGAGTATGGCAGTGCTGTTTAGTGTTTGCAAACTCCTTGTTCCTCTTCAGCTCCTTCCTCTTATCCAAATACTTAGACTTCTGGCCTCAGGAAATCAACATGGCTGTAGTCCGTTTGCATTACTCTAAAGGCCAAATTCCACCAGATCCGTGTCCGGTCCGTCTCCGATCCGTCACCGGATCTGATAGGTTTCTATTCTAGTCAATGTGTTAACCCCCACTGGATCCGCTCCATTGTGTTCCAGCTGCGTCGCTGATCCGGCAGGTCGGAACGCAACGGTTTAGATACGCAAGACTTCTATTTTTGCAGGATGCAGGAGCACGACGCATCAATTCAGCACAGAGCAGATGGAGCGGGACAGGAAGTCAGGCACCAAAACAAAATAAAAACCTGGTTAATTTTCAGAATAAAACACTGTGTTATCGTTAGATCGTTTTTAACTTAACTATTACAAAAACATGTCATTTAGAGAGGAGGCAGGCCTGTAGTCATCAAGTCAGGTTTTCAGAGGCTGATAAAGACAACATAGATGAGGAGCGGAGGAGAATCCTTGATTCAGTGATTGCCGTGGGAAAACCTCAGTCACATGACTCCAGCTGTCCAGCGGTCCTGCTCTGTGCTGCGTTCGGGAGACTTAACCGGTGGGTGTTGACGGACGAGAGCGCACGGAGCCGGACCGCAGCGGATCGGAGAGGGACCGGACACGGATCTGGTGGAGGTCCCACGTAAGCCTTGTAGTTGAGATACCAATGGGTCCCCTTTTTTATATAGTTTGTGGTTGTAACACGCTGTTAGGTGACTCACAATACCATAAGTAATCACACACATTCTTTATTTCCTGCGGGGCCCAATACATTGAAATCGAGGTGTGTCATTCATATGTGTTTAACATTAAAAAATCAATTTTATATTTATAATATGGTGATTTTTTAATGCATTTTGGGTGTGTAATCTCCTCTTTTGTAGACAGAGAGTGAATGCAATATTTTACAATAATCCTTTTACTGTACAAAGGATACCCACAGGGCATCATGTACCTTTATTTAAAAGGTACCTTTATAGTATGCATTAAACATGCAGGGCAGGTATGTTTCAACCCCTTTTTATACTGAAATAGAGGTATGGGCCATGTTCAGCTATGTGATTATGCTAATGTAAAGGATAAAGCATGTTAAAGCAGCAGCGTCATGTTCAGGTCTGACAGCTCCTTTAGTAGTGAGAGCTATCAATGTTGTAATCATCTGGATTCAAACTGTTCCCGAAGGACAGAGGCAGCGGTGAAGAAGGACGGCTGGGAATATATAGAGAATGTGTAAGTTAGAGATAGAGCCTGTCTGAGCAGTATATGCTCTTCCTTCTTTACTGACTGACAGGGCTATTTCTTAGCCCAGGACCTGTATATCTTGCATAGCCTATATCTTCAACTACACTGTATATCTACATATTTACATGTCTGCTGCAATATACACTGACCCAATCTCACCATGTGGAGTGCTAGTACAAGTGATTGCTGGATAAAGCTACACAGCTGTCAGGAGGGGTCAGGTGGGTCACTAGTCTGTATGAATTATTTAACAGGGAGGCGGACAGCAGGTCAGGACCTGGTGGAGGAAGACTTAAAGCTCTGAAGGGCTCGGCTAAGGAACAGGAGTCGCCCTCCTCTGGACAGGATCAGAAACATGGGAGGTTATACTCAGTTCAGACCAAGCGACTGTTGAAAAATGAAGCCAAGTTCCTCCAGTGTACAACTGGGCTCCAAAAGCCCCAAAATCTCTATTATGTCCCATGGTAAAATGGTCATTTTGATAGCAGAATAAATCCTGTTAAGCTCATTTCTCCATTCATACACAGTGTATGGGAGGAGCTGAGTGTTAGCTAGAAGCTGGCAATATACAAATCCTGATATGTAGGTGATGATACAGAGTGCAATGTATTGGGATACTATAAGCAAGGCGATGTATTGGAATGTTTTTTCCAAAATAGTTTATTTTTTGAAAAATTCTGACAGAACACTGGACACACAATGCTATAATGACTGTATGTGCTGTAACCGGTACGTACGCTTGTTTAACTTCTAGCTGACAGAGTCCAGCACTTTTCTTTAACTTCTGTGTACAACCTGGGAAAAGTGATGTCAGTGATGCGTTTGCCAGGGAGATACAGTGTATCGGGGCTATTATGTTTTTAAAATAGCACAAAAGTCATAATTTTCTGCAACACTAAGAATGGTACAGGTCTTTGCAAATAGAATGTAGTACTGAAGTATGTTATTTTGTTTGTACAAGTTAGGGGGGTTGTGGTAACTCTGATGTCGGAACTTAATCCAGAGTCAGTTGAAAAGCATCCACTCGTTTCATATTAGCTGTTAGCCATTCATCTGTATGGTTTCTGGCCATGTGTGCTCACATACTCATCATGAGTCCTGAGTATGCTCTAAGAGCCAGCTCTTTGAAGTGAACGACGGGAGCCGGCTCCTGACTGGGAGCCGTTTTTGTTGTTTTTCCTCGTCTTTTTCTGTGAAAGCCTCACGTGATTGGTCAAGACATGGTGGCGTCTTGACCAATCACGTGTCTACATCATAGACTGTAAAAAATATGGACGTAGGATCCGTGACGTCACCCATCTGTTTCTGAAGAGCTGTTTTGAGACCAATCGGCTGCGGCAGCCATATTGCTTCTGTCGAGCCAGTGTGACGTAAAGAGGCGGGCTTTGAGCCTCCTAGCCAACAGCTGCAGTGTTCCTGCAGGCAGCTGTGCCTCTCATTGGAAGACTAGTAATCTCAATATCTTCTAAATTACCGAATTAGAAAAAAATTCACCCCCCTCACAGTGAGAGGACATCGAGAAATTAGCTATTCAGACAACACTCATCTTTTGTGCCAGGCTGTAAACATGTTTATTAATGCTGCAAAGATCGTCTTTTCCCCATTCATGTGTATGTGACTTCCGGTACTTCCGGAGCCAACAGAGAGAACGCACTGGAAAGGTGAGAAAACGAGTGACTGCAGAAAACACAGAAAACTTTAGACACATTTAGAAGGCATAGACTGTTCAACGGCAGAGGGAAGACTGTGCAAGGTGAAAGTGTCATCAATCAGGCTCCAAAAAAACCCTGCAAAGGCACATTAGAAGTGTCTGTGAAGGTTCTCAGTCATCCAGGTCATGGACATTAGAACTGTTTATCCATCAGTGCAATAAGTGAAGAATAAAGACAGTGAAGGTAACCTGCTGTTAATGAAGGTGTTTAAAAGTTTATAAATAATATACAGACAATCAGAGATTGGACCTTTTTGTCTAATTGTGATGAGTCTTGTCTTTGTACTTTATAATTTAATTTCTGTAGAACTCTGCTCCATGTTGAGAATATAAATAAAGCCTTTTAAATGATGCACATTTCATATAATGTATGTTTTTTATATTAGTAATTAATTTTACATTATTTTAGTCATTCAAACAAGAAAAAATCTGAGGAGCCACTTGGGAGCCGAAAGAGCCGGCTCTTTGTAGTGAGCCGAGCCAAAAGAGCCGGCTCTCTAAAAAGAGCCGGAATTCCCATCACTAATATACTGTAGATAAACAAAATGTAGAAAGTTGACAGGTTATCTGGCTAACTGTGTGCATGGTTGTGTAGAACCCCATAGGATTCCACTTGGTTCTCTGAATTTCGGTGATCTCATCTTTTCCCTAGCTTTCAGTCATCTTTAAGATAGCTCTGACTTCTTGTTGAATCAGTCTTTTTTTGTATTTCTTGCACCATATACAGGCTGACTGCCACTGAGTATTTACTTCTTGCTATTCACTACTGCCTACCACATCCTACTGTCACAGAAATAGCCTCTATTTACAGACATCTATGTCTAAGTGCATTCCAGTCAAGTTAAATTGTAGACCTTGCACCTCATCTCCAACACCATTTGTGCATCTGAAGTTTCCTGTCAGACTTGACGATTCCTGACAGACTATGCAATGCCTGGAACCCTGAAAAATGTGTCTTCTCTCTTGTTTATGGTCAACATATAATATTGAGTTCAGGGAGATCAGGCAAGTCATATTTGTGTGTTAGACAAAGTATTTTCACCCCTCTAAAATGGAGTGTTGGGTTATTCATTATTAAACAGATTTACTGAGTTATCAGTCCTTGTGCTGTCTGTGTGAATGTAATATCCTGTTTGTTTTGACATCTTCCATGACAGATATGATGGAAGATGATCAACAGGAGAAGCAGGGGGCAAAAATCACATTCACAGAAGCTGATTAATTAGATCCATAAGTCATCACAATGAATGTGCGGTGGGACTCCACAGCATCTGCGCTTCTTGAAATTACAGACTGTGCTTTAAAAGGAATAAATGAGTTCTGGATATTGCCTCCACATGTATCAAGTGAGGAAATGAGCAATATGGTGAAATTGGAGTTCTGAGGTTTGCAGCACAACTATTACCCAAATGGGAGGGAAAACAAAATCTGTGTGCCAGTAAATTAGAGTCTACCACGTGACAACGGGGAAAGAAGAAAAGAGTGCACAAGGACAGGATTCTTGCTTCAAGGATTGACTGCAACTTAAGGATAAGAAAGAGAGAGGGTACCTAAATGAGGAGAAAAGAGAAGAGCAGAGGTGTACAGAGGTAAAAGGGCAAGAGGGGACCAGAAAAGAGGTTGTCTTATAAGATGGGAAAAAATAAAGGATAAAACTAAAGGAGGTAGAAGAGACAATGGGTGGGTGTGACAGAAGGTGGGAGGGCCTCAGGGGTTGTTAGTTTTAATTGGGCCACAGGCTCCAGGACACGCAGCGACAACATCAAAGGTCAGATATACATCAAGCACTGCCGGGAAATGTCGACCCGTGTGGGGAAGGGTTGCAAGGCAGCAAGCATAGATGAAGTGAGCCTATGGAAACATACATTTAAGAAGAAAAAGAGGAACTTTACTTGACTGTATAACACAAACAGTATGTTATACAAGGAGAGGGAGATAATCGGAGAGACCACTAATGAATCTTGATATTCTTCTTCAGGTCCGATTGAGGTAATCTCTTGTGATCCTTGGCTGCATTCTTAGAAACAAATGTCAGTGAGTGTGTGTCTTTTAATGAACTGGTAATACTCTTCTCTAATTAGAATAAGAACAAAGTAAAATCATAATTCTAATTTTTTTCTTAATTATTTCAATTTAATTATTATTTTTTGTTTCTGTGTATGCACGCGCAAGCGCACACTTTTTTTTTCTTTTGCTGCCTGTATATGTGCGCGCAAGCCAGCACCTTCTTTTTCTTTTGCTGGCCTTATAGGCGCGTGCAAGCGTGTGCACTATTCTCTTCTTTTTCTTTGTTGCACAAGCGCGTGCCCTCTTGTCTTCTTTTCTTTTGCTGCCTGTATATGCACGTGCAAGCGCACAAACCTTTTTTTTCTTTTGCTGGCCTTAAAGGCGCGCGCACTATTCTCTTCTTTTTCTTTGTTGCCCGTATATGTGTGCGCAAGCGCGCCCACTATTGTCTTCTTTTTTGCTGCCTGTATATGCATGCGCAAGCGTGCGAACTATTGTCTTCTTTTTTTTGCTGCCTGTATATGCATGCACAAGCGTGTGACCTATTGTCTTCTTTTCTTTTGCTGCCTGTATATGCACGTGCAAGCGCACCAACCTTTATTTTCTTTTGCTGGTCTTATAGGCGCGCGCACTATTCTCTTCTTTTTCTTTGTTGCCCGTGTATGTGTGCGCAAGCGCGCGCACTATTGTCTTCTTTTTTGCTGCCTGTATATGCATGCACAAGCACGCGCACTATTGTCTTCTTTTTTGCTGCCTGTACTTTTAAAAGGTTAGACCTCTGATATACGATGACCCTGCTTTCGTCCTTTACTTCAAGGGAATAATCCCTGTCTTGTAGTTGGGTCACTACAGTATATATTTCAACATTTGTCCTCTGTATTTCTGAAGGCTGAAAAAAAAAATGGACATCTTCGAAAAGTTTGCTGTCATGAAACAAAAAAAAACAAACAAAAAAAGAATTTGTATGCTCAATATTGAGTCTTTAGTACTTAAGCGCATAAATATTTAAAGGGCAAAGCGATACAAATTATGAAAAGTGAACCTAAACAGCAACATCATATACAATACATCACAAAGCAAACAATACATGTTTAAAAAGGAGTATGATTAATATTACCTATTTTGTCAACCCCTTCAATTCAACTATGACACGAACATCCACCAAGTGTTAATATTAGAAAACACATACAAATAAATAAATCAATACATTTAACCAACTATCACACTGAGACAAGTCTGTGCTTCACTGAGTTCCATGGTTAAACTGTACCACATATAAAGTTCTCGACATCCTGGTATTATGCTGTCAAAATGAAGACTTACTAAAACACCTGGCCTGGACAGACACACTGGATCACAGGGCACTACCTAACTTATTCTTCTGGCTGTCCAATGCGTTGAATCCTGCTGATTTAGTCTGAACGTGAAACATCTGACTCAGTTTTTTGTTCTCCATGGTGTTGTAATGTTTACAACATACAACAACAAAAGACACTCATTTCTTTTGACACTATCAGTGGAAGATCTCATCCCATCTCTTCTGCATTTCTCTATATCTCAACATCTTTGCAGCTGATGGTAAACTCTTCAAGACCTTAATTAAGGTTTGAACTAATGAATAAATGAATATAATCACAGTTTTAAGTTGCTTGGCTTACAAGGTCTTTTGAGACCAAACCTATGCTGTTTTACTCACGGTTTGCTGGATGCAAGTGATTGTGGGTAAAGATATGTTGGCCTTATTATTTCACTGCTGTGTCACTTTAACTATGAATGACTACAGACAAAGATTCTTTGTATTAGTTCACTGTGACATGACGATGCAGCAGATTTGGAGCAGAGCAGCATTTTTCTTCATACTGTGAAGTTTTGATGGGAGTAGCTTTGGAAAAGATGCACTGTACCTGAGGCTACTGATGAAGAATTTATTTTTCTGCAACTTTGTGAATCATTTCATTTAAAATCAGAACTAGAGCATGAATGTTTATGAAGCTTACTCATAAGACATAAACTTTGAATGAATGGTACCACTTTCATTTTACTGTTCTAAATGCATTCCCCTGAGATATGGATGATGAGGAAAATAGGTGCTGAGAACCAATCTTCTAAATTGGCTGAGATGATGATGTCAATTGTAAAAAAAATTTGGGAGAAATAATCTTCAAAAGCATGTTTTTGATGTTCTTGCACTCCAAATCTTAAGATATTAAAATGTAAATTTAGTATTTCTGTGTAGGATACTATTGGAATAATCTTTAATACCTAAATATGAGGTTTGTCAGGGTTTCATTGACCAAAGAGAGAGAGGTCTGGTGGAACGTACATTTTATCCTATGCATTTAGGTGATGTAGAACATTTGCAGGAAAAGTACATTGTTGTGTGGCACTCTTAGCTTGATGGAGAACCATCTTACAATCATCCAAAAGCCACACAAATATCAATTTCCTCTAAAACGTTAAGTTAGAATTAAAGCCGCAAGCAGCAATTAATGGGCCCTGCCACAAGCACCGCCTGATGTGTGCCACCGCCTGATGAAAACACAGCCTGATGTGCAGCAGGTGTTGCTGTGCTGCACTTTACTAGGCCTAGGCTGAAACAGTGAGCATACTCGTGCAGTTATCAGCATAGTGTACATTGCAGTTCAGCCTGCCACCAGTAGCTGGTGCTGTGGCTTTAATTATGTTCTGAAGGATTGTTCATCACAGATCATTATAGAAAGAGTTGTGATCACAAGCATGGTGAAATCATGTTCTGAGAGTAAATACCCATTGTGTCCATTAGGTTGCGCTATTCCTATGACCAACATGTGCATATAGATGAGTTCAGGCTGGGTCCATGATGAAACATTTAGAAGAGATCGGATATTGTATGTAAAGGTCAGCACCATGTATTTCCTGTGGGTGGCGCTATGGCTGTAGTAGAGAAATAAACCCATAGGTGTGTTGAGGGTTGGACCCTGATTATGTATTATACAATTTCAAACAGATTGAACACTGTTTGAAGGAGCTATAAGTATTTCCGTTAGATGCACCGCCTGAAAGTCTGCCACGCCCACAATTTTAGTCTGAACAGTATGCCTCTAACAATTTTGAGTTGTGAATGTGTCTATTACCGAATGTGATTAGTAGGGACTGAATTGGAGAAAATCCCTAGGAAAATATCTTAAAAGTATGCACCCTTATTTGGGCGCCATTTTTCATATTCAAAGCTGGGTGGGGTTCTTCTTGTTGAGTTTCAGATATGGGTTTAAGAGGCCTTTTTGGGCCCTGGAGGTCTGCCACGCCCACAATTTTAATCTGAACAGTATGCCTCTAATAATTTTGAATTTTCAATGTGTTTACTACAAAATGTGCATGGTTTGAACTTGATCGCAGAAAAGGCCTAGGGCAAGATCCCTTAAATACGTACCCTTGCGAATTTGGCTGAAAAACTGAAAAAAAAGATGGCCGACTTCCTGTTGGGATTTCACAACGATGTTCAGAGGCTTTTTTTGTAGGTCTTGGCCTGATAGATATGGGAAAAAAAAACGTCATGCATGTACATTGAACTGTGTTGAGGGGCTGGCCTTTTGAAATTTGGAAAATTGAAGGTGGCGCTATTGAGCCATTTTTGGGACTTTTTGCACAGAACCATAAGAATATAATTTTTTTTAATCTGGCCTGATGAGTGTGTCAACTTTGGTGAGTTTTCGGGCATGTTGAAGGCTTCA
Source organism: Notolabrus celidotus (assembly GCF_009762535.1). Classification (NCBI taxonomy): domain Eukaryota; kingdom Metazoa; phylum Chordata; class Actinopteri; order Labriformes; family Labridae; genus Notolabrus; species Notolabrus celidotus. Next base: position 11,439,144 of record NC_048287.1, on the reverse strand, counting down.
AAAAGGCCTTCACCGATCTTGTCAATGCTCGGGCCCTAATTAATAAATTAATTCCTATAATTCTTATTGTTGTCCTGTCATGTCAGCCAGAGAAAGCAGAGAACAAATACCAACAAAGCTCATAGTAGACGACCAGCGCATGTATGACAAAGATTTCTTCCTTTCTTTTTCTTGAAAACAAATAACCGTATAACAAAATATTTTTAAAACCCTAGATTTAATTTTTATCATGTTCAGGTATTGGGTTATACAGTTACATTAATACGGCCGTAACAAGTGCTTTAAGTGGGCCGAATAATTCTGTATGCAGCACCACTTATAACCTTAACTTTGAGGTGTAAGGGAAAGTTTTTTCGGCATACCGGGACTGCTTACTAGCTGCCAGTACCCTTCTCTTGGTGATTTATAATAGCGCCTAAAATACATTACCCATTATGCACTATTTGACGCTGGCACCTTTTCACTTACATGACACTCACTTTTCTGTTTTCACTGGAGAGTAACATCAAACTAATGCAAATGGCAGGTCTGCTGTATTGGATAACCGAGGAAAATCGGAGTAAAAAACAACAAAAGCAATATTGGCCTGGCTCTAAAAGAGCACAAAAAGGACGTGGACTGAAGCCGATATGGACGACTACACAGGTCTGAATAAATGTATCTTGTTATGTGATTTCCTCTCTGAATCTATCACGACATTCATAACTCAATCCTTTTCAGAATTTATTTTTCTTTCTCTCACAGCCACTGTCCTCTCCAAACCACGTCTGTCTCGGTAATGTGATTGAAGTGGGGTCAATCTGTTGTCATCGCTCTCCAGTAGAGTCCTCCAGTGAAGGCCTGATGACACGCATGGTAATGCAGAGATGCAGAGGATCTTTGTTTGTGTGACACTGAAGTATGTGCTGACCATTTTTCTTTAAATGTTTGTTGATTTTAAGATAAAACCTGCATTATCTTCTGGTTTTGTTAATTGCAAACATAGAACTAATGATTAACTGACACTGGCCACACCAACAAGTGAATAAGGGGAGCAACGACACTTGTGTTTTTTCCACTTAATGCAACCTGCAACCAATCAGAGAGTTCCACTAGGCAGCCAGGCTACTATATGTTCCAGTATGTTTATGAAGTTGAAAAATGTGCTTATTCTGGGTAGAATCAAACTGTATTTGACAGCTGTCATATTTGATCCCACTTCTGGAGGAAATGCAAAGTTATCTCAATCATTGTAACCCTTCTGCTTTTGATTCACTAAAATACGTTTTCTTGGCCCAATTTCAAATCTTTCTGTTTCAACTACTGAGAAAAAAAACAACTATCAAAAGCTGATTGAGACTTGAGGTCTTCTTCCAAACAAGAATGCTTGAGATAAGAAACTTCCGTTTAAGAGCACGAGATAGAAAGATTGTCGATCCGTTCTGAATTGCAAAACAATTAATGAATGTTTACAGCCATGTTGCAATGGGGGCATTTTATGCTCCTACAATGAGTAGCATTGATTTGTGAGAACAGTTCTCTTCCATTTGGGTTTAGTGACTGACAGTCTAAAGAAAAGTCGCCAATTTATGAGGTCATAGAGTTTAAACAAGACACATTTTTGGGAGCGTTGAGAATTTCAGAATAGGTAGGACTTTTCTCTTGAGCTAATTTTCAATTCTTCACGTATCAGAATGGTAGTGTGCACTCTTATCCATGCATTTGGAAGTCAATGTATCTTTACCATATGGTATCATTGCTACATCTCTAAAACAGTGTTTCCAGGACTTTACTCAACTTAAACTTGTGTGTTTGTTGTAAGAAGCAGTTCTTTCTGATACTATTTTCTACTGCAATGAACAGTTAAAGAAATGTTGCTTCTAATGCAAACTTTATCTTATAAAACTAATGAATTCAATCCATTGTATTTGAACTATTACAATTTGAAAGGACACTGAGGGCCAACAGCAGACGTCAGCCACCGATTCCCACAGAGAACACAATGAAATTAGCACGGCATTGAATGGCGATCAACTCTGTCGTCATGGTAATGATGAGAGCAGTGACAGATGAGCTGCTCTCGGGGAGAAACTGAAACGGTTTTAATTGACAATGCTCTCCTCAATTACTTTCATGTCAAACTTATGAGATGTGGGAATGTTAGATTCATAAGCTTGATGCATTCATACTTTTTGTGTGTGTGTGTGTGTGTGTGTGTGATGCGTAGTGTACAAAGACAGGATAACATCAGGATTAACCCAAACTGACACCTTCTGATAGACTTCAAGTCAGCCTCATCCTCTGCTTCATTACTCCCTCTGACACACAAATAGACAAATACACACACACACACACACACACACACACACACACCTCATGCTGTCTACTATGTAGCATCATAGCATTGTCAGAGTAAGCACAGCAAGAAAAAGTGCAGGGTTGCTGACGAAAAGAGGCAAGGCTGATTCTGCCTTTTATTCACTGTGATGAAATCAATCATTGCTCCCAGATGGGCTTATGATTTATGATTAGTGGGGGTTATGATTGTAAGTGCAAGAAGAACAAGGTCTACACAAACCTGTGGTGAATTTGTGACAATGATGTATAATGTGTGGTGCATCATGACACTGATGGGCTCTGGTAGAAACTGCTTTTTTGGGGGGGTTCACCACACCACATGAACACTGACACTTTTTCTTTCTTACACAAATCTGTCACATTAATGCAAAAAAAAAAAAAAAATTGCTGCTAGAAAGTTCAGATTGATAGGTGGATAGTAAAAAGCGAATATTTGTTTATCCTTTAGCTTGAAAGTTAAAGATGGAGCCACACAGGTGGTTTAGAGGTCTTTTGGACCTTTGCATTGTATAATGAAATGTTCAATAGTCTAAAAATCTATTTTGTGCATAAACATATCCACTTACGGTGACAGTAAGAAGTGATCTATATTGAAGCTTATATTAACATAAATAATAGGGAGTTACAACAGAGATATTTTCAAATCTCAATTTCATGTTCCTTCTCTGTGTTGTAGAAAAGCTATTCTTTGTGGGAAAATGCTTTGGCCAGCTTTAACTGAAATTAAAATTCATTTTTCTGATGATTTCAAAAACAGGGAATGCCTGTTTTTTCCTTGTTCAACCAGAATGTCCCCGTCATCATACTGATATTACCATCCACCTTTGAGGGATAATAGGCTAACACAGCTGTCTATAGACTGTCTATAGCTCTCTGCTGAACTTTTTACACCGGTTTTCATTGAACCTGGAAGTTACGCGGAGATTCTTGCAGGTGGAGCCCCAGCTCTCTATGGTCTTTGCCGGAGACTCCGGCGCCGGGGCAAGCGAGCAGGCGCGCTCGTCAGACTGAGACAGCGGGGATTACGCAGTGCGCTCCGATCCATTCACCTGGCGAATGTCCGCTCCCCGACAAACAAGATGGATGAACTGCTGCTCCTTAACTCAAGAAACACGGACTTTTGCAGATCCGCCGCCCTGTGTTTCACTGAAACCTGGCTCAGTGAACACATCCCAGAAAGCTCACTACACCTACCGGACTTTCAGCTCCACAGAGCGGACCGCGTAAAGGAACTCTCTGGGAAGACGAGAGGAGGCGGAATATGTTTCTACATAAACGAAGGTTGGTGTACAGATACCACAGTGTTGAAGAAGTCATGCAGCCCAAATCTGGAGACTCTTTTCATAAACTGTAAACCCTTTTATTCGCCGCGGGAGTTCTCCTCCTTTATTCTGGTCGGCGTCTACATCCCACCTCAGGCCTGTGTAAAGGAGGCGTTACAGCACCTGGCTGACCAGATTACAGACGTGGAGAAAAAACATCCTGACTCTCTGCTCATCATTCTCAGGGATTTTAACAGAGCAAATTTAACCCATAAACTTCCTAAATACAGACAACATATTAAGTGTCCCACCAGGGAGTCTAACACTCTGGACCACTGCTACACAGTTATAAAGGACTCGTATCGCTCTGTCCCCCGTGCAGCTTTAGGACTATCTGATCACTGTCTGATTCATCTCATCCCAACCTACAGGCAGAAGTTAAAAACGGCTAAGCCTGTAGTTAGGACTGTGAAGAAGTGGACGGAGCAGTCAAAGCAGGAGTTACAAGCCTGCTGTGATTGCACTGATTGGAGTGTTTTTGAAGCTGCATTAGAAAACCTCAATGAACTCACTGACACTGTGACTTCATACATCAGCTTCTGTGAGGACATGTGTGTGCAGACAAGGACCTTCTGCACATACAACAACAACAAGCCCTGGTTCACACCTCAACTTAGGAAGCTGCGTCAGGCCAAAGAAGAGGCCAACAGGAGTGGGGACCGGGACCTGTTCAAGCAGGCCAGAAACAAACTGACGAGGGAAATCAAGGTAGCTAAGAGGAGCTACACTGAGAAGTTAAAACAGAGCTTCTCTGGAACCGACCCCTCAGAAGACCAAGAAGGCTCCAGAACCAGACGGCGTGTCCCCCTCCTGCCTGAGAGTCTGTGCTGAGCAGCTGGCCCCCATCTTCACAAAGATCTTCAACACATCGCTGGAGCTGTGTGAAGTGCCCTCATGGTTCAAAAGCTCCACCGTCATCCCAGTACCAAAGAAACCTGCCATTACAGGACTCAATGACTACAGGCCCGTCGCCCTGACGTCTGTGGTCATGAAGTCCTTCGAGAGACTGGTGTTGAGCCACCTGAAGGACATCACAGGCCCCCTGCTGGACCCCCTGCAGTTTGCCCACCGGGCAATCAGGTCAGTGGAGGATGCAGTCAACATGGGTCTGAACTACATCCTGCACCACCTGGACTCCCCCAGAACCTACGCCAGGGTCCTGTTTGTGGACTTCAGCTCAGCGTTCAACACCATCATCCCATACACCCTGCACCAGAAACTCACCCAGCTGACAGTGCCGGCCGCCATCTGTCAGTGGATCACCAACTTCCTGACTGACAGGAGACAGCAGGTGAGGCTGGGGAGCATCAAATCCAGCACCCGGACCATCAGCACTGGCGCCCCACAGGGATGTGTTCTCTCCCCACTGCTCTTCTCCCTCTACACAAATGACTGCACCTCAGGGGACCCCTCGGTGAAACTCCTGAAGTTCGCAGACGACACCACCGTCATCGGTCTCATCCAGGACGGAGACGAGTCTAATTTACAGACAGGAGGTGGAACAGCTGGCTCTCTGGTGTAGTCAGAACCATCTGGAGCTGAACCCGCTCAAGACGGTAGAGATGACATTGGACTTCAGGAGCAGCCCCCCTCCACTCCCCCCCTTACCATCCTGAACAGCACTGTGTCTACTGTGGACTCTTTCAGGTTCCTGGGATCAACTATCTCCCGGGACATGAGGTGGACCTCCCACATAGACACAATCAGAAAAAAGGCCCAGCAGAGGATGTACTTCCTGCGTCAGCTCAGGAAGTTCAACCTGCCCCAGGAGCTGCTGATCATGTTCTACACCTCCATCATCCAGTCTGTTCTGTGAACCTCCATCACTGTCTGGTTTGGATCTGCAACCAAACAAGGCAAACTCAGACTGCAACAGACTAAAGGACTGCAGAAAAAATCATCGGTGTCGACCTGCCCCCATCCAGGACTTGTACCGGTCCCGGGCCAGGAAACGGGCAGGTAGCATCACCGCTGACCCCTCACACCCTGGACACAAATTCTTCAAACTCCTCCCCTCTGGCAGGCGCAACAGATCACTGTGCGCCAAAACAACCCGCCATAAGAACAGTTTCTTCCCCCAGGCTGTCACTCTGATGAACACTAAACCATAACAGTGTCATACCTGTTGGATCAATACTCTCTGTATACAATGCAACAATTCTCCAAGCAGAATTCCACATTTCTATTTATTTTTATTATTTAGATACTATTTTTTAAATGTAAAAACTACCTCTGCTACTCACCACTGCACTATTATCATATTATTTTAGCCTGTACATATTAGTCATGCCTATTTGTTGTTCTTTTGTATTTATAGCTGATGTTATTGTTATTACATTTTTTATTTTTATTTTGTATGTCTTATTCTTATGCCTTGTACAAAGAGAGCACAGTTTACCTAAGTCAAATTCCTTGTGTGTTCAAGCATACCTGGCCAATAAAGCTGATTCTGATTCTGATTCTGATTCTAGACTATAGACTTCAACACTTGACCAACAACACTGATTTAGGTCAGCACTGTTAGATAATACTCAACCATCAAGAAAGAGCAAAATAAATAAGGAAAATTCACCCAACAACCACAGTGTTTTTTCTGAAAAAAAAGTTGAGTAACTTCACTGGATGTTTCTAAACTCTCTACTGGAATAACCCCACTATGAGAATCCTGGACTGTCCATTTAAGTGTGATCTTTAGCAACATAACTGAGAAAATATCACATAAATAGTTCCAAAAACCTGTGATTATTCACAAAGTTTGTCTTTTTGTAATTTAAGTAAGTTGAACACTGTGCACTAAAGAGCATGCAACTTTTTCTTAAGTTATGTAAACTCTGGCAAAGTTTTACACCCCTGAGGTGTAAAAGGAGCAACCTGTCTCACCCTGAGTGACTGACCTATTTTTTTTTCTTTAAACTTCCCCTGCACCAAGATGATACATGTAGCACCAGGGGGGAAAACAACCTGTTTATGTAGGAGCAAAATAGCAAACAGAACTTTATGCATATAGCACATTTAATTCCAGACAGAAGCAAAGTGTGCTGCACAGAGATTAAGCAACCACAGTCTCTGCAGCTACAGGAAATTTATGGGTAATGTAAGATGAGACATTAGACATGTGGGATTAAAAGAGGTACATAAATAAAAGATGTGAATTACAAACCGTTCAGAAAAGGACCAGCAACCAACCAGTAAGAGTTGAAACCATTCAAACAAGCAAGAATGAATAAGAATAAAATCAATTCAAATGAAATTAAACATAGATTTATGTAAAAATAACAAATTACCAAACTAAGTATCATGAATAATAAAACCTATGAAGAAGTGAAAATTAAAAATGAAGTATAATAAATGAATTAATTGCATCTTTAACATGAACACTGCTGAATCACACAGCTACCAACACTAGTGCTGCTAAACTTCAGACAAGTGTTAACATTCTGTGACTCACATTGCATTTTTCATGCCGCATTACTTCACTTTTACAACCATATTGTTTAACAGCTCTCAAGTGCTGTGTTTCACATGCAGATGAGACCCCTAACACTGCACGCATTCTGGCATTCTGAGAAGTGAAAGAGACTGTTGTGACTGTGCGTGGGAACACTCAGAGAAACAGACATGGGAAGTGACAAATGAGTTAATAGAATCTGACCGTGTTAACTCCAGAGCAGCCGATACATCACCTCCTGAGAGATTAGCACCCTGCGTAGGACATGTGTATTAATGTGCTCAGAAATCATGTGTGTTCCCTGAGGTTACTTGAGATCTCTTAATGAGGTGGTAATCGTATGCCATTATGAACACATGAACCAAACATAAACAAATGCGGTATTGATATACATTAAGAAGAATAACTTCCCCTGTAGCATCAATGGCATATGTAATTACACTCCAGCTGTTATTAAGAGTGTTTAAATAATTGACATTTATGTTCTTTGACCAAACAATGCAGTGTGTTGTTCTCAGCGAGGTTCATCAACACCATCTGTGGGATCATAATGTAGCAGACAGGGTTCAAAAGTGCAAGACAAGGGGAACAACACCAACATCTATACTGTCAAGTTTTGTGCTTTCCACAGGTAATCTCCTGAGGCTACAACAGAACAATTCAGGTTCAATAGGTAAAAAACTATAGGTGTTTTTCCAATGGAATCTGTTTTTGTCATTGATTAAGACAAACCATAGAGGCTGCTCAAGTTATTTTATTCCAAAGCCTGATAGAAAACATATCTTTAGAGATTTTACGAATACCATTGTGCCCCAGAAATACTTGTTCTGACATTTTAAGTCAAGGAAATAAGTACCAAGCTGGCTCCAATTTAATAAAAAAAGATAATCAAATATTCAACAGCTGTAGGCTCATACCTGGGTGCAACAGATCACAACTCTCACAGTTTGTCATATGGATTTGTGTCACAAATTGGATTTTGGATCCCCCCCCCCCCAAAAAAAAAACAAAAACAAAAAAAACGGTAATTATTTTTATGGCACGATAAATCACATCTGAACTCCCTTCTTAGAGAAAGGGCTTTAAAAAAATCTGAGTTCAACAGTCTGTAATAGCCTCGTAAAAGCCACATCTTTACATTAGTGGTACTTGTTACCGTCAAACATCAACATTATTAACACAAAATCATGTAACCTACAAAAACAAGTGTTTTATCCTATGAGCTAGAAAATGATTAACATGTAACAGTGGATATGTGAATTGCACTGGTATCTCCTGCAGCATGTTGCAGGGCTTAGACAAAACAATAAACAGCGAGCATGCATTTAGCGACTATAGTTCCGTTTTTGGACAGAACACAGTGCCATATAGCAGATCTTGTGTAATATGGTGAAGTTTACCACTACAGATCACAGCAGGCTGTGGAATGATGTTATCAAAACTGAGCCACTGACTGTTGTCACAACACCACAAGTTGACACTTGCATGGTAAATGCAGACATGGTGAGAGCATAGACTGAATATTAATGTAGACGCCATGAGTGTTCACTGACTTTGAAGGCAAAATTCTAGAGCTCCCCTACTGACTGGCTGCAGTATAGGCTAAACTATGGCATTTAGATTTTTGGAGGGGGAAGACCAAGTGACGCACTGACCCTCTGATGATTGGTCAGCTTTCAACTTGACAACACCCACATGACCTCTGAACCTGAGCCGTTATTGGCAGTTGTCACAAAAGCCAGCCAGGGAGCATCTTATTCATGTTGTAAGTACATTAATCGGCTAAAAGTAACAATATACTTTTTCCATCAAAACTTCGAAATAAGGGCTGTTAAGCTTGAAGTGTGAGATATTATTTTTTTAGCTACTATTTAGCTCCAAGTAGCGTTATCACTAGCTAACTTATTTGTAAGGACCGGTGATGCTGAAAACACTGATTAGAAAGCTAGTTAAAGTTAGCTCCCAGATGGGCCTTGTCCAAAAGGGACAAGGCCGACAACTGTTACTGTGATCTTTGGGCCCTTCGGTGGCTCTGCACTAAAAAACAAACATGACTCTGCAGTGAAAATCACCGCATGGGCTCGAAATCACATCCAATACTACTGTCTGGGAACACAGTTTTTCTCTGCATTCAGAAATGTAGAATAATGGCCCTTTTCCACCATCCGGTCTTAGCCCTACTCTACTTGACTTGACTTGACTCTACTCGGTTTGTGTTGTGTTTCCACAGGCGCGGTACCTCGTGTCAGACACCAGTTTTTCGTACCTGCTCTGCTGGTTCCAAGCGAGCTGAGCCGATACTAAAAGGTGACGTCGACGGACTGCCGGCCACTGACTGGTCAGAGAATGTCGTCACTGAAGAGTCATGAGTGCGATGCCCAACACAGGAATCAAACCCGCCATTTTTGAAAAACGACATCAGTACTCTTTTGCTCTTCTTTTGCTTTCCTCTCTCGCTTGGCCTGCGACAAAAAAGCCATAGACCGAGCAGCAAGTACACCATTGCCTCCATGTCCTTCATTGTTTGTGATTGTTGTGTTTGTGTCACGTTCAAAATGACGTGAACGCAGTTTCGAGCAGCTGTGTTATGATGACCCCGCCCACCGTGAGATGTACTCGGGCTGGTGGAAAAGGTACCCAAACCGAGTAGAGTCGAGTCGAGTAAAGCAGAGTCGAGTCGGGTAGGGCTGGAACTGTGTAGTGGAAAGGGGCCATAACACTCTACAATGCAAAGAGGACACCATGTATTAACATGATAAAGAAATGCTAGCAACTTCCCAGGACCTGAGCCTATTTAGGATTGACTGAGGAGAAGTGGAAAAGTTGTCTATGGTCTGAGAAATCAAAATTTGATATTCTTTTTGGAAATCATGGACACCACATCCTCTGCTAACTGCTCAAAAATTTCAGAGGGACACTGTCTCTACAAATATATTTTATAGTTTTGACTCAAATGCACCACCTGCATCCAAGAAACTCACTTTGACTCGGTTCCATCAGTTAATGCTACATTGGCAGTCATGCACTGTAAAATAAACAAATGGTGACATCTGTCCTTCAAACATAAGACCACAATATGACAGCATTGCAACAACCCACAGCATTCCTCTGTAGCTCCATTGTAAACAATAAAGACTGATATAAAGAAGTGAGGTTTTTGCTGTACAGTAAATTTAAGCAGGGTGTGTATTGCGGTGTGTGTTTATGGATTCCATGGATTGATTGGAGTACACTATATGAAATCAACACTACTTAGTCCATCATAAAATTTAGAGCTTTAGATGGAGGGCAGACTAAAAGCATCCACTGATGGACTTAAGTGTCCAATAAAATCTGCACAGGGTGCTCAGAGTTGGAAACACACCAATAAGATATTATATCTGAGTGCTTATATGTAATCGCAACAGAAGGCTTGTGTCCTGACAGACATGAAAATTGCTACTAAATGTGAGCTACACTAACAAGCACAATATATTATAATACAAGCACTGATTATTAATGCGCTTATTAATTGTAGAAGCGTTGTGGTACAGACCAGCAGTGAGGATAATTTAACAGTAAAGCAGAGCTATTGGAAGAATGGGAAATATTTGACTCTTTCAATGTGAATTGACTTCTGTAAATGTGTTATCATCCATATTTGAATGAGTATTCCACTTAATTTTACAACAGAATCAGTAAAACAGTAGCATTTTATAGACTCCGGAGATAAGTCTTTTATTGCTTTCTTTTTCACAGTTCAGTCATAAAGTCATTCACACCCCCTATTGTCCAATGACCTCAATCCCCAGGCTGGTCATAAAAGCCAAATGATCTAAAAAGGATATTGGATTTATCATGTCTGGTACTGGACATATTGAAACAAAGATACATTTTCCTTTTTTTTCAACACAAAATTGAGAATTGTAGATACTAGTGTATTCAGCAGACAACAGCTCTGATGCATCAGGTCTGTTAGTCTGCAGGTCTTCTCGTCTCTGAGCATGTCCTTCCTAAAACCCTGCTGGGTGTGAACAGCCACTTCACAGCTGGAGATCTGAGTCAAAGTCTTGGGTACCAGCTGGTTTGTGAAACTCATACTTTCCAGAGGTACCTGTTGGTGGCCCCCCTGTTGGGTAGAGAGTAAACAGTGCTGAGTAGTAAGAGTGAAGTACGGGCAGAGGCATCATGAGGTTGCTGAGTCAACAAACAGAGATAATCGGGTGTTTACAAGTCAAAGTCAGGGGAAAGGAAGAGAAATGGGCTTTTGACGCTTAAACAAAATCTATGCATAAGAACACCAGTAAGTCTATGAATGAACATTAAATTTGCAGGTTTTTTTTTTTGTCTAAAACCATGAATTCAAAAAGCTTTCAAACACACAAAAATCACTGGGAAGTGTCTTGCATTTCTACAGCTGACAAAGTAAACTGCTTTGTTCTGACTGTCTCTTTGAAGCCTTAGAAGTTGTAGGCGTATCAGGCGTGAATTACATCCAGACCGCTTAGCCCTTGTGGTTAGCTCCCATCTTTTCATGTTGGCAACGTCCTAGTAAAATGCACAGGCCAACCAGCATCCTGATGATGAATGATGTTTTATGTACATGTTGCTGCAAACACAATATATCATAGAACTTAGCTGAATAAATCAGCCTTGTGGATTGGCCTTTTGATACCTGAAAATGGATTCAGTATTGAGCCAAGATCGAGGTTACACCGGTGCATCAACATAAGCTGAGTTTTAAGCGTGGAAATGTGTAGAGAGAGAGACAAGACTGCTCACTCTGTCAAAGTTCCACTCCGCCATAACACCCTAATCCACACATAACTCTACTGTGCATTTAATCAAAACATGAACAAGTAATATCTTGTGTCCTCCTGAAAAAATGCTATGCCGTTTTTTCTCTCTCTATGCACATACACAGAAACTGAATCTTCATTCTCAACTCAAATATTCTTGCTGATGTACACAGTGCCTCTGTTCTTTGATTCGTGATATTAAACATTGTTGACAGACATTGTTGAAACTTTTTTGTATTATTATTTAATATCAATTTGACTTGTTACTCACTTATAAAAGCTAAAATTAATGAGACACTTCATTTGTACCCCAATAACTTTAAATGTGTCAAAGCAGCACTGTGTAGCCTTGAGGATCTAAGATCCCAAAAAACCTTTGAGAATAAGTCTCAAATTGAGAAGAAGAAAGAAGAAGGAACACAAAGTTATCCTCCTCTGCTTAATCATTCACTTTAGAGTGTTATTTTGTGTTACTTCACTTTAGCTTCACCGCATTTAGAAAGAAATAAGGGCTGCAGGTATTTCACTGAAGACAGATTTTGTATGCATACAAAATGAGCTTGTATAACACAATGCATTGGTAAAATTTAAACTACCCAAAAGCATTTAGGGTTGTTAAATCACCACTAACATTAAAATGCATTTTTAAGCACATTGCATCATTAATCCACCACTGAAAGCTACAATTCTTCAGAATAAACAGGTGTTTGGGAAAAACTCATCACAATTTCTGCTAAAATATTCAGCGATATTTTAAAATGTTGAATTTAAATTTTCACAAGCACTACTGAGCCTCAGTGAAGGGAGCAAAAGCTTCATAATGCAGAGGTGGAGGTAAGCAGGGTATCTTTTTTTTTTTTTTATTAATCTAGATATTTATGTTTGAGTAAAAAGCATAGAGAAAAAAGAAACAAGACCCTGGGACCTATAGGACAGAGAACAAACAAACACCCTGAGCCTGAACTCATCCAACTGAAGTGGAGCGCAAACACAGACACTTTGACAGGAAAATGATATGAAAGAAGAAAAGGAAGCTGTACATGAGAAGCTGTCCCTTGTGCTTGTAATGCAGTTTGACAGCGAGAGACACCTGGGTCAGCCATCTTTCAATGTTTCCGTATCTGAAATCCTTTATTATTTGACACAAAAGTCTGTCACTGAATGTGCCAGACAGTACACAGCAGGAGATGCTTTCCTTTAACTTTTTTTTTTTTGGGGGGGTGGTAAAAGTGTTGATGTTTTAATGGGAAAATTAAATCAATCAAAGATGTCATTATGCCATAAAACATCTTCATAAAATAGAAATGCTTGAACCAGAGGACCTTAACATTCCTGATGTGTCAAATTGGTATGTAGCTCTAAAAAACACATAATGAACTGTTTGCCTACACATGAGTGTGACCACAACCCTGGACACACGCTTACCAAACAAACATTCATTTGCATCCATTCATTCAAATCCATTCAACTCAGTTTCCAGCCTTGGCTTTGCTTTCTACTTACATATAGACACGAAGGGCTTAATTCAAAGGAGAGTAGTGCTGCTTCTGAGCTGACCCATCCTATTCATAGAATACCACAAAAAATAAATGAATAGAGAACATGTTAACAGTTACATGCACTCAAACAACTCTAGCCCTTACAGACATGTAGTTAGACTGAGAATACAACAATTCTTAACAGAGTTGGAAAAGTGTTTATAAGGGGTGCAACACTCATACTTTTCTACCATCATGTCAATAAGTTCCAACTCTGTATGACCCAATACAGTCTGTCAATATCCTTATTGACATTACTATTGTTAATATAATCAGGGGTTTATTCAAATTAAGGTCTGAAGGTTGGCCCCAGCACCCATTCACCTTGTAGAAGTTGCCCTTGTGTTAGGCACAAGATCAGCTCTTCAAGCTTTGTTTTTAAAGTGAAACACAAATCACATTCTTCACATCTGGCTTCACGGAGAACTGGTAAAGGTTATCCCCTTTCCTCCCTGTACATCATCTATATTTGTATAAAATAAATCTAAGTCAGCATTACAGCGCAGCTTCAGACTGAAAAGAGTTGAGATGCAAACAGCTCATATCTACAATTAATAATAATAATAATAATAATATTAGACACAAAGCAAGAGCAAACTTCACAGAGCAGGAGGACTTCAGGGATTTGCAGGGATACAGTCATAGTAGTCAAAATAAGATAATCATACCTCACAAAAGTGCAGTGAAGTAGCTTTTACACAGCACATGCCCACCTGAGAATAATTTTTGAGTGCAAAAAAATGGTTCAAAAAGACTCTTTTTATTCTGTTACTCAAGTATTTCCTGTAAAAACAGTAAGCATGGTCGTGACTTGGCTACTGATATTGATAGGCATTTGCAGACACCAATAGCACCAGAGTGTGTAACCACTTCCTCGCTATTGATGTCAAAATTCAGAGCATTCACAGCTATGAGCTACATTGCAGGGAGTTAGAAATGCCACAACACACCAGGCGGCTGATGGTGAATCACTCAGAAATGTGTTGGCCAACAAGCAGTTCCGGTATTGTTTTCTTCTGAAGACAGAACTGACTTATTTGTTGGCTAAGTATGTAGTACTTAATTAGAAAAACACCATAACAAACGCAGATATAATTTATCCTAAACAAAGTGGATGAGCAGATTTTGAGCTTTCATAATTGGTTGGTAGACATGGGAAGATGATAAAGTCAAAGAGAGCTGCAGGGGAAGTGGCGTGAAAATCAAACAGGTCAGGATGCTTGTTAGCGGATATGCTAACAAGCTTATAGAAAATCTCTAGAAAAGGTTTCATTGGATGGTAAATTAGCAGACATCCCTAGAGAGCAGGATAAGTCATCAAAAGCTTTATGTGTTTTCCTGTAAATGACAAACTGAAATATCAGAACACTTAAATCCTTTTTTTCCATTGTTTGGCTAAATGGTGATGAAAAATACAAGAAGTGATAAACTTTACCATTTTGAAGAATTAATTAGAACTTTTCATATCAAGTGTCTCCAAGTTAGAGCTACAACAACTTTCTAAGATACATTGTACGGGTGTTTCTGCAGCATATATTTAACTTTTAAACCGGTTATAAATAACATATTTTATATGATGACTCATAAGTGTTAAGCTGAGCTCTCGGTGCAGACTTTAACCCAGCAGCTCAGCCTGCTTATCACATTTAGACAGCCTCACCTGTCATCTTTCCCGCTCTATGATCCCTCTCCACTGCCTCTAAGTTCTGCATATTACCTCACTCTCCGCTCTCCGCCTGTTGTTTCTTCGTCGGTTCCACGGTGCTGATCCTCTTTCCTATTTCGTCCATCACTCTTCATTGTTCACATGTCTGTGGAAGGTCAATTGATCTGGTTTGGGACTGTGGGAAATGTTTCAACTGATTGTTCATGACACGCACGCACACAACCCGTCCCGGCACACATACAATGCTCCCTTCACTTTATCAAGGGCCGAAGATAAACAACTCTGGATCGGGTGAGAGACAAGGTGGGGATGTTAAATGTGCTGCTCTAAATGTCTTCACACATCGCCTGTTAACTGATGCTGAATAAGGGAATCTGTCCTTCTCACCAAGATCCTGTGGTGTGCCGCGCGCGCATGTGTGTTTGTGTGTGTGTGAGAGAGAGAGAGAGTTTGTATGTGTGCTTGTGAGGGTGCATGTGTGACCTTTGAAGACTTGCTGTGTTTGCAGTCCTTTTCTTTGCTACACAATCGACCAATTAATCAGGAGGTCAATGACACGAGTTATTACAGTAATAGAGCGTGTTTGATCCGAGTTAGAACAACAGAGAAGCAACAGAGAAAGAAAAAAAGGACAAGGAATTTAACACGGCAGTGTGCATGCTAATCATGACTATACCAACTACCAATCTGCAGCAGCTGTTAAATACTTTTATTTATTAATAACACACACAGCACTAATATAGCTACTGCTATAGTTACATTAAACAGCAGCTGTCGCGTCATGGGTATTCCCTCTTGCTAATTTAAAAATACATAAACTTAAAGGAAAATATTTCTTGGAAAGGAGTCTTGCCACTAAAATGACTTCAGTATATCCAACTGCCTTCCACACAACTAGTGGTAGTAGCAACAACTGTATTCCATTCAGCCAACAACGGCTTGTTGATAAGAGGGCATAGCATGACGGACCGCTCTGATCTTGACTCCCTCAAGTCAGTGATTACAGCAGGATTCTGCAGATGTTCATCAAAGGATTGGCTTAGAGATATGATGAACATACTGTATGTCTACAGGGAAGGTTAAAATCAAGGGAGAAGTTCGTCCCAAAAGCTTTGGCGTATCAACGGAACTAAGTGTCACTGCTTTGTAGAGAAAAAAAAGCTGTTGTTTAGATGTCTCTCTATCTGCATCATCCCACAGATATTTACATCACCGTACCAGTTTCTTTTTACAGCCATGACAGAGCCGTTACTCCTGCTGCTTTCATTTTCAGCAGCTGGACCACAAGGAGAGGGCTTTTATTCATAAAAATAATGAAGTTTAAACCCGAAAAAAAAGCCAAGATCTATGATGCCTGACAAGGGCAAAAGCTGACCTGCAAAGCAAACAAAAAGAAAATGTGCTTCAAAAAGCCATAACAACCGTATTTGCAGCAAATTTAAAGCAAATACAAAAATTATTCAAAGCAAAAAACATACAAATACAACTGCAGGAGTAAAATTCTGCAAATGAAGGCTTTTTAATGGAAGCACACCAGCCCTGAAGGGTGAAACAGCTTTATTATAGACAGGGCAGATAAGAAGATCAGACACTGACTTTAGTGTGTAGATGGGAAAGCAGCATTATGTCTGATATCAGGGAGTAACACTGAATTTACTGTACTGCAAAGTCTGACCTCATCTCTGAAACCAGTAATGACAGTGGGGATGGGAGAGGAGTGAGGAGACTATCATGCATATTTCTTTCTAACCTCGCCCATGGGGACCTTGGCGGGGGTTCTATGGGCTGCTCCAAGATGCCTGGAGCTAGCGCTACGTGCACATCTAACGAAGCTTTGTAGCCAACATGCCTGTGTTTTCTGAGCCTGACACCAGGAGCATATTTCACTGCTAGCTGCGCAGCTAACTGAGGAAGTTAGCTGGAGGAAGCTGCGCTCAGCAGTGCAGTGAAATTCTTGCCGGGTTTGGCTTTAAGCCTGCCAGGGCTGGTACCGCTGCTCTGCTCAGGTCTCCGGAGATGGGGAGATAATTGTGCCTGACATTCCTCCACTTCATCTTCGGTCCCCACTGTGCATTCTTCATCCTGGTGTCAGGATCCAGAACGGACTCTGTGCAACTTTTTTGGCTGCAGTAAGAATATATGAATCAATATTTTTTTCTATTTGGCCGTAACTGAACGAACTTTGGCATTACTTCAAAAAAGTAATCATAACATTACAACTTGTTGCTTAACAACAACACTTTCCCAGGCAATACATTATGCCTGGGATAACTTGGGGGTCTCTGCAGTCTGAAGTTCCCATGATTTTTAGAGAAGTAAACACAAACACATCTTTCCACTCAGAGCCTGACATGGGGTAGCCAACAGCACCACTAGCTGCACGGTTAACTGAGATCAGTGGCTGACCAAAGCTAGATCGAGCAGCGGTTACTTTAAAATAACTTTCTGTCTATGAGAAACTCTTTCTTAATAAAATTGTCTATGTTTTATTTACATGTTTATAAAGTTGTGTTTTAACTCAGTAGACATGGGACATTCAGTGTCCTCTTCTCTCTGTCCCACCAACAATAAAGCTGTTTCACTTCGCATCCCTGCAGGCCTGGAGCACTTGTGTTAAAAAGCCTTGATTTGCAGTGTGTGTTGTAATCTGCTTTAGCATGTTTTTGACTTGGCATCATTTTTGTATTAGCAGCAAATTTGCTGTTAATGCATTTGTTTCTGCTTTCTGCAGCACGTATCTACTCATGGAGATTGCACAGGCTACTGCAGATTGCCTACCCTTGTTGGCCACTATATGGATCAGTATGAAAAAAATATCAAAATACAACACAAAAGCAAAAACAGAGACATGTTTGGCTTTCATTTCTTCTAAATTCAAGTACACCGGCTGTGAAAGATGTTTGATTCTGACTGGTCAAAGACACTTAACAACCCTCTGATGACAGTTATTGACTTTCACTAACTTGAGCAACGCCAGAGGCAAACTGATCCCACGTAATTTAAAATCAATCCGCTGAAAATAGTTCAGACACATTTAGCTTCTGCTTGTTAACACCATAGACCGTAGGGTGTAGTAAAACTGTTAGTTTCCCTTAGCATCATATTGGTAAACAATGTGGCTAGAATTTTTGTTTCAGCATGCTAATTTGGAAGGCTAAACAACAAGGATATTTACATACTGGATCCTGTCCATCATCCCTAACAAAGTGCAGAGCCGATGAGTGCAACTTTAAGTTACCGATCCCTACAAAGAAACTTAAATCATGAGCGGTGGTGATGATAGCAGCAGGGTTAAATGTTTTGACATTGCCTTGTTTATTTTATAAAGGTGTGTCAACCACAGAAATCAGACATGAAGGAAAGCTGAGTGAGGACAGTTTCATGTTAAATCAACAACAACTAGCAGATAAGAATCCATCGCCATGGGACGCTGACTGCTGCGGAATCACTGGGACTATTTTTTAGAAAATATTTTCAAGCATGCTTGGTTTTAACAATTATGACAACACTCTTTTAAAAGTTAATCTCAATGTCACATTGTATGACTCAACTAAAATGCAGGGGCAGTTTTTGCAAGCCAGTACGGTAAGGAGACAGAACGAATATCATCAGCATCCAAGCAAAACAGTCTTTTTACTTGAAGAATAATTCATACAAATCAAAGTGAACAGATGAGAGTATCCCACCTTGTCTGACCGATCAGTCACAAGACAGAATGAACATGTTTTTCTCTCATCCCATCCAGCTTGCATAATTCAATACTTCACCAAAAGTACAAGATCTTTATTTACTATTAAGGGATCTCCTCCTTTTTCTGTGAAATAACTTGTCATGTGAAATTCATTCAAAAGCTTTAGAGAGTTCCAGAAAACACATACATATTGTAGTATCATGTATTTTATAGATACTTACAGCGTCCTTAATCTGTTGCATAAATATTTCAGAAACCATGATCATAGTGATTGCTTAAAATCTATTCTTGCTGTCTACCCAGGATAATTCAAAATACTTGAAAAATAAGCTTACAGAGGATCTAATACAGCATGAGTTTTTTGAGCAGGATATCTATGTTTCAAGAAAAGACAGACAAGATTGAATCAAGGTGTTTGCTTTAAGTATTGTTAAGAGATAATCTAAAGTGATTGAGTAGCCATCGCGGAATTGATCTCCAACAGGATTGTACAGGTCATCTAGAAGGAGTGTAACAACGCAGTCACAACACATTATCATATAAGTGACTCAACTACTGACTAAGACAAAAATGTTTGATGCAAAATTTGACCTGGTAATGTTTCTATCAGCCAAAAGAAAAAAAGTAAACATGTAATCCCATTAAGACATAGACCCTTCACTCTATGTTTTGAACTACTTCCATGGCAATAGTGAGCTCTGGAGCCTCTTGAACTTAGTGTGCTAATTTGAATGTAACTCACATTAAACTGAACCCTGCTTGAGGTTTGCTGTCTTGTCACTATCAGAGTCTGTTCAAACATTCTTTTCCATTCAGTAGTTTTTAACCCTGCCAAATCCCATCCTGTAAAATTAGCATCAAGCACCATAACTGATTCAGAAGATGTCCAATATAACCTATATGTTTTGCATCTTATGAGCTCTTTCTATGTTTCCACCTTTTCCAAATGTTATCTTTTTTTCCCCCAACAATGGTTGCAAATTGACGAGATACCTTTCAGTTGATTTAGTTACAGTTTGTCCTGCTACGTCTTTGATCCTTCATCCCTGGCAGAGGTCTGAACTTTCTAACAGAGGTCTGCTACAGAGAAAAAGCAGACCCAAAACTTTCATAAATGATTGATCAGATGTGTATTCTGTTGACTGTTTAAAACGAAAACCTTGTCACTGATGCAACCCATTACTTTCTTAAGAAGGGTTATTAAGCCCAATGATGGTGTGGACTATGTTTTAAAATGCTGACTAGAACTAACTTTCAATCAATCTGGAGACAGGCAAAGAGGTTGAGCTGAGGCTGGGGAACAGCTCCAACACGCCCTCCTGCCTATCAGCTCACCATGCTGCTAATTAAGCTAATTTCTGCACAACTCCAAGTCTTGATTTTATAAAAATGGGTAGGTTGTCAAATTAGTCATGAATAGAGGAATGAGCCATCAAGACTTACACTGTTTTATTATACCAGGCTGTAAACGTGTTTGTCTCTGTAGTAGAAATGTAGTAGAAATGTCTCTCACGAACTGCAGTTTTTCAATTTTCTGCATTAGCTTCATTTTTCAGTGCTGGAGGTTGCCACTTGATACAGCCATGTAATAATGTTTAACAGCAAATGGTCAACCTAGGAAAATATTTTAAGACTGAGTTGGATTTAGATGGGGGAACTTTTTAATGATTAAAGAACAAATAGCCAAAGTCAGCAGGTCCAGTGCCAGTAGTAATAAGAGTTGCATTGTTTGAGTAATAGTAATAACAACACTGTTGGTTAGTTTGTCCCCTGAGGGTTATTCTACGGTGGCCCTGAGAGCTCACAGCACTGCAACTTAAGAAAACACATGCAAAAAGACAAAGCACAAGCATATTAAGAAAACATCTTCATCAACTTGACAACGCATGTGCAGCATTTACAAAAACGCGCTGCAAATAGACCACAACACAACACATAACAAAAACGCGCTGCAAATAGACCACAACACAACAGAAGTGTTTCCAGAGGACACTTACAAGTGATGCACACTTCCGGATATGCTTGTTGACGCGGGTTTTGAATCGGAGTGCTAGTTCTCTTACCGTCAGTGGTGTTGGAAGTGAGATAAAATAAGTAAGTGTTTTTGATTTATTTTAACATTGTGACCGCATGATTTACTCTATTGCAGTGATCACTTTTAAACTATCGTTAGCCTTTTGTTTGTAATTAGCCTGCCAATTCTAATAACCTGATAAAATAAATACACACGGTTAATTCATTGTGAAACCATAGACTTCACACTATAGTGTGAAACACCATGTTAACTGGTTATAGTTACTATCAGAACCATTAATAGGGGACAAGCAAGTTATACTACCTGTGGGTTTTGCTGACATGGCAAACTAAATGACTTTGAAACATGACTGGCGATATTAGCTTTGGGCACAATTTGAGATGACTAATGTTCTTCACCTGCAGTCCCAGATACTGTAGAAGCTGCATCGTTTATAAAGCCGATATCTCGCCCACAGGAAAGGAAAAATTTTGGCGAGTTATCCAATCCGACGCCACAGAAAGGACAATACATTTTGATCTGAAAAAGACGTTTAGATACCATGTTACATTGTCTTCTGCTGTCCGTTCTTTCTTTGTAGAATGGGTCAGAATACATCATAAAATATTATTCATGCTGTCAAACTGCATCTTTGGAATTCGTTTTCGTCCTTGAACGTTACTTGGTGACAGTCATGAGTAACTATAGTAAATAACAGACAGACATCAGGAACATTGACTCAATACCCCACTTCAAATCTATGGTTTCACAATGAATTAACCGTGTGTATTTATTTTATCAGGTTATTAGAATTGGCAGGCTAATTACAAACAAAAGGCTAACGATAGTTTAACAGTGATCACTGCAATAGAGTAAATCATGCGGTCACAATGTTAAAATAAATCAAAAACACTTACTTATTTTATCTCACTTCCAACACCACTGACGGTAAGAGAACTAGCACTCCGATTCAAAACCCGCGTCAACAAGCATGTCCGGAAGTGTGCATCACTTGTAAGTGTCCTCTGGAAACACTTCTGTTGTGTTGTGGTCTATTTGCAGCGCGTTCTTGTAATGTGTTGTGTTGTGGTCTATTTGCAGCGCGTTTTTGTAATGTGTTGTGTTGTGGTCTATTTGCAGCGCGTTTTTGTAATGTGTTGTGTTGTGGTCTTTGCAGCGCGTTTTTGTAATGTGTTGTGTTGTGGTCTATTTGCAGCGCGTTTTTGTAATGTGTTGTGTTGTGGTCTATTTGCAGCGCGTTTTTGTAAATGCTGCACATGCGTTGTCAAGTTGATGAAGATGTTTTCTTAATATGCTTGTGCTTTGTCTTTTTGCATGTGTTTTCTTAAGTTGCAGTGCTGTGAGCTCTCAGGGCCACCGTATTATTCCCTGTGTTCTATGTATGACATTGTCAGTATGGCCCCAGAGATACCTAGAGAAGAGAGATGATCCAAGAGAAGGGAAAGGAAAAAAGTGACAGATATCCTTTCCTCCCTTCCTGTCTCTGACCTGCTCTGAGTATACAGAGATAGGAAGGGTTACAGATGGACAAGGACAGGACGAGGGCTGATTGCTTCAGTGTATGTGTCTGTTTCTCCTGCTGCACATCTAAAAAAGAGTCTGCTGGCTTTAAGGTGACCTCTGTCACACATTTAGGGAGGAGATAGAGAATGGATATAGATGGATGGTTTCATGGCCTTCACTGTGCACTTGCCTAGGAGGTCGGGCCAAGATTTTTCCTGGTGCAATGAAAAAGTAGAAGAAAGGACAGGGCAATATCCTGCTTTGGGAGAAAGCGGGGTCATAAAAAGAGAACAAAATCAAATTGTCTGGCTCACCAACTGAAATCTTGGTATCATAGTGCACATTTTCTGCACTGCGCTACAACTAGGGCTGTGCTTAAAAAATAGATACTGCTTTATATTATGTCATGCACTCCTTGCCATTATGTCCATCGATGCACATGTTACAGAATGGATACGGCAGCATGTACTGTGATGGTAGTTCTTAAAGACACAGTGCAAAATAAAGACAATAGATGGCAGTAGAAACCACAGCACACAATGTAGCACACGTCTTAGAACGAACAAGCATGGTAAGCAAATATATAGGAGCATTAGGGATTTATGTGAACAACAGAAAGTTGGTAGTTGGCAGGCGTCATGCAATTTTACTGCAGCAACACTGCAAACCTCCATCTACATATGGTGATGCCACGTCCTTATTGTGAGGCTGTGGGAAATACTCAGCCCTAATTACATGTCGCTTCATTTTCCGCCCACTGTGAACTGTGAGAACCAAAAGAGAGCCACAGTTGTTGACACATTGCACTAATGCAACCAGGGAATGCGCAGAAGCAACCTGGCTGTTATCATCAAATGGACTAACGTCACAAATGCAGTGCAAACCACAACATGCATTAAACTGAATCGATAAAACATCAAAGATCCCTCAGGTAAGAACAGTTCACAGTACAACAGATTCATGTGTTAATTTGTAGCAGACACTTGTAGCTTTGTCTCACTATTCCTTTTCTCTGCTAATCCAGTACAGAACGCTGCAGGAGCTGCATTTGTCAACAGAGCTGTCAATCATGATGTCACATCTGCTCTTTGTTGTCATGTTTTGAGCATTGTTTGCCTTTACTGGATAGGAAAGCTGGAGAGTGATAGGAAATGTGGGGAGTAGAGAGTGATTAAAACTAAGCTTGTCAGAAAATGTGCACTAAGGCATAAATCAGCAATATAACAATTAAGGATAATGATGGGAACCATGTTTTTGAAATGTGTATTTGATGTGTTTTTTAATTTTATAGTTTGGCCTCTTTTCCCTCTGTTAACTTCAAAGAGATAGAGTTTATGACCTAGTCAGTAGATGGAGCTCTAAATCTTTTGGCCTTAAAGCATAAAATCTCAAATGCCATACATTTTAATATACAGTAGGGGTGTAACGATTCAACCACTACATCAATGTATCGATTTATATTCTTACGATCCCACTGCATCGATCTGTGCTCAGCAAGTTGGCCTTTCAGACAACATATATCGATCTAACATCGTTTTAAAAGGTAATAAATTGATTGTATCGATACTAGGAAATAACGCATTACATTTAAGCATGGCAGACTTTATATGTTTTGTTTTTTTTTCACTTTTAATGATAAATACGTTAAATGTTACTCAATTCAGGCTGCCTGTCTGTGACGTCATCGTCACGCGCCAGCAGACAACAAAACATAGCATGGCAAATGGCAGAGGAGAAGCCAGCGAGCAAGAAATGATCAAGCCACTGACCTGCCAACACTACCGATGTAGGTGAAACCCCTTCTCCCGCTGTCCTCGCGAGTTGTTATTGTTCCCAAGAATCACCCTATTTCACGTTGATATCAATCAAATGAGTGTCCCTCAACTTCTATGGGGGGGATTGCGGATGTAAACTAGCCTTTTGGCTTACTCTGACATATTTACAGAAGTGAATAATAATAATAAATAAATAAATAAATTGCATGCTCATTCAATCGATGGGGCATGTGCCGGGGGTCCATGTAGCTCCCGTACCTACGTTGAGGCCTACGCACGTAGCTGACGTGCACCTCCTCCAAAATGTAACTATGCGTAGAATCGTCACGGACCTCAAGCCCTGTGATTGGTCCGCTCTGCGGCTTGTATTTCCCGCATATACAGCACTTCCGGTATCCCTGCTCATCGGCCACACATCGGCCGTGCATTTCATCTCCCCCTCTCTATTCTTCATGTAATCATGTCTGTATGATAAACAGCAACATGTATCAGCTGTAGATTAACATAACACGCTCTGAACTGCTGTGGAAAAGTAAACAGAGATTGTAGAGGGGCCGGAAGCAGGCAACTGGCTTTCAGAGAGACCGCACTACCCTCAAGCATTTCGGTGGAGCATTGCTGTGTAGTATGTGGTGCTCATGTCCCTGCGTGGGGGCGACTCAGAAATATAAATCAGCCCTATGGCGTCAATCTACAAGCATGCTTATCAGGATGCTAAAAATTACGAATGTCATCAATTTTGAAATTTGTTTAAAAAAATCAAAGTATTGGGAAAACGAAAGTGGTTGAATATTGTATAAGAAATATATGGCCAAAATGTAGTTGTTTTAATGTATCTTAAAACAACAAATGTGAGCCTAACTGTGAAGCTAGCTTAAACTACTGTAAGAGTTCCACTTAAGTCAGAGGGCTTCTTCCTCATAAATCTATGCCAGATTTAATGCCACTTCATCAAATATTGATGAGATCCGTCACTCTTGACAGTAATGGTGAGCCATCACACAAACTGTATGACTTGGCCTTCACTTGATCTTCATGCACCACTAATCATGACTGTTTTTTGTTGGAGCAGCAAGGCGAGATATGCCTGTTTTAGTGTAATTTGTAAATAAAAGGCATTATGGCATATTTTTTTTATCACTTTCAAAAGCTCTCTAAAGCTCAAAGTCCACAGGATGCGTCGCGTCGCATTGCATTACAGCTGCGCTTTGCACTGCGCAGCTGATACGTTCCCATCCTAGTCAATGCTCTAGCGCCTCAGGGCGTGCTGCGGTGCATCTCAGCTCTGTCTTCCGCCAGAGATACGCCGAAAGTATATTTTTGACAGAGCCTGCGCCCAGCACACGTCAATATGCAAAGAAAAGAACGACCTGGACAGGAAGTCAGGCAGGAGGATCATATGCAACATCCGCATATTTCAAAATAAAACGTCATATAAGGACTCCCGACCGTTTAAAGATCGTATAGATCAGAAATACCCATTGATTATGGATTTAAGCTACAAACAGCCATATATCTGTGATCCATGTCAACTACAACAGGACTTTAAGATGATACAGAACTGTGTCAGAAGGTAACAGGAAAACAAAATAGAGCTGAATTATTATTATTATTAAACTCATCTAAACCTGCAAAAACTAAACTTTATAGTTGTGCAGCATACTCAGTGATGATTAAAGCACAAACGTAATGGAATACTATCCAAATGAGCAGAAATTCAACCACAGAAAGGCTCTGTGACCTGTTGTTTGTGTGGTTCTCTCTATGCTGGAGCCAGCTGATCCTGCCTGCTCTGAGCTGGCGCTATGCTCCCACGCGTCCTGCGGACCAGGGCGCAAGCCCTCGGACGGAGCAAAGCTGTGTCACAGCCGTAAAGTGGCGCACACCCATCCTTTGGACTTTCAGTGTAAATGTAAACTGTGTCATTTTCCAACTGCAATAAAATCTTGATCAATGGCAGGTTGTTTTCTTCGGTCTTCAAAAATCACTTGTATTAGTTTAAGCACTGCTCAGTGCACACACGAATCTAGAGCTCCATATGGCAGTATTTAATACTTACACTGAATCTAATGGCTACCAGTAATGTGAAAGGTTTGCTAAAATAGTCGAGTCCAGTGAAAATCTTTCCCACAGCCTGCAGATCTCTGCATTTTTCAGTCACTTTTGGGTCATCGGTCCATTTGTTATTGTAAGTTATTCATTGTTTCTATGAGTTTGTTTTGTCCCCCTGTACTTTTTGCGTGTAAAACAAAAAGCACCAGCTCTGCATTGCTCAGGAGTTGCCAAGGCCAAGCATTCCCCCGAGAGCTGACATTTCTCACATTCTGCATTTTTACCCCTCTCTCTCTCTCTCTTTTTATCTCTCTGGCTTGTCCTCATATCACTCCTTTACTCACCAAACCAGCAATGGGTGTTCAAAGCTTCATCACGCAATAAGTCTGCCCTCCTATCTGCCCTGCATTCTTTGGCAGTCTGCAGATAACAATCCGTAGGTTCAGTGTTCTCCTGATTTTAACTCACTGCCCTTATCCTTTCCTCCACTACTACTTATTTTTATGACTGAACATTTGTATTTGTCTTTCTTCTCTGTCTCAATTCCAAGAAATTATACATAAGTAGGTAGTATTTAGCTCATTATTACTGAGCAAATTGTCTTGGTAAAGATACGGTTCAGAAAATGCCCAACACTCTTCACATGCTGTCCTGTCTTTCTGACAGCTCAGTGTTTTTACAGCTTACATTATTCATTCGATTCCATAACTTTCTCTTAAAGGCCCTGGGAACCAAAATCAACAAAAATGTTCTATCGATGATATTTCAGACTATATATAAATACTAAAAACTATGTATATATATATATATATATATATATATATATATATATATATATATATATATATATATATACTACTCCACTTTGTTCCAGTTTCAAATATGTTTGATTACGTTTTTAAACAAATTTTCACACTGGGTTTTAAGGGGGCTGGGTTAACTTGATTTTTATAACGTGTTAAAAATCCGACCAATCAGAAATGAAACACTGAGTCACGTGCACACATGTTCAACAAAACTACTCCGCTCCTGCTCAGACCGTCTCCTGACGTCTCAGCCAGCACCCCTCAGTGTTGTCTTAGCTGTTAGCTTGTTTGCTAATCACGTACTGCCTGTAATCTGTCTGTATAGCAGTCTCTCTGCTCTTTGCACCGCTGTGCTCGTGTGTCCCTGTCTGCACATCCACTGGTGAAGATGACAGCTTGTTGTCATTCTAATATTTCCCTAACTGCGGTGGATTTGGGGAAACTTTGGGATGCGGTTGAGTTGAGCCGTGGCCGAGTGACTAAAGCAGTCCCGCATAAGCTCCGCTCATTTCCCCAGGTCCGCTTCACTAACTTCCCCCAGGACCGGTCCATTAACTGTCCCCAAACAGCTGAGAATTTAGCTAAACAGTTCCGTCTGACACCTGGAGCTGAGCTCCTGCACTTCAGCCTACGCTGCTCCGGGCATCCCATGGTCCTAATGCCCCAGAGATTAAGAAGTGATAAAATTAATAAATGATATAACTCCTGATTCTGAAGAATTTTGTAACTCAGCACTCAGAGACTATTTGAAATGAATAATTTGCAGATTCTGGAGTTTTTATGTCATTAGATTCGGAGTCAGACGGCTCAAACATGCAGGCTGTGAACTCTCTCTTGACACACCCACACAGTCCTGAGAAATACTCTGACCTGTAAAATAAGCTGAATTTTAAATATTCTTTTTACTTTTCCTGAGGCTTTAAGACCAAAGAAGAAGAGCAGAGGAACATGAGATAAGAATTGGAGAGAGCACAAAGCTTGTATTTCAAGTCCTTTTACAAGGTCAAAGAAAGGATAAAAAATGCTAGAGGAGGTGCATGGGAAGAATAACTTTGAGGTATGTCTTACAGGAGTCTGATGCTTAATGCTGACCAGACAGATAGATAGCGTAGGCTGGGCTAGCTTAAAAGGTACGACACACATTGCTAGCTAGATAGCTACATAAATAGTAAACCAGCATGATTTGAGAAAATGTGCTACATGCAATTAAATTGTGGGAGAGGGTGTGAAGTATGATGGATAAATAATTATAGTGCACATTGGCTTTAACTCAGTTTCTGTCTATTTACATCTCTTCACATTTTGCATAAGTCTGTGTTCGCAATGCGTTTCCTTCTAAAACAAAATAAATCCAAAAGGTAGTCTGTTTAAAACACTCAATTTGCATAAATCAATCTGAAGCTAGCTGGCAGCCAGCTTGAGCCTGCATCAGAATGGTGTGAAAGGCCATTATACCAAAGCCTTCCTCCAAAGGGTGAGGGTACACATGCTGAGTGAGAAAGCATTGCTTTGATGGTATTAATAATATTCATTGTTTTGATGATAAAAGGTAAACAGACAGTACTTATATTTTGCTTTTTAGTCTTTCTGACCGCTTGCAGCAGTGAAATAAAAAAATACAAGAATACATCAAGGTGCAACTTTTAGTCAAGAGCATTTAAAACTGCCATTAAAATACCATTAAAACCAAAATGAAGACCCTCATCCTTATTAAGGAGTCAACAGAATAACATTTAATCTACTGGGTCATCATAAGAATGTAGTAAGTGACCATGAGTACTGCCAGTCCCATTCACATGCATTCAAACACCATTAGATATGCCTCTGGGAGCAATTTGGCATTTTGTATCTTGTCCAAGGACACCATGGGGTGTCAACGGGTTCAACCCTCCAATCATGACACAGACGTCTCTACTGTTGCATGAAAAGCATGAAATTATGACTTACTTTGCAGCCCCAATACATGGCTGTGATGACACCAATCTTTAAGCTCCAGTCAAGTCTCGGGCTTCAATGTTCAAGCTGGAGTCATGTATAAATCACCAAAGATGGATCTGGGTTGAGTCCTTGTCCAGTCATCATTACCTCTGTCCAATAGGGGACCATTGTTTCACTCCTAACTATTCCATGTGTGAACGACAACTGACTGTGTGGAAAACACGTTTAATTAAAACATTTGATTCCAACTCGTGTGGGTCTAACTGCAGATTTACATCATCAATGGAGTTACACACACTCTGATGCTTAAGCTTAAATGCACATTCGCACACGCCAGCTCTACACACACACAGCTGTATGTTGAGCATGAATGTGTGCTGTGCCTCTCTTAATGGGAAATGCACTCATCGTTTCTGCTTTGGTGATGGGATCGCTGCAGGTGTCTAATCAACACAAATATACCTGCAACACATGCTCTTGTATGCATTTGCTGTAAAGTCTTGAAAAACAACAGTACAGATTTATGGTATTTTATGCTTCGGCATCCTAGCAGATAGGAATGATGACATGAACACGCATGCAGGTGTACACTTGTGCCAGCACTTGCATGAAAATAAAATAAAATAGAAATGATGAATTATTATTATTGGCTGGATGGATAGATAGAAATAAAGATAGGGAAAGCAAGACAAAAAATGATTGACCAGAATAAGAAAGGTAAACCAGGACACAGGATGAGTGTAATGCAGCTGTGCGTTGTGTGTGTTCTCACTATCCGTCAGCTTATGGTTTACACAGGCTTTTCTAATGCATCAGTGCCCTCAGTCTGTCATAGCTTAGCAACGAGCCTCCCCTTAAATATATGAAAATCTGCTTCCTTCAAGCGTGCAAATCAGCATTTTTGGAACACACACGCACACACACACACACACACACACACACACACACACACACACACACACACACACACACATACACTGACACTGAAGCTTAAATGTAAATTCACACACTTGCCAGTGCTACACACACACACACACACACACACACACACACACACACACACACACTGAAAGTCACTTTGCAATGGCTTGAAATGCCTTTTATGCAGATTGAGTACGAGCCCTCAGCTGATCAGAATCTCGCCTTGAATTTGATATGCAATTGAAAGGAGCAATGTCACTCCAGCTGGGCAAGAGCGCTTTTTCACCTACACAGCTACCATTTCAATGGTCTGATAATATGACTCACTCAACACTGTGTGTATCTGCATTTATCATTTCGGACTACTTATTGAATGACCTCTTATGGACTAACAGATAAAGAAAATCCTCCGAAGTTAAGACTTTCAACTAGTGCTGTCTCTATTATGCTGTTTTAAGTCTGCTTGAGTCAAAGATTTATGGATGCAGGGTTAAAAAATGCATACATTTAATGGTCCAGTGCAAAAGCATCTGCATGGTAACAGGTAAGCATATTCACACACATGCATTCC
Organism: Notolabrus celidotus; assembly: GCF_009762535.1. Lineage (NCBI taxonomy): Eukaryota > Metazoa > Chordata > Actinopteri > Labriformes > Labridae > Notolabrus > Notolabrus celidotus. Next base: position 11,408,763 of record NC_048287.1, on the reverse strand, counting down.
CCTACAAATACACAGGGTATGTATTACTGACATTTGCTCACACTAGTCCTCTAATTTCTTCCAATGACAACAGATGTTGGACACATACATGGTGGCTCACATCCTCACAGTCTCACACATGCTGTAAACTGTGTGATGACAGCCTACGCAGTAATATGCACCTCACTGGCGTGTAAGACCCTCTTTGATATTCTGTGCATGACTGCTGGCTGAGGTTAGCAAGCGGATCACATCTATTACCTTGCTAATTCTACAGCTTGGCCTTTGCATAATAAGATGCATTTCTCTAAGTGAGTGTGAATGAGAGAGAGGGAGGGGGGGAGAGAGAGAGAGAGAGAGAGAGAGAGAGAGAGAGAGAAGAGGAGAGAGAGAGAGAAAGCAGAGGAGAGAGAGATAAGGAGAGAAAAGAGACAGGGTAAGTAATCAAAACATGTTGGCAATGACTTAATGAGTGAACCTCGCCTTTGTAAAATTGGCCTCAGATGGTAATTGGGTTAATGAAAGTGTTTTTCTCCCCTTTGACTCCAGTGGATGACAACAATAATGTTTCTGCTTATTTGCACTACCTTCCACTGTCACATTAACCTAAAGCAAAGGTGCCAAAGGTGTTTATCAACATGGACCAAATCTCTTCAGGTAAGGTTAATAACAGGTCACGTTTTTACCTTGCTTTCTTTTCAGAGTGTCTAATTTTATAATATTTCATTGAGTGATATGTGTTTAAAATGAGGGCATAAAATTGTATGTGATTCATCAAACGTTCTCAGCCACTGCCAAGGTACATTTTAAAAACAAAAGAAAAGAAGGACAGTTTGTTCCTGGAATCTTCCAAATTTACTTTTATCACGTGTCCCTCGTAGCTTGAAGTTTTATTGTTCTTAAGGGTTCAGGGGGCAGGGTTCAGGGGGCAGGACATGACAGAAAAAGGACACTGTGCTAGTCACTGTGTAATATTTACAATATATTCAAAATGACTGGCTTAGCAGAGTCTGACACTATGATGTCAATTTTTAACATCAAATAATGAGTGGAAGAAAATGCACCGTATTGGCCAAAATACAGGCTGAAACCTTTTTAAAATAAATGCTTAGGAAAATACTTTTTGAGACCAAATTTGTTTCCAAAAAGAAGACCAATTTTATTGATAATAATGATAAACAAATTGGATGTTTTTCAAAATTAAATTGTCACATTTGAATGTAATAACAGTTTGAATTAATTACTTATTGTTTCAATGTTTTGTTACGATAATACCTCATATAAAACCTTTAACTCACTTGACAGATTACGCTTACGTGGCGCCATCTGATGTAACTTCTTGTATTATTGATAATCACTATCCCGTGAGTATGAGACAATCTCAGTTTTCTCAGATTTATTTTGAGGTAATAAAAAAAACCAAGTTTGGGTACTTTTGAGCAGAAAAGCGCATGAAGCAGCTTAATCCTGTGCAGCTGTCGCTTGATATAAACATCATCAGCCCTGCCACTTGCTTGTGATGAATGATCTTAAAAATCACCTGCTGCATTTGCCTGTTGGCTCACCTCGACTTCTCGCAGAAAAGGTCAGGATAAGGTTGGGGTGAAATCTTCAGAAATGTTTTGCATGTGTGAATACCGCAAATGATAACCTATGTTGCGCTCGTCACCATGAGGCATTAAGATTTTTGTTTTTTGGTTCAAATATGTCATAAATCCCAAAGGTAAACATTGATGTCTTTTGAAAATGACCCAATGAGACCAAGGCATGCTCGTAATGTTTGGTTCCTAGAGTATTTAAAGCCTGCAAACTTGTGTATTCACGAACAAGCTTCTTAGGTCCCCCTTGAGGACACCAAGCAACCTGTGGTTGTACTTTCTCTGTTTTATTTTGAAAGTTGATGTTTGCATCATTGCCTATTCCTTTATTGGGTATGTTTGGTGTGTCGTATTTTCCTGATGTGTACAACAGCCTCATGACAGAAAAGACTCAACTTTTTTGACAGTTACAGTATTACTCTGCATTTGAGCCTAAGATTTATCTAGAACCATTACACAGACCAACTACAAGATGTATCCTCTCCAGCATTTAAGTCCACCTGTAGATCTCCTCATTTTCACACAAAACATTCACAAAAGACATCTCATATAAAGCATTTCTACAATAGCACTTAATATGAATATCATAAGCAGCAAGTACTCTTGAAAGAAAAAAATCATAAGAAAAAAATTAAACTAAGCTGCTACTAATTCATTCTTACCACTATCCAAATGCTCATACTGCTTTTCTTTCTCTTTACAATCATGGTGTGATCACAAAGTTTGTTTTTTTTATCCATATTGCCATCATTAGCCAAAATAACAGAAATTACAACTTTACTATCCATAATACTGGACCACTGTTACTTGGCGTAAAGTCTGCTTTGGGGAAAGCCAAGAGTCTAAGACAACCTTAAGTTCCTTTTTTGGAAACCAGGTACCTCTAACCCTGACAATCCAAGGCACTGTGCCCACATCCATAGTAAACTGAAACCTCAAGCATGGCAGCCCAACAATATCCGAAACCTGTAGCTGGTCAGGAAGACATAGTTACTTGGCTATCATTCAAATCACATGTATAAAGCATGAGCACTATATACGTTTTCAATTAGCAGTGGTACTTCCATGTGGGCTGCAATATGAGAAGCTTCTCTCTTCTTAATACATCTATCATGTTACTGCTGCTTCAGAGCATGTACACATAGTAACAGTGTTCTATATCCTTATTACTATTCCGTCTTGTCCTTCAGTGGAATGTTTACTTTGGAAAAAAAAAGTCTGTTTCATATTACAGCAGATTAAAGTCTAATTATGTCCTGGTTACCACAGATAATGTAGCCTATTTTTTTATATTTTTGCTGGTAGTCAACAGAGTCGGCCTCACCAAGGCCAGCTCATCCGCCATGTACCATCACAAGATCAAAGAAGAACAAAGAAAAGAAAGTATGAATGAAATAACTCTTTTTCTGGAGCACCATGCTTTTTCTTTTCAAGGTGAGCTCGATGCCTCAGTGGCTGCAGTTTTGCAAAAGAAGCGTGTAAATTTGTGATAGAAAAAAATGGTATATTGGGTGGAGAATGGCTTTCTTATAATAGCCTCATTGAAAAACGAGAAGAAAAGGTGGACAACACTCTTGTAAAAGCAGCAATAGTACTTTTGATGAGGCTGCTAATGTGGGAAACATGAGAAGCGACTGTGCTCTTTAACAAGACATGAGGAAAGTGGGTGGAGAAGAATAGATGCAAAGATGTTACAACCATAAAGAAGGTAAATTAGTTCCAAAATGTCTTCATATTATATTCATTATGTTTCACAAGTGCGTTTTTTATAGTTAGCAACTGACACTTTTGCAAGTATCTACACGATGAAACCTTGGTGAAGAGGGGACATTTAGGACCTTTTCAAAATTTCATGGCCCAGTGCCTCAATAGCTATTCAATTTTAAATCCCTACCATAAAAAAATCCCATGTTCTTGAAGAGAAAGGGTTTGGTAACCATTTTTCTCACCCCTTTCCTCTCTGCCCTCCCTATAATTCTTGATTATCTCATGCTAATGAAGTGAAACACTTTTCCTTTCCCACACGTTTCTCTCCGAAGGCTTTTTATTAGCACTGATACTCTCAAGCACACTTTATTTTTCATTTCTAAAGCGATACTTGTTTGTATTGTGTCCAAAAAGCTTAGTGTGAGAGCAATTTTTTATGCCACTCCGTGCTCCAAACAAGAATGTTGAGCCACTTTTTTGTTTCCATCCACATTAAGTGTCTTAGGTAAAGTGTTGGGGAACCATGTACTGCAAGAAATAGCTCAAATGTATGCAAGTATTGATTATACAAGGCTCTGGAAGTCTACTGGAAGTAAGAAAAAACAATGCTTTGGAGAGATTTTCTCTATAATGGGTTTGAGCTCAAAGAAGTCGCCTGCATTTTAAGGACTGTTTATGCAGTTTTAACATTTTTGGATGCAACCAAGACCTGTGTTCACACATATTTGATTTTGAAAGTGATTTTGAGCCCATGCAGTGGTTTCCACTACAGAGTAATTGCTGTTTTCAATACAGTGCCACCTGAAAACCTTATGATGATGGCCTTTCTTTATTGGTTTTAGGCCTTGTCTCTTTTTTTTTTCTACAGAGATTTCTCCAGATCTTTAAAGGATATAATGTACTGTTGATGATGGATTCACCCATTTTTTTTTTTGCAATTTTAAACTGAGTGATGTTGTTTTGGAGTTATTGGCCTACTTCCTCACACAGTCTCTCACAGAGTGTTGAACGTCTTCCACTCTTAACTTCTTTGAAACTCAGTCTCGCATGTTACTTTCAAATGAACCTGATTAGTTGGGAGGTTTTTCTCTGAATGTGCTTTCTTATTAGCATTATATAACTGTCAGTCAATATTTTCCCCTTCCAAACAATTTTGAACATTTGATAAGATGTCCCATCAAATCTTACCTGAAGTTGCAGATTTAGTCGTTGTACTGTCTACTTTAAATCCATATATTAAATCCCTGAATTATTATTTACACACTGTTCATTGTTCTGCTGTCTTGTAAGGATGTTAAGTCCTTTGTTACTTTGTTTGGAAAATTTAAATATGTTCTTCTTATCCTACTCTCTTTAGTATTCTAACTATTCTAGCCGTTGCACTCAAAACAAACTAAATCCTCCAATAGTAATGTTTCCTTGTAATATAAAACTTTAGTGAAATTACAGTTTAAATTAAGTAAAGGGCTGGGTTTGGATAAGCCACTGCAAAATTTAATCTGTAATTCTGATAAGATCAGGTTTATAAAGAGATTAAGAAATGCTTATGTTAAAATGAAATTTGAGCTCGATATAACCTCTGTGCGCAAATGAAGATGATGATTTGAGGGATTAAGTTACATAAAGTTAAGTCAAACTAACTCACTCGGTGAACAACTATTTTCAACTGAAAGAGATTTTTTGTTTGATGTTAGTCGTCAAATTTTAGGTGCAACTGTGTTTAGGTAGATTTTTTGCATATTGCATCATGTATATGGGTCTGATTTATGAGTCATGGTCTATGTGTAAGGATATGTGCAGAAAACACACAGCCTGTCAGTAGTCAAATGTCTAGATGCAGCCAAATGGAAGGCTTAGCAATCCATGGGGTCTGAAATGAGCTTTGCTAGCAGTGGTCAAGGACAAAATAGGCTGAGTGAGCGTAGAAAACAGGACTAAAACAGGACAAAAGAGACGTGTCAAATATGTGAACCAAAGCAAACAGGCTACTGCTTAATCCCATCAAGCCCTTGCAAATGAATGAAGACAAAAATCCACTAAAGCTGCTGCCTTGAATGTGTGATTGAAATGTCTTTATATTTTATTAAAGCATATTTCAGTTACTTAACACCTTAGTTATTCCTTTCTTCAGAGGAATCAGGTGGGTTGTAGTGAAGTCAAGCATTTGTCCTTGACTTAGCACTTAAGGCTGACTGATTCCAGGCAATCATTGGCTCCTATTGATCACATTGATCCAGCGCTCACCCCAGTTACGTTTGTGACCTCTTAAGAGTTTTAGTCTGAGCGTCCTGTCTGGTTCTATCACTGCATCTCTGCTAGACACACTGCTGGCCAGCTGCATGCCATGCAAGGCTTGCAGGAATTGTGACTACAACAGTAGCCCTGGGCAGTCCACAGTGCAACTATGTCATCCCTCGTCCTCAATGTTTCTATTCTTTTGCTGAAAAGTGGAAAAAAAGCCAACAAGCAGAAAAAAGCAAGACATGTAGATAAGACTTCTGACTACACAAGAGAAAACAAAAGATGACAAAGCAAGAGATGAAAGGAGAAGAGTTGAAGAGAAACTGAGGGACTAAGACAGTCTGCAAGAACGAGTCAGTTTGGATTTCCTCATCGTCTCTTCTAACCAAGCGGAATTTTTACAGCGAGGCAAGTGAGGGACATCAGTGAGACAGATACAGTGATCCACTCAGCATGAAATGACCAGCAAGACAGGCCTGCCAAAACCAGTGAAACAAAATAACAAAGAGTCAATATGGGTCCAAAATGTACGTAACAGTGACATTTAAGCTGTAGAGAAACAGAAATGTACCACACAGATGGACATAATGAGGAACCCCCCCCCCCCCCATCTGTGCTGCTTCTTCTTGGACTTATTCAGACAGCCAGCTAAAATCCCAGATGAATTTAAAAATTCTGAAGAGCAGAAAGAACACAGGAAATTGGATTTTTACAAATCTATTTTGACATGCTGTGAAATGTGATTCAAGTTTCAGAGCATTTGGAGTTTAAAGTGATTGTTCTCCATATCTAATGCTTCAGACTTGGAACTCCAAGTCACAAGCATGCCGAGCAACTGGTTCATGCACAAATCTGACCTGACCTTGCAAATAACAGTGATCTGATTTGCTTGCAGTCTTAAATAGCATTACTTCCCCCCACCAGCTATCCTTACTTACTAACAGTGCAGTCATGACAGCCATGAATAGAAAAGCAATTTGGTGTTAGTAAGTGCAGAAAACGCTTGCAAGCATTAAGAGTTGAGCCAGTTATTTATGCAATTAATCATTGCCTTTCACTAAAGGTAAAGGTAAATAGCTGGCTTTCTGTTGATCAGACCAGCTTTTTTTTATGCCATATTAACTGTAGCTTACTGTGTCTGCGGATGGTAAATGGACAGTGTTTATATGGCACTTCTCTAGTCTTCTGACCACCCAAAGTGCTTTTACATTACATGTCACATTCACCAACCATTCATACACTGATGGTATCAGTCTAGTGTCTTCAGTATTAACTGATCCCATTCACACACTGATGGCACAGCCACCAGGGGCAGTTCTGGGTTAAAATTTCTGCATGGTGACAGCAGGGCTTGGAACCCCCAACTTTCTGATTGAGAGACGACCAACTCTACCACTGAGTCACAGCCGCCCCATCTACAGAAGGTGACTGTTTCCTCCTGAGATGATTGTGTTACGATTTTAAGCTTCCTGCAGCTCTAAATTAAGTACGTTTGATTACATATTTTGATCAAAATAATAAAAAAAAACAGGGACTTTAGCATAAACAAAGACTTTAGCTATGTGACACACTTTAACAGGAAAGAATATTTTGGAAAATTGGGATAGATGGAGGGAAGCAGGACATTTTACCAAGGCAACCAGCCACTGTATCATTACAACATGAAAGCGAGAGTCTTGGTAAAGGTTGCTGTCTGCCACATGCCCCAGTAGTCCTCCAGCTCCTTAATCCCCCCTGTTGGGCTAGTAAATTTGCTCTAATTAGAATGCACATAATAAGGTTAATATACCAAGACTTGTTTGCCGGTGACCAGGGCACACCATGGGAAGGAAATTAAATGATTCCAAGAAATGAAGTGGAGGTTTAAAAATACCACATAAATGGCCAGAGTGGATGTCTGGATGGGTGTGCGCGCTTTATAATCATTGTCACCAGTTTTCCTGTAGTGTTGTAATTGGAGATTAAAGCAAGAGTACCAAATATGGACAGCAAGATGAAATAGTTGGAGAGAAAGCGGATGATGGAAAATCATAAAGAGAGTAAGAGGCCAACATGAAGGGAAGGGAGAAATCTGAACATCACTCATGATAACAGGCAATAAAACCAACGGCGGTCCATCAGTCGTAAAATATAGCCCACAGGAAGGTTATGCTAATTCCCCTCTTTGTCTGTATGTTTGCATTCATGTGCAGGGTTAGTGAGTCCATTGTATCACAGTTGCAAATGGTGTTGATTTTCCCTTCCTAAAAATAAAGGCCCTGTAATAAGTATCATTCAGTCTAAATATGTTTTGTTTGAGAAGAAGGAGGCCTAAAAAACGATTTGAGGAGCATTGATGGATAGACAGAGAGCTGAAACTGATGCTTTAAGACCTGATACGGACTGTTTGGTGGAGCAAATATGGGTAGCGCATTATAAGCAGAATGACACCTGTGAAATCCGAGTGGCGACAGGGTAAACACTGAGTCAGGGCTCATGCAAGGTTCATAGAGGAACAACTGCAAACAAATCGCAGAAGCAGAGTGCATTGTGCCTCGAGGTTACCTTCACCTTCATGAAATTTTAAGGAGGCATCAATGTTTAAAATATGAGTTTTATGGCAAGCGGTTACTCCTAAGTAAATGCAAAGCTTTGTCAGCCAAATGTTGCACCAATCAAAGCTAATGTCGTCAAGTTGCCACATTGTTTTCCCCTCCTAACCCTCTTGTCTGCTTGACACTTTCCCCCCCCTAGATTGATGTGTGTGTTGCAAGGTAATATCTTTTAATCGTGGGTCGGATATATAACCCAGCCAATCCTTTTTTTTTTATTTGATATCCTTGTCATGATTGATAGATATCATCAAAATTAAAGGCTCAACTTTGAGGTCAGGAAGAGTGATTTGCTGTCAGCGCTTCTTTAATAGTGAGAGGAGAGCTGGCGAGTCGTTTCTCTTTAGGGACAGTGAGAGAAAGAAGAAGAAGAGAGGAGGAGGGGAGGAGGAGAAGAGGGGAGCTATGGTGGAGAATGAGAAAGGTGGTGGAGAGCATCTTATGAGGTTATTAGGTTTTAATCAATATGGTATATGGCCAGAAGATGATTGGAAAACAAACCTAATCTGGGAAGCAATATGTCTCTCATTCATCTCCCTGCCTGTCTCTCCAGTGGATCTGCCTGACTCCTATTGCCACCTTTTTCCATTCAATTCACATCACAGAGAAATATCGGCTTCCTGTATAGACCAACCACTTAAACACAGCAAAAAACAACCCACTGTGACATCTGAGACGCTTGCAGTTTCTGAGAACTTTTGGCTTGTGTTTTTGTTTGACCCACTTGCTCTGAACTCATAAATCGTACAGCCTATAAAACAGCACAATACGCTAAAGTCACTATTTGTATTACACTGAAAAATATGTTTGTATATTTTTTCATAAAATTAATGGGAACATGTCAAAATAATTTAATGTAGTTCCTGGGTTTGTTAATCCTGTGCATATTACAAGCTGTAAATTCCCTTTGACATCACTCTCATTTCGGAAGTTCAAATAAAATGTGGAACTGCATTGTTCAAGGTTGTTAGTAATATAAATATTGGGAAACAGACAAGCAGTTATCATTTTACTGCTCCTTCATTAATCAGCAGCTGAAAACACATCAGAAAGTTTGTCAGAATGTGAGGGGATTAACCAACAAAGATCTTAATGGCTACCTAAAGACAATGACTTTGACCAGCGCTAAATGACTTCAGATCTGTGTGATATTAATGAGTAGCTAGAAGACACTAGCAAGAGGACAAATAGTCAGTGGCTGGATTTGTTTAGTGGAGAAACCCAGCATGTTCCCCAGGAGAAATTAAGCATACAAGTCACTCAACATTTATGCCTACATTTTCTGTGGCATGTGCAGACAAATATCAAATAGCGATGTGTCGGTCAAGAACGACTGAGCTCTTGCTGGTCCCCCTCTTTTTGATGTTATTGATACACAACAGAATACAGTTATGATCTTCTTACCACACCGATGACTACAAGCACATCACACACTGACTAAGTACTGTGTCAAAGTGTGTCCCGTACGATCAATCAGATGCAGGGGAAAGGCGACAATGGTGTTTAGAGGACTGGTGCTTGATGGTTCAACTTTTTCTCCATCAGCTGAATGAATACTACACCTGAGTGACAGAAATATTACAGGGGGCACCAGATGAAGTTTGTTTGCTTAGTTGGACTAGTGATGTGGATTATTGTGCAAGGAGAAGCCAGGTGAAAATATTTGCTGGGAAGTATACTGCCTGGGTAGACACTGGTATGACTAAAAGACTTATCTGGCCTGAGAGCCAGTTGAGTTCCACCTGTATCAGCTTGAAATACATTGCTAAGAAAAATTATGTCTGGGCTACATTCTGTGTTTTGAAACCCTTGGTGGCCCTTGGAGAATATCCAAAGTTAAAATGACATGGCAGGACTGGAGTCATGAACTCCAGCTTACAGGATTTATAATGAAACCTTTAGATGATAATTTTTATTCATATAAACTCATTGCCTTTTTACATTACAAGCTTGTTGTGAAGTATTTTATAATACAATACTTGCCCAACATTTGAAACTGCTGTCTGAAACTATATTGGAAAAAGCTTCCATTATTTATGCGTTGAGCTCAAACTGTTATTACAGAGATTTGACAGCATGGAATGATTGGGTTTTCTGTCCTACATGTTTGATGAAAATAAACATGACAATGAGTTCAAGTGCCACCAGCGGGTTGGCTCTCAGATTCATTTTGTTGACACACACACACATACACACACACGCACGTATGCCTGAGTGGATAGAGTCAGTCATGCATAAACACAGCGAGCACCGCAGCGCGTACATTAAATCAGTTTTGCTCCTGCCATCTTCTCATCAACAGACCTGTAGATCACCCAAGATGCATTTCAACACAGCATGAAATGTTATCACAACTGACATGACACAGGGGGGATTTCTTGAATGCATAATGCACAGCTGGCTTTGACAACATTGAGTATCTTGTGTAGGTGTAGGTATAAGACTAAGACCCCCCCCCCCCCGATTGGCAATTTCTCAGGGATGAGTGGCATTCAAAGACTTCAACTCCATCATACTCCCTTTGTAAACCCATGTGTTACATTGCAGTGTTATTGTGCTCAGATGCAGATTTTCATATGCCCTTTTCCAGACACTGTTGTCACTTTTTTCCCTTGGTCTTTTCACATGAGTGCAATGTTGCCCAGGAGAGAGATTCTACAACAGAGCAAGTCTAAATATTTCAGGAGAGCAGATGGCCAGAACTTTGTCGGTATTTATGACAAAACTGAAGAATATCCAGACACTGAATTCTAAGCTTGCAGCAGGTTTGTTGCTACAGTTTGACTGACATGGAGCTGCTGAGTTGCCTGGCAGAACTCACAGTAGGTAGTTGACTTCTTTGGTATCTTTGAGCTTGAAAGAGAGGTAGTGAGTGTACAAAAATGTATATATATATATATATATATATATATATATATATATATATATATATTAAAAACACACACACACACAAGTATTGCAAGAACAGGTTTGAGATATAGCTGTAACACAAAAAAAAGTATGTAACATCTTGTTTTATGATTCAAGCGAAAGACAAAAGCTTAAAGACAATCACTTTTATTATCCAGCAGTGTAGAGCTCCCCAGAAAGGTCTGGTAATGGAGCAGCAAATCGGTCAGGTATTCCCTCTCTATTACTTTAAATCTAAGATAGTCACTATTTAAAAAATTACACAGACATTAAAAATTCACCTGGGTTGCCCTGGATGACAAAACCGCACAGGAGAACATGGTGCAGCCTCAGCCTCCCTCCCTGATGAACCACTGACTGGAAACATCTACAGTCTTTTAAACCGGATGCTGTCTTGTCTTGTAATTACTCCAATCTCCTACAGCTCAGGAGTTAACTTCAAGGGGCTCACCGACAGAACAAGGAGCAGGGTTCCCACATGTCCTGGAAAACCTGGAAAACAGTCAAATGTCCTGGAAAATCACATATAGTCCTGGAAAATTATTCCAACATGGCTGCGTGTGACCTGATCCTATTAACAAAACACATCCCCATTCACTGAATGTTGAGTGCACGCTGTGCTGGAAAAGACAGCGACACTGCGCAACTTTTTTCACATCTTTTCTCCTTCACTTCATAATCATGCATTCACAGGAAACGGGGGTATATTGTTTATGTTTTATGGTACATTAACCTTGTAGAGTGCTCTTTTGATTCAAAGAGTCTTATATTTAAGTTATAGTGTGACCAGTGGAGTCGGGCAGAGAGCTCAGGGGTCTGTGCCTCACAATTTTCTCTGCAGGATGAGAGCTCAATTACCGTACTTTAGCTCAGTTGTTCTCAAAGTGGGGTCCTGGGACCCCTGGGGGTCTGCGAACCATAGCGTGGGGGTCAGTGAAATAATTTGAATAAATTTCTAATAAATTATAAAATTGTGCTGTGTCATTACAAAACAGCATAGACACCATTGTTATGATACCATTTGGTGGCTCGAAGGGATATGTGAGTCTTGCTACTGTTAATTTTCTGAAAGTGTTTAAGATCGATTACTTGAAAAGTATTAAAGCTGTCATGTTGAGTCCACAAGGAATGAAATGACCCTCTGTTTTAAAGTATACAAGTGGTATTTACTTGATTCAAATTGAAGTGTTATCTGTTTATCACTATGGTACAGGTCTGAAGTATTTACATTGATATGTTTTACAATACAAATAGTTCCAAGGACAACTAAGAGTGCAAATGGTAGTAAGCATGTGCTTTAGTGATGGGAAGTTCAGCTCCTTTCAGAGAGCCGGCTCTTTTAACTCGGCTCCCAAAGAAGAGCCGGCTCTTTCAACTCCCGAACGGCTCTTAATTTAAAATATTTTGCAGGCATATATTTTACCTTAACTTTGCAAATTTATTCTTTTACAAAACCATTCTCAACCTGATCCTAGGGCTGGGTTAGGGTTGTGATTAGGGTTAGGGTTAAGGTTGTGATTATGATTAGGGTTAGGATTAGGGTTAGGGTTGGGGTTAGGGTTAGGGTTGTGATTAGGGTTAGGGTTAAGGTTGTGATTATGATGAGGGTTAGGATTAGGGTTAGGGTTGGGGTTAGGGTTAGGGTTGTGATTAGGGTTAGGGTTAAGGTTGTGATTATGATGAGGGTTAGGATTAGGGTTAGGGTTGGGGTTAGGGTTAGGGTTAAGATTAGGGTTAGGGTTGGGGTTAGGGTTAGGGTTAGGGTTAAGGTTGTGATTATGATTAGGGTTAGGATTAGGGTTAGGGTTAGGGTTGTGATTAGGGTTAGGATTAAGGTTGTGATTAGGGTTAGGGTTAAGGTTATGATTAGGGTTAGGGTTAAGGTTGTGATTATGATTAGGGTTAGGATTAGGGTTAGGATTAGGGTTAGGATTAGGGTTAGGGTTGTGATTAGGGTTAGGATAAGGGTTAGGGTTGTGATTAGGGTTAGGGTTGTGATTAGGGTTAGGATTATGGTTAGGGTTAGGATAAGGGTTAGGGTTGTGATTAGGGTTAGGGTTGTGATTAGGGTTAGAGTTAGGATTAGGATTGGGGTTAGGATTGTGGTTAGGGTTGTGATTAGGGTTAGAGTTAGGATTAGGGTTGTGATTAGGGTTGGGGTTAGGTTTAGGGTTGTGATTAGGGTTAGGGTTGTGATTAGGGTTAGGATTAGGGTTAGGATAAGGGTTAGGGTTAGGGTTGTGATTAGGGTTAGTTTAGGTTGGTGTATTAGGGTAAGGGTTATGATTAGGATTAGGGTTAAGGTTATGATTATGGTTAGGATTAGGATTAGGGTTAAGGTTGTGATTATTGTTAGGGTTGTGATTAGGGTTAGGGTTAGGATTAGGGTTAGGATTAGGGTTAGGGTTGTGATTAGGGTTAGGATAAGGGTTAGGGTTGTGATTAGGGTTAGGGTTGTGATTAGGGTTAGGATTATGGTTAGGGTTAGGATAAGGGTTAGGGTTGTGATTAGGGTTAGGGTTGTGATTAGGGTTAGAGTTAGGATTAGGGTTGTGATTAGGGTTGGGGTTAGGTTTAGGGTTGTGATTAGGGTTAGGGTTGTGATTAGGGTTAGGATTAGGGTTAGGATAAGGGTTAGGGTTAGGGTTGTGATTAGGGTTAGTTTTAGGGTTAGGGTTGTTATTAGGGTAAGGGTTATGATTAGGATTAGGGTTAAGGTTATGATTATGGTTAGGATTAGGATTAGGGTTAAGGTTGTGATTAGGGTTAGGGTTGTGATTAGGGTTAGGGTTAGAACCAGAACTAAACTTAAGCAAACAGAACCAGAACCAAACCAAAGCAAACCCAACCAGACCCAAACCAGAACCTAACCAGAACCGCACCAGAACTGAACCAGAACCGAATCAGAACCATACCAGAACCGAACCTGAACCGAACCAGAACCGAACCGAACTTAAGCAAACAAAACCAGAACCAAACTCATACAAACAGAACCTGAACCAAACCCAAGCAAACCCAACCAGAACCGAACCAGAACCGAACCAGACCCGAACCAGAACCAAACCAGAACCCTACCAGAACTGAACCAGAACTGAACCAGAACCGAACCGAATCAGAACCATACCAGAACCGAACCTGAAACGAACCTGAACCGAACCAGAACCGAACCTAACCAGAACCGAACTCAAGCAAACAGAAACAGAACCAAACTCGAGCAAACAGAACCAGAACCATCTCAAGCAAACATTATTAATGTCCTCAGGTTGGCATTGAGAAAAATCAGACGCGTCAGCTTGGATGGGCTGATCCGATTTCTCCTCTCAGTGAGTATTTGCCCGGTCTTCATGAAGACTCTCTCTGAAGGAACAGATGAAGCCAGGATACACAGCCTCCCCTCCATCACCTGAATCCTATATCCTCACATGTGATTGGCCGCATGGCCGCCATGCTGACAAATCAAAACAAAGTTCTGCTGTGAGCAGAGCTGGGGCTGAGCACCGAGCGGTCCCTCCAGGAAGTTGCCATTTCGCGATCGCAACTATCAACGCAAATTCAACCAATCAGCGCAATTTTTTCGCAGCCTTGCAATTTTAAACAATCACCGCAACTTTCCCGCAAATTTGACCAATTACCTCAATCTCAGCCCCTGTACGTCATCGGTTTTGTCATCAATTTGACTTCCTTGGAACATAAACATAAGTCCTCACTTGATCGGCACTTTTCAACAGCAAAACACGCACAGAGAACGGGTGAAAAGAGGGAACAGCAGGCAGGACAAGTGATGATGACAATGTTGTTCTTTCTAGATTGAGGGGCTCAGTGTTAGCTTGGTCACCTACCTGCAGCAGGTGTGCTTTATGAACCAGCTCTCCTCACCTCCATGCATCTGTCTCATCTTCATTGATGATTTTTACCCCCGGTGTGCGTTAGTGACAAAGACACAACCGGGGGACATCTGTTTACTATTTGACGTTGCTGCAGCCATTACCGTAAAAAGCTCCGCGTCTATAGCTTGATTTATTCCAGTTTGGTGATACATCAGACACATTTAGTAAGTTTTGATCAACTCCTAGTCATCAAAGATGCAGATTCATTTCAGAGTGCCGTGTCTGTGCCTCAGTCGCTGTGAGGTACATTCAGGGACACATTTGCGGCCATTTGTGTCATTCAGTTCTATTTAGGTCATTAAAGCACTGATCCTCTGATCATTATTATTATTTAATTATTTCAGTAAGGCAGCTTTCTGATTCCTTTGCAGGCTCTTATGTCTTTTTTTCTTAGCTCATTTTATATTTTTTGAGAAAAGAGAAAGCTGAGATGTTGCCCATCATTGTTACTTGGTTGCACTAATAAAGTGAAGTGCTGTACATCTGTGGTTGCATTATTCTATTATCAATTTGCCATAACTTTTAAGTATGTAAGAGATGATTTCATTGATAGCCATAGACTACATGTCTTTCAATGTAGACTTCCACTGAGAGGAACATATTAGACTATTTAGGAACTAAATTAGGAACTAAATTTAGACTGTCATACCAGCTTGATCATCAATGAAAATGTCCTTGAAATGTCCTGGAAAATGATCTCTGGAAAAGAGTGGGAACCCTGAAGGAGAGAGCAGGGGAGTGAAACAGAAAGTGATCAGAGTAAGCACAGGACAGCAGGTACTCACAAGATAAATAGGTTATTTTTCAACTGCTCATTGTATACCTGAACAACCAACACACAGGTTAGATGTGGACTTCAATGTTTCTCACTTTTGACTGTTTTACATGCAAATAATACCATTACATGTGGAGTAGAAGACACACTTTTAGCACCTTTACATAAGTTTGGATATAACGGACCAAAATGCAGAGAGAGAGAGATGTTATATTTTGTTGCTATTTTTTTTTCAGAAAATAACCTTGAGCTTCGTCATGGACATGCCGCTTTATGCCAGTACTGCCAGTTTACTGCCAGTGCACCCCAACCCTTCTAACCATCAACATTACTATAGGCTGAGTTCATGTACTACTATTGGTAACTGGATTGCAAACTCAAAATGGTGAAAACAGATGACACTACAAGAGCTCAGCAGCTGAACCCAAACTGCACATTATTGGACTTGTCCACTGCCTAATCCAGTGCACTTTGTCAAGCAAAATGACTGTTCAATGCACTGGGCCAAGTTGGAAAGCCAAGACACCAGTAATTTCAGTGTTTGGTGGATATGTTTTATGAATAAATAAATTTAACTTGTATATATATTTTCAACAATAAATATGTATAGACATTTCTTTTCCCTCTAGTGACCCCCTTAAAACAGAGTGTCTTTTTTTTTGGTGGGACCTATATTCCAGAATTTGCAGTGTGTATGAAGAATAATGACTAACTACTTTGGTTTCAGGAGTATTCAGGAGTTTGTTATCTTCTTTCATTGTTTTATACAGAAAGGCCCTCTTATTAACATTTCATTCATTGTCTACTCTGATCTGAATAGCAGGTACAGATATCTATACTTATTTTAAAACACTTTGTCTTTGCCTTCTTGATGATTACTTCATTTCAATTACTTCATTTTATTTAAATAACATGCCATCTTTACGACAGGTCATTAGTCTCAAATCCCTGGGAGTGTTGAGCATGGTTGAGTACATGTGGGGGCTACAGCAGTGATTTAGTATACATTTCAAAACTGTTTCCTATCCCTCAGAAAAACAGTCAAATATCAGAAAAAAATGTTGTTCCGAGTTGAGGAGATGACCTTGAATTATTTAATGATGTCTTTCTGCCTTCTCTTTGTAATTCAATAACACCAGAACAGGCTGTTCAATTATGCTGAAGCCGAGTCTGCGAGTCTTCCTCTTTTTATGCCAAATCCTGGAATGATAACGCTATGATAACATTATTTACCAAGGCTATGTTTTTGTGAAACCCCATTATACTGCATAAATGTGATGGATGAAGAGTTAAAAATCATTTACTGTCAGAACTGGAATCCTTTTTAATATGATGGATGTCATCTGTAGTAAATTTAAGCCTTATATAGGCACCTGTTAGCGTCAAAATGTGTCTGCTTGGCTGAAGGAACATTCTCCCTCTTTATTATTCCTTGTTTGTTTGGCACACACATACACACACACACACACACACACACACACACACACACACAAAGTGGACATACCCAAATGATGGAGTTTTCTGTATTTGGAGGAGGCCCAACTCATTAGGGTGATTGTCTGAGAAGCGCCTCTGACCACAGATCATGAAGTGCATAATTGGCCCAGCATTCACAGTGAAGAGGGAGGAAGAGTGTGTGTGAATGCCTGCTTGTGAGTGCGTTTGTTTGTCTCACTGTCTGTCAGAGAGAATATTTTGCTTGAATGCAGGACTGAGATGTAAGTTAATGTCATTTTTATGCCATGGTGCAAAACTTTGCTCCCATAGTCTTGATGGCAGATCTGAGCTCATCATTTTTAGGTCATCACAAAATTAAAAAGTGGGCTGGTCTGGTGATATTTAATCTGCATTTTAAGTCGCAGAAGTTTCATACTAAAGTTGTCAACATTTGAACTCATTCAGAATATATTATTGAGTATTTCTGAGTAAGTTACTTATTGAATGCCAAAGTCCTTGTGAAGGGAGATGATTTTTTAATGACATGCCATAAAATGCTGCGTTAGCTTTAGTGGGCAAAATGACTGATGATTCTATGTGATATGGGAAAAGAGAAAATATGCATTAAATTGTTAACACTTTAGTGAATGATTCCAACATTGATAATAACACAGTCCCCTCATTGAGTAAGATAGATATATAAGTGCAAGTCGTGGGGGGAGGGGGAATCAATGAATGATAAACAAGACTTTGAAGATTGGCATCAGACTGATTGCCACAGTCTCTTTCCCTCTTTTACTCAAACCATTTCAATATTCAAGATTTAAAAGGAAGACTGGGTGAAGAGGAACACGCAGCAAGCTGCTGGAATGAAAAAGATCTAGGCAAAAGCATTGAAAAGAAGGGAGGAGGAAAGAGCGTTGAAGATGACGAGTTAATAAAACTGCATTAAAACTGCCATAATACTGCTTTACACCTGAACGGGCATCTCTGCACCTTAATACATTTATGTTCTAATTATCTGCATCATTGAGGTATATTGATTGGCCTAATATGATACGCATGACACCAATATAGCAAAGAACCCAATCTATGACAGCTTTTTGCTGGCACTCTCATCCTCCCTCACGATATTATATCCTCCGTTTACGTCTCTTGTTTAAAATGAGTTTGACTCAAAACAACTTGTGCTGTTTACAAGTGATAATCACTGAACGTCGTCGGACACATACACGACTCATTTGTTGTCTTTTTTTAAGGATGCACAACAATAAGATTTGTAACAGTAATTAATGGCAGTAAGGATATTAATCATAGAGACTTGTGCTCAGTCGTGCATGAAGGGATCTCTGGTTTGCTGCCTTCATTGTGGGGTGGACAGATAAGCAGGAAACAGAAATCAAATGGCAGATGTTTGTAATTAATTGGAAGCAAGCCAGATTGGAAATATCTTGACTGGCATTGTTATTGGGCAAGAGAGATAATATATCAGTTCACTTATATATATATATATATATATATGTATATTTTTGGGGGGGAGGGGGGATAATACCATGGGCATATCAAGATGTTTCTGATTGGGGTGGCCTAACTGGGGCATTGACTGAAGCAGGGGTGATATGAAGAATGTGTGAACACACACACTAATGGTTAACATGTATTACTGTCTCAACTAGTTGTATCTACTTTGACTACTAACATAAGGTATCATTCAGATGTTACATTAAGGACTCATATAGATGTTTTTCCGAAACAAAACTGACCTCATATACTTATATGAATGTATATCGTTTTCTGCAGACCTCCCTGCCTTACAGCTTCAGTGAGCCATAAAGACCTTGCCATCCTCCTGCATTATGACCAATGGTGTGTTGGAATTACATTAAGGCTTTGTGAATGCTGCACTTTAAGTTTACAACACAAATGCTGAATTACAAGTTAAGAAATATGGATCAAGATCAAGACGTATCACTTTTTAAGAAAGCTGACTATCTAAAAATAAATAGGAAAGTATTTCACTTCAGGATCATTAACTCATCCTGAAGTGAAGGAGTGGTAAGCTATTATGTTCTTAAATGTCATGGAGCTCACAGTAAAACAATAGGGACAGTGGACAAGCTAGATGTAAAATATTGACAAAAGAAACATTTAGCAAATTTACGGCAGACTTTCCTGGAGTCTGTGGTTCTCTTGGAAACAAAAAAGGACCCAAACCTACACATCCTATTTGTTTAAATAGCTTTGCTTTTTGTCAGCAGATATATGGGTGATTTTTATCTGCCTAGCGCCTGTTGGTGAGGCTACAGTCCCAACGATGCTGGCCAAAACCAAAAATGATCACGATTGAAACCCATGAATATATTTCCCCATCCTTACTGTGCAGAAGTTTTTTTCAAAAATGAAAATGAATTAAGTAATAAATCTATTTAAAATAAAAGCATGTCTCCTACAGATGCCTGTCCCAAATAAAACCAGTGTGTTTATATCTGAAAGTGCACTTAAAGTTTCCATTGGTTTACTTTGACTTAAGTCCCACCTCCGACAAGGCAAGCAGCCAATAGTAGTTCAGGTGGCACGTGGGGTGGCCAAACAGTTTTAAGGGTGAGGGTCAGGCCACCCCTAGCCACACCCTTAAAAATCACAAATAGTGCATAACACTGAAAATCCAAATAAATGTAGTGGCAGAAATACCAACATATAATACTATGCAAATTGGTTATTACACACAAGGTGCACCATGGAAGAAAAACCCCAGGGGATAGGTTTGGGACCATATATCAGCCAAAGCAGATTTCATCTCATACTTATTCTAAACGTACAGCACACTAATGGGTATATCCAATGACACCCTATAGGATGCAGGAGAATATGCATTTACACCACATCCCATCGCCCTTTAAAAACTCTCTAGAAACTCATCACATTGCAGCACATTACAGGGAGGTTGCTTCCAGCATACAGCAGGCCTTAACAGGAAATCATTAGCATTCCATTTACCATATACCTGGGTTCATGCCAAAGTGACCTTGGCCGGGATGAAATTATGCGATGTATGCTAAAATGTAAGGAAGTAAACACACAATGCTGCATGTACACTTATGTACTACCATCTCATGAACACACATGCTTGCAGACACACTGTACTACATTGAGGTGGCAGCTCTATTTGACCGAGCACCAGTCACCTGTGGAGAATGAACCACTTTGCAGGCATTCAACACCATCATAAAACACGATGAGTACATATACTCAAACATTGAACCTCTACTGCGATTGCATCAGAGTGAAAGCATTCAGGACGATGGCAGGAAGGGCAAATGGGTCACAGATTACATGTAGTGACCAATATAATGTGTTACAGTAAAAGGAGCCAGTCGAGTCTCCTTATTGGAGGCAGTAGCATTCAAGACTCCAATCCCCTGCTCAGCCAAGATTGACGACGAACATGAAAATATACTTGCAGTGATTTTGTAGGCACTAAAAGTGCTTTGAGAAAGTAAAGCAGAGCGCTTGTACAGCAGTTCTTTAGTCTTCACTCAAAGAGACACAGTGAATGGAGTGGACAAGTGGTCATGCATGGAGGGGGGCCAATCTTTAGAGACTTTGCCACTGGAGATTAAAACAGTTAAGCGGTGCAGACAGAAAATTCAAACATGGTCATGAAGAAGGATAAAAATGGAGGAAAAAAGCTTGGTATGAAATGGAATGACGGAAAGGGTGAGAACACCTGGAACACCAAGTGTTTACTGAGAGAGAAAATACAAGCTTGAAACCATAAACATACAACCACAATGTTGTGGAGAGAACTTTTTCATCCATGCATACGATTTTGTGTTGCCTTGTAAACATGTGCTGAAACTTTGATGTTCTGAGACTCATATTTGTTAAACACATTGCTGTAAGACAGTAAACAGGCTATTGGATTGCAGCATTGCCCATTAAGCAGATTTGTATTTAAAAGGATTAAATCTTATGGAGAAACAGATGGGAACAAGAAGGAGCTACAGAACATGGTCTTTTGGATGAGACTCAGCATGCAATTTATACCAATAACACAAAAAGCTTGACAACAAAATACATTTTTTTTCCACATAAGATGTTTTCAAGATTTAATTCTTCACTTGGAAGAGCGTTTGATATTTTTACACTGGTGCAATTTCGCTTAGTGTAATTTTGTGGAAAGTCTTAAGACCAAGAAAATAATCCATGTTGTTGTCATCTGGTGCATTATTTTAATGACCTACTCTGCCCTCATTCATGGCAGACATGGCCACTAGAGGCAGGAGATCAATACTACACACTATTCCCATGTCCCTTTGTTTATGTGGCAACATTAGCACTAATTTCTATAAGAATCATATAAGCATATATTTTGAATAACATATTACACTCCAGTTGGTTTGCACTTGCACATCATCAAGGCAACACCAAGTGACTCACCAGATATGCAAGTTCACTAGCTATCTTAATACACAAAGTATAAAATTAAGCTCAGTAGGGTTGCTTTGGAAGGGAGAAAAAATCCAAGTCATGCATGATGTCAGCATCAAGTTAAATTACTGTGCATGCCTTATACAATAGGCATGCCAATAAACAACACAAGACTGTTTATAATGATGAAAAATGGGTCTAGTTGTGCTTAACCATGTCTTTGCTTGTTCATTAAGCACTCTTATGCTTAGAAGTATTTGTGACATGCTAACAATTCTAATGCATTAATGTTCATTCTTGGCAGGTAAATAATGCGTCCTGTATAGTTCAAGCCTTGGATGGAAATAGCTCTCATATTATCCCCAGCTGTGCTGAATATTTCACTCTGATTGGTCAAAACACCATAACAACAGCGATTAGTTCTAATGGGAAAGGATGTCTGTGCTGGTAAGGACATTGCCTAAAGAGCATGACAAAGATTTCTACAGAGACTACAGTAATGGTGATGTCATTGTTGTAGCATGCATTTGTTTAAGCGAGAATAAGACAAACATACATTTTGACCAGAGAAGAAAGTTCAAAGATATCTGACTTGGAACAAAAAATAGGGTATTAAGAGAAAAAGCTGAGTACCAAAGTCAATGTAAAATATTATCCAGGAATCAGGAATATCTGAAAAAAAAATAGAAGCCAGTCCATCAGATATTAGAAATTTGTGGTAAATGATAAAGCCTCTCAAACGTGTAAACTTTGATCTCCCTCTTGGATCAAGCACCTGCTCTAAGATTACTGAAAACACGGATATTAGTTCACAAACAACCAAGTGCATAGCAGCTCAGTAATACCAGATCCTGATTCTAACCCGTGCTCCATCTCTGCTCAGACCATCAGTCTGTTTGGCCTTCTTAGTCATTGTCATGGATTAGTTCTCTGACCCCAACAACTAAATTTAAGATTATTTGCGCAGGCCTCAATAAGGAATAACCTTCCCTTTGCTCTTAGACATCCAGTTCTTCTCACTACCTTGACGCTCCACCTGTAGCACATAGGTTGGCACTCAGCCCGAGATTGCACATACAATAACCCAATCAGTCACCAATAAAAGTACTTTATTAAACTCCATGTTGAAGCCTCTTTTTGCATTCCAAAATCTATTGGTTTCCCTTGCTGATGCTTGAGAGGAATGTACTTTTTGCACTCATTGAGAAATGCTATTGTTAAGAAATATGAGGCAATAACAATTCCAATGAGGACAAATAGTCAGCCATTGAAAGGTTGAGCGGTCTGCAAAATCATCAATGATCCAACACAAGTGATTAATCTAAATCTAACTGAAAGGGCTGGATGGAGTCACTTGAGGATAATTGCTAAACATAGTGCTGCAGACTTGTCTAAACCATCACTTCTTCTATTCTTCATGTTCCCTAAATAAGCTTCATTAAGCTCACATTTATGACATGGCTGCCATTCGCCAAGAGCAGGCACCTTAAACAAATTATGGTGATGCACATGGAATGCAAATGTCCACAAGACACCTGAGGAAAAATAGTGAGATGTTGTGCATGATTCCCTGTTTTTATAACTTGAATAAATCTTAAGGAAACATTCACTCAGTTTCTGTGTACACTCAATATGCTAGTGTCTGACACACTGGTAGGTCTGTGATGGAGCTTCTAGGTTTGATGATTCCTCTAAGTCACTTGATGATCACCTTGGAATCAAAAATGGATTTTCACCATACCACGAAGAAAATAAATCAGTTTTCTAGTCTTCCACAATCACCCAATTAATAATGGCTTATTAGGCACATAAGCACACATCGACAATGGTGTTATCTATCGACAAGAAGAGAGATTATCTTCTTTTAATGAAAAAAAAAAAACGACACAAAAGAAATAACACAGCTGCAAAAACAGTAAAATCTCCCAGATGTATGCTTTTTCAATGGGTCCCCTCATTAAAATCTCTCTCATCATAAACTACAAACAGAAAGTCATTTGTAGCAAATCACTCATTCCCTTCATCATCCTCCTGATTGGAAGGTGATGCAGCTACTGTCTGCCCGCAGATGATAAGATATTGATCAACGTCACACCTCTGTCACTGGGACTATTGGACCTGTGATGAAGGCTCCAATAGATAACAGGAAGGGATTACTATGACAGGCGATAACGTTTGATTAACAATTAATCTTTGCCTGTGTTGCTACTTTGATGAAAAACTTCATGACGAGCAGGTTTAATAGTAAAGCAGGCGAATAGATTGTGTGTGTTGGAATATATACTTCAGCACTGGTGTTTAATATCCATGACAGCAACAGGGACGTGAGTGCTGGGAGTGTTTCCTCTCTTCGCCAGTGGCCTCCCTCCGTTCAGCTTGTTAAAGGCAAGCCCATGTAAGCACCCTGCCAGCCTGTTAGGGGAGGGATAATGAAGTAATCCATAGTCATTACTCAACCATCACCCTTGGTGTGCACAGGCCGCTATGGACCACTTAGTTGGAGGTGTGTCAGTGTGGAGGAAGGCAGCCAGTAAAGGCATTAGGGAGGGTTAGGGGAGGTTGGTATGGGACATAAGGATGGCGTCTAAGGAAAGGCTCAGGAACAGGGAGCAAGAATGGCTGTTGTGGTATACTTTAATTAGAGCTGAAGGATAATTTGAGCAGTTATTGATCCTTATTTCTTCCAATAGCTGGTAAGGAGGATTTCTCTCTGCCATTATGACCTGCTGGCCTCGGGAGGGAGAAACATGGGTGATGTAGGTGGGAGAAAAGGGAAGGAAAGTTCAAAAGGACACTAAGAAGACGTGTTGGCAGGCATGCAAGGAAGCTTTATGTCGCCATAAAGTTCAATATTATCACCCCGGCCACCCGTGCAGGGACTAAACCTGTAAATTAGCAAGGTGGCGCATGCTACATTCCTAAGGATGCTGATTTAAGACTATTTGTTTTCACGCTTATTTATTTTGCATGATGGCGCAATTTACAAGAGGCAAGCAGGGCGAGGCATAGAGGCCTGATACAACATCAAACACAACAGCATGAGTCACGGCTAGACCCAAAGCCAATTCCCAGGTATTAGAGTGCTTTAAGTTTTATGATCCCCTATCACCAAACCTAATATAATTACCCAGCAAGGGCACTCTGTCTTTCAACTGCAGGGGCTGAAATGGAAAACTTGAAGAAAAGGGGTGGAAGCAGCAGTGGCAGTGGTGGGCGGATGAGTGGCTACTTTGGAGTGAGAGGGAGCATATGAAGAGAGGGGACACATGCCATTTGAAAAGTTTTTTTAAGCATACCCAGGCCCCTTGCCAACACACAACTCCAAGCCATTCAGACGGCGTAAAGTAGTAGCCCTACATTGTATGGGCAGTGACCTTAGCCGTGTTGTTATTATTTGCCTTATTATTTTAATTAAGGAGTAACACCACGTGTGAAGTTGAATTGACAAGAGCTGCCAAAGAGTGTGTGTAATTAATAGTCTCTATTCTGAAGGTCGATCTTATGTGTGTCTGTAAGGTTGAAGGTTTTGTGTGTATGTGTGTGTGTGTGTTTGAGTGAGTGTGTGGCTGCTCCTCTCCTCTATTCTATCATCCTGCATGTTGTTGTATGAGACTAGTATGATTAGCTCCTGTCACATCAGGCCCATAAGTCATCCCCTCGCTGACGCCTCAATCTCCGCTCCCTTTACCGAAATGTGAAATGTGTCACTGTGGTCACAAGTGATATACACGGTCATTATGAATAAAATAACCATCGTTAGGATGTCCAATACTGCATTATCTCGCTGCTGGTCTTCTATGCTTGTGCAGTAAGACATCAGCTCCTTCATCGCAAGGTCAAAAAGAGAGTTCAGAGCAAATGTTTTGCTCTGTTCCTTCTTTAGAGCATGTGTCAAACTCAAGGCCTTTGGACCTCATCTGGCCTGTGGTACAATAATGTCTAGCCCAAGACATCATATGTCAATCATAAGTGGCCTGCGTTTTGGCTATCACTGATATTACAAATCCCTAAATGCAATGCAACAGCTAACATGCCAGTGAAGACCTGAAAGCATTAATCCACCCTCCCTACCACTGTGCATTGGGCGCACAAATTAACCACAAGCCAAAACAAACACCCCCACTTCGGGCATTTCTCATATGACATAATCATCAAGACATATAGAAGAGTCTCACTCTTTAAACACCAGCTTCAAGGACAATAACGTGTAATCACAGACACGTATGATACAGTGAGAAGTTTACAAGCTTTGGGAAACTTACGAGCAGCAAGGAATCTTAGTTCCTCGTCTGTGTTGCCATTACCTCTTTACATGGGCAAGCAATTTAACCACATAGCCAAAGTGGCGCCTCTCATACAGCCATTTAAAGACAAGAGCACATAAATAAAATTCAAAGTGCAAACATGTTTGCAGTTAAGATAGAAAGAGCTCCTGTAAACATCTAAATTGAGCAGATAGAACTACAGTGTAAAAGCACACTCAATGCAAGTGGATGTTACATAGTTTCCACACCTCATCCCAGAAAAAATAAACTCTGCCAAAAAACTTCTCAAATTCATTCATCCACACCCTCACTCCATCCCTGTTTCTACAGTTCAGAACCAAGCAGCTACCTCCAGTCTTGAGAGATGAAGCCTTTCTGGAACTGCAGGTCCTTGAGTGTCCACTTGAGCCTGGCTGCAAAGGCCCCAAGAGTCACATACACACCCATTCTCAAAAGTCCATCCCTCCAGGAAAATACACGTTGACAGGCTGACACAAAACATTTTGGTTTGAATAACTAATAGCAATATTATTCTATTTTGAATCGAATGATTAAAGGTTAATTTCGGTTAAGACAAGGTCAGTTGTGATTCTGTGTCCAGCGGGACAGTAAGACTCAGCAAGTTACGGACTTCAGAGCAGTGAAGGGGGCTGATTATTTATGATAATCCCTCCTAATTTAAATAAATAACAAGACCCAACACTGTTTACTATGTAAGTTAAGTTACATAAGTACAGAGAGAGAGAGATCAAACATAACTGGCCGCATATAAAATTTAAATGTTTTAAGTGTTTGCTGCATGTTTTTTTATTTTTACTGTTATAGTTTTTTTTTTTTTTTTTAAAACTCTGTAAAGCACTTTGAATTGCTCTTTGTATGAATGGTGCTATATAAATAAACTTGCCTTGCCTTTTTATTTTTTTCCAATTCATTATTTTAAAGATTTGAAGGTTACAACTTTTGCATATTTAGGGGCATGGCTGACATGACTAATAGGTGGGCACACTGTAACTGTTAGCAAAGAAGCTAAAAGCCCACCTAAATTCGAACTCTTAGCCTCATGCTTGGTTGAATTAAGTTATGTTGAGTCAACATTTCCAATATGATGACTGCCATTGTTGGACTTCAAAACTCTGCTTCAGCAACCAATGGAAGACTTCTCTGAGACTATATCCATGTTTTATACAGTCTATGCTCAGAACCTCATTTCAAACACTAATGAACTTATAGCCAAGAGGAGTTGCCAAACATCTGACTCAGGCAAGTGAGCACTATAGCTGAGTGCAGTTAAATGTTGTTTTTCTTGGGGTGCCAGTTTAGCTCAGTGTTTAAATCATGCATTACAGGCTGTAGTCCTCTAAGTTGGCGGTCAGGATAGAAATCTGACCTGCCACCCTTTGATGCATGTCATCCCCCTCTCTTCATAGTTTCCTCCTTTATTTGATGTGTGCCTGAAAAAGAGGTCTAAAAATCTGTTTTCTTTTTGCACTTTATTCTGTAATCTCAAGCTAGAGTGTTTATGGCTAAAATATCTTCACATTTTCACCACATTAATAAATGGGAAGGAAACGTAAGCAAATTAATGATGCTGATGTGTCTTTTTTATTTGA
Organism: Notolabrus celidotus; assembly: GCF_009762535.1. Classification (NCBI taxonomy): domain Eukaryota; kingdom Metazoa; phylum Chordata; class Actinopteri; order Labriformes; family Labridae; genus Notolabrus; species Notolabrus celidotus. The sequence goes on along the minus strand of NC_048287.1, from coordinate 11,381,332 downwards.
TCTCTTATAGTTTTTATGTGAACAGTTAAGCTCATATTTCTTTATGACTGATTTGTCATAATGCCTCTGATAAAAACATGGTCCCTTTAAGTCTGCCATCCAATAAGTAATGACCCTGTTTGGCCCTCGAAACAGACCCTGTTTTGAATGTTGGCCCCCTTTGTGATTGAATTTGACACCCCTGTTCTGGAGGTCAAGTAGTAGTTGCAGCAATTACTCCCATGCCCCCATTTTGGCACACTTATCCTCTGCCTGGAAATTGGAGTGTCCCTCATCACTCCATCATCTTGTGTTCTTGGTGGTTTCTAAGCTTGTTTCAGCCACATTAGTCTACCTTGCAGCTTGAGGTCGACATGTGGGGGACACATCAAAAATTAATGCAGAGATAGAGGCATGGAGATAGACAGGAAGCATAAGGGCGATGTCTGGGAGAAGAGTGAAGTTTGAAGTGGCAGCTAACAATGAGTAAACGTGTACTTCACATGAGGGACACTGAGTCAGAGCACACGGGACAAGTGAATGCTGTGATGTAAACAGGTAATGGGTGGTCGGCATTTCTCCTTTTAAAGGTTAATTACATCTAATCTGTGCACAAGAAGCTTTGTCAGAGAAAGAGACATTAATAAGGCATGACAAGAAAGAGGAACAAGCAGGGCAGCAGTCTGGGGATTCGAGGAATGGGCAGACAATATCATCCATTCTGGCAGCACCAGCCAACAAACAGGACGAGATAAATAGACTAATCAGTCATCAGAGGTAAGTGGAGGAGAGATGGAAATAAGTAGGTTGAATAGACCTTTGGAAATAAGGTCTATCTGTTACACAATTGCTCATTTGCTGAGAATCATACAAATAACATTTATAATTCAGATGTTATCTGCATAATGATCTCAAAGAGAATAGTCTGTTACCAAAGAGGTGTTTTCTTTGAACTATCTAACTCAATTCCATCCACCTACTCTTAAAAGACAGTCATCAGATAATTTTGCATCCCTTTGGGGGCAAAGTAGTGAAATCCAAGAAAAGGATGCTGAAAACAACATCCTAGAAAATCAAAGCTACATAGCAGGAACAAAAGGAAGCTGTGCTCTTACCCTGTATCCACACAGAAAAGAGCTTATGTGCATTCTGTACATGTAAGAGATGTTATTTTAACTCAAATGACGAAACTGCTTACAGTATTCGCAATGTACACCTTCAAACCAAACCAGTGAGTACAGCAAGACCTGGTTCTGTCAGTGTCACTGAGTCAAGTCTTATTTCAAAGAAAACTAGATCTGAGTCATCAGTTTCACAGTAAGACTCTGTTTTAACTTCAGACAGGGAGTGGAAGTGATGGCTGTGAGACAACAGAAGCTATACTGCTCTCTGCAGAGACACTAATCCTTGTGATGGCATTATCATCCACACATCAGCCCGCTATACAGTAGGCAGGCGCGAGTGTGGGACGTGCCGCTCACTCTGACAGCTGGGGTCTTTATGCTCTGAGGGAGGAACAGCTCATTACTGTGGATGTTTTCAGTGTTTTGATGGGTAAATAGAAAAACTGCCATCAAAAGCAAGCACTGACAGCTATCACATTGCCTCCCTCCTAATCTGGGTATGCATGAATGAGAGAAAGGATAATATCATCAGCATACCGTCGTATCTTTTTATAAAAGGAAGTGAAAATATCAGCCAGCCCTTTTTCAATCACTGATTTGTAAATCAATGGGCAGCAGTCAATTTGGGCACTTTGAGGTGGCAGAGGGAAGATAAGGATTATAATTAGCCCCTTTCTGTGACTAGGTGAAGGGAGCTGCAGGTAAGGAGAGGCTGATTATGTTGTGTGTCGCCGCCCCCTCCCCCCCTTACCGTCTATTTGGAGGATTGAGTTGAGAAACCAGTGAGTGTAAAAGTCAATTGACTCCGACCAAACTTGTGGCGAATGGGTGCAGTCTGACTGTGGCTCATTGATTGCATTTTATTGTTAAAGTGCTGCAGTCTAGAAGTGTCGCTGTGTCATCGTTGGCAAATCACCATTGTACCCCTTGCAGATGCTCCTGGCAAATTCACTGCTCATCAATCCATCAGGTGGATTTTTATTTGTCTTTTTATTAGGCGGGGGAATTCAGAAAAGGGGAAGGTGATGTGTTGTTTTCCTTCCTCCCACCCAGGAATGAAAAAGATGAGCTGGATCCCATCCTAATCTGACATCAGGAGAAGAGCACTGTTACGGCTGGGTGAATATTTACTCGGTATATTTCTGCAGAGTCTTATCAATATGTGTCCCTTCAAACACAACAGAAAGAAAAGATATGTTACGTTTAACAATGCTTATTCCTTAACATATGAAGGTATTAGTTTAAATCAATTAGATTCTAAATGATCATCCTGTTTATTTGTTTGTCAGCCACTTCATCTGTAAAGCATTGTTCATACATTAATACTCATTTATATATCATGTACAAACACAGTTATAAATGTTTTATTATTCATGAATATGACTCTCTATAATGTGTTAACTAACTCTTTGTTCATACTTTATAAATTATAGATTCACCAAATACAAATGAGCTATTATGGTCATTATAAACCAGTTATAAAAACATTTACAGGTTATGATTCTAACATTTAGTAAGGGTTAGTGAACACCTTATTACATAGCAAATTATGATTAATCAAGGTAGTTACAAAGGACTTATAAGCTGCTTGTTCATGGTTTTGTGAGCTGATCAAAAGTGAGGACTTGTTATGCTTTTTCAAAGCATTCATTAATGTGATTTAAGACCAGCAGCACCTTAAAACACAGAAGTCACAGATATGATCAGTTTTGCAGCTGCATTTTAACTTGTGTTTACAAATGGTTTCATACAGCCAGCGTTTAAATGTTACTGAGTCTTTTTATATATTTGATATGTCATATTTTATTTGAGTTTTTCCACTGTGAGCACAGTTGCAGGGTATTTTAAGTTCATATGAAGAGTTATTTTGATAAACGCGGTTTTATACAGAGGTTGTTTCCTTTTAATAAACACAAGTTTAAGTCAATGTGTTGTGTCTGTTTCCTTATTCTGTTGAATCAATATATGTGACTTCTGTGTTTTAAGGTGCTGCTGTTCTTAAATGTCATTAATGAATGCTTTGTGCATAAAAAGTCCTCACTTTAGATCAGCTCACAAAACCATGAACAAGCAGCTTATAAGTCCTTTGTGACTACCTTAATTAATCAGAATTTGCTATGTAATAAGGTGTTCATTAACCCTTACTAAATGTTAGAATCATAACCTGTAAATGTGTTTATAACTGGTTTATAATGACCATAATAGCTCATTTGTAATTGGTGAATCTATAATTTATAAAGTATGAACAAAGAGTTAGTTAACACATTAAAGAGAGTCATATTCATGAATAATAAAACATTTATAACTGTTTGTACATGATATATAAATGAGTATTAATGTATGAACAATGCTTTACAGATTATGAGTTAAGTATTAATTAATGCTTAATTAATGCTTAACTCATGCTTAAAAGTGTGTAGTTAATATAAAGTGTTACCAAAAAGGGGTTTTAAATAAAATTATCAAAAAATAAACACACAAACAAACAAACAAACAAGCAAAACCAAAAAGAAAAACTTCAAACATAACTAGCTGGGTTCTGAATATCAACATGGATTCATTTGCAGAAAATTTGACCAAAACACAAAACACAGGCATAAAAATGATTTTCACAAAGTACAGAGAAGGGGTGTGATAATCACTGGGTGATGGATTACTTGTATCATTATCTTTATGTGTAAGTAACAGTTTACAGGTATGTGGTTGTAATAGACTTGTGTAAAATTACAAGTGTATGTTCTTGTATGTATACCTGTGAATTAGTGGGGCTGTAGGTTTGTGTGTGTGCGTATATCTATATGCATATGTTTACATGTCTATGGGTGTATGGGTGTATGTGTGTATGTGTGTATGGATGGATGGATGGATGGATGGATGGATGGATGGATGGATGGATGGATGGATGGATGGATGGATGGATGGATGTATCGACAATCTTTGGAAATGGATGAGTGTTGGATGTGTTTGGATGTGAAGGGAGGCTTGCTTTATTGTTGATTGCTAGTTGGTTGCAGAGAAGGGGTGGGATTTAATAAGTGTTACTTCTTCCCACTCCTTTTCGGACATGTTACAAAATTCTTTTTTTTCTTTTGCATTGTTTGTAACGTTTGCTTTTTTTGGGGGGGGGAATGTGTTTTTGTTTATTTGTAATTATTATTTTTTTGACATGTTTGAAATAAACACTTAGAAAAAAAAAAATCTGTATGAAGAAAAAACAAATCTTGTTGCCGATTGTTTCATTTTACCATGTGGGTCACGAAGAGGCAACAGAATTAGAGGGAATAATTTAGAGATATCATAAATTTTTCTCATAACCATTGGGCTTGGTTAATACTCAAGGTTTCACCAAAAATTAAAATACTCTGCTTTAAATGATCTGTTTCATTGTGTAAAGGAGGAAAGGCTTAGCTCTAAAAGCCCATTCATACAAGCCATCCCTGGAACAATTTTTTCAATGGTTTTAGCACATTTGATATATGCTAATAGTCACTCAGAATAGTAGCTTTAAGAATGTTCTTTTTAAAGGAGAGGCTTGATTACTGTTGTTTTTAAACATGTGCGGTGGTAGGTTGAAGAGAAGTGTTGACTTTCCAAATGATTAGTTTTACCAAGCTGCTCAATGTTGTTTGAGAGAAGTTATAGGGTAAAACATCCAGGCAGCAAGTGGATGAGCTTGGGCTGGAGACATGCATTTGATTTAAGTAAAATGATAACGTGCATGAAAACAAAATGTTTAGGTAAATAAATATCCTGATGAGTCAGCTACATGACTGACACTCAGAATTTGGGGAATGAGCGCCTTTACTCATCATACCGGACAGGGCTTCATCTTGCTTTTGTTTTCTCAACACCTCATTGTTTAATGTTTTGCTGTCTGGTCTTGCATTATGTTGAGGTCTTCAAAAGGTTCAAAATGTCACTACTAGAATTTTCACCAAAACCGTATCGTATGAACAAAATGCACACATCTTTGCTTTTATTTCTTAGCTCCTCATTCATGTCGGATCAGACATCTGATGAGTTACAAGATTGTAAATGGACTTGCCCCTCCAAACCTGTCTCTTTGCTCTTAGAATACATGGCTCCTGTCTGTCCCCAGAGTTAAAAGAAGCCTTTACCTGTCATGCTCCCTTCGTCTTGGATAACCGCCCTGACATAGTATATGCCTCTGTGGAAGCCTTTTATCCAAAGCTAAGACTAATGCACCACTAACCACTGTCTTTTGGTTGGCCAGTCATAGTCTCAATACATCTCTAATCGAAATAACTTGTGGTCAATAATTTCCCTGCTGATGAGAATTAGACTTTAAATATTTTAATAACCATTGCTGTTCTCTATACTTTTCTTCTGCTTCGGTTCCCACAAGATTTCAGGCTTTGGGAGTTTTTCTCCACCAGTCTTCTACATTTATCTCGCTTCCTTTTTATGTTTCGGATCGTCCACCCTTTGGCCAGGTCTCCTTTATGGTCTCCTAGTGACATCTTGTTGGTTTTTGCTGTACCCATAACTATTTTACAAGGAATCTGTCCTCAGAGAGGATAAGGGGTTAACTTAAATTGGAGGTCTTAAGATAAGCATGTACTCTTCACATTGAAGTGCCTGTGGAAACAAAGCTTGATTGGCGATTGTAGGTGATATAAGAACATTTTGACTTGCCTGTAAGGAGCATCCCTCAGAGGCTTGACTGGCTTATCCTGATTGGCCAAACAGGATGATGTAAATTTTGGTCTGCAGACACCGGTAGGCTACGCCAGACATCCTTGTTAAAGAGTGAAACCTGTGTGGAGGAGAACAGCAGAAGATTACACTTTGCTGATATATTCTCTTCCACATATCCCCTAATTAGTGTGTTAAATGGTAATTTACAACAGCCATTAAATCTGACACCCGTGAAACAGTTATAAGTTGATTTGGTTTTAAGTACATTTGCCCAAATTATGATTGTATCACAACCTTAGTGTCTTGATATGAAAAATTTGCATGTTTGTGAGTGTGTGCGCATTGCAAGCAGATTTGTGATTTTTTTTTTTAACTTGGCAACCAAAGTTTAGGTCGGATCAGGCTCTTCTATATGCACTTTTCCTTGGCTGACTGACAGGGACCCCATTTGCCGGATGCAAATTAGGAGCATTGTCAGCGCTCCTAGTTCAACCCATCTCCTGTCTTTAAAAAGTGTGACTTTTCTCAAACGTGTTAATAGATGGGCAGTTTTCCGAAACGGGAGTGATCCTATTGTGAAAAAGAATGAGTAATGTTTCCAGGAATAAGTCCCATTCAGTGGATGCTCATGAACTTTAACTCACACACTGCAGTGTCGACTCATAGAGTTGTAACTCATTTGAAAAAAGCTTGTTGCCAGCAAACGTGAATGGTCTCATACTGATTCATATAACGTATTTGCATTTTGGCAAAGAGGAGGCACACAACAAAGAAAAAAACCCAGGAAATTAAATAAAACATCCAGGCGCCAGCATCTTTCTGTTGAGTAATCAAATAACCGGCTAAAAGTAGGAATAACGTACAATGTAATGTGTCTTTTTCACAGCCCTAACAGATCGAGAGAATGCACAAGTGGGAGGTAACTTTGAAAAGAGTTCACCACAGCAAAATTCAACAGATCTCAAGTGAGATTTGTTGCAAAAATAAATCTTAGAGACAGCACATCAGCAGTAAGAAATAACCCATATACATTTGCAAGGCAAATGTCTCCTCTAGAGAAATAGCCAAATGTACAGTACAGAAGCTGAATTCTTATTGTTCAAAGTGAAAAACGACACGACTAAAGACTTCTGCAAGCTCCAAAGAAAGTGTTGCTTGTATTGTTGAATGGTGATTGGTTAGTAGAAATGTAAGAGTCTGTAACAATAACAGGTTGTTGCATTTGTTTATTGGATTATTTAAGCTTGAATTCTCTTCTTTCATTTTCCTGTTTTTCCTGTATACCGCCCTGTGATAGGTTGGCGACCTGTTCAGGGTGTACCCTGCCTTCCGCCCGAAGCCAGCTGGGATAGGCTCCAGCCCCCCGTGACCCCTAACGGGATAAGCGGTCAAGATAATGGATGGATGGATTCCTGTATACCTGTATGTTAAAATTTGTGAATCTATCCTCTTGTTTAAAGTTGGATATCACAATTTGAGTACATGGCGACGAAACAATGGATTTAGTGCAATGACATGAGATTGAACTCACTGTTTGGTTCAACTCCAATCAGGCTTGAGACATGAGAGTATGTTCAGTTATCCGTTGTCTTAGCGCTGCAGGAGAAATACATATGATAACAGCTTGGTAGACAGTGTGACTAAATCAAACTCTGTATCAAGTGGAAAGGGAAATTGGGAGCTGGGCATTCGCCTGTAGACTATTAAACACTCTTGCTTGTGTAATTTGTGAAAATTGGTCACAAGGAACCATATAATGTATTTTTCATCTAAATATTGCTCTAATCTGGGCATCCAGAGTTGCCAGGTTATGAATAGACTCACGGAAAAGGAACAGCCTCAGTGACAACTGGCCCTGTCGGGTTTTGTAGCACTATTCTAAGGAAAAAGGACTTGGCAGGAAACAGAATGAACAGGTTAACTTTTTTTTTCTTCCCCATTTCTGTCACTGCATTCACATACCCGACATGTTGATTTTTGTAGATATGACAGATATTGTTAGACATTACGTGAGAGATGCATGATTTGTTGCTGCTTCCAGGGGAATTCTGTCAAGATGGATAGCTTCTCATAAAAATACCTTCTCCTCAATGAAACAGGGATTTGCCGTTTGAATATACCTGCTAATGATTATCAAATATTTGTTTTAAGAAAAAAATTACAGCTGTGTCTTAAATTCAGCAGGGTGCATAGGAAACAGAAGATTTTAAAAAATAAAAAAATGTATGCCTGCTATGCCGTTACTTATTCAAGCTGCTCGGGTAGGACTATTTCTTTGTGCAAGATTGTCTTGCAGGATGGTAAAATGACAACATCAATTATAAAAACATAAAGGTCATGCACATGATGTTAACAAAGGCTTAGTCCCTGTGGTCACATTCTATGAGTGGCAGAGTGCATGTATGATCTACCACTTAAAGCACTGAGTAGCAGAGTCAATGTTGAGCCTGTATGCTACGAAAACACAGACTACAGGTAACTGAGGGTGTACTATAAATTCTGATTCTGAAGCTAGAGTTTTTAGTAGCTGTATTCTAACCTGGCTTGATCCCCATGCTAACTTCCTTAGCAAAGCTAAGTTATGCTCAGAGTTCAGCTTTAAATAGCTGGAAAGCGGTAGGTAATGTTTTTAGAAACATTTGAGACCCTTGTGTTGCGTTAATAAAGTTACTGAACAAAGCCGGGCAGTTACATCAACACATACTTTATTCATCACATCAAAGAGCCTCTGCACTCAGTTAATGATGAACATAATCTGACCAAATGCCCAGTCTCCCTCCTCTGATTTTACTTGTTTGCTTCAGGTAAAATGAACACATTACATTTTAGGTGATCATCCATACAGTAAATTAACAATCACACCATCTAAAGAAAGGGGATTACCCTTTTAAGCTGGGTCCTACTATCCTGCTAATTCTGTTTCAGGCTAGGTTTTTAGTGGAAGCAAAAGTCTGTATTACATATTAAATCTAGTCAATCATTTTGCATACATTTTTGTCCAAATATTACAGTTTTGTTTGAATATTTTTAATGAAGTCCAAGTATAAGAATCACATGTCCTGCTTGTAATACTGAACTCATGTGTCACTGTATACTGTATGTACTGTGTGTAGTTGTCAAATCAGGAATAAATGGAAGATGATGACAGTCGATTAGATTAGCGAAACCAATATTAATTACCAAAAGAATAAAATCATTTCTGCAGGCTTTTCTGTGTGTACTTCCATGTCATATAAATCAGACACATATAAATGTCAGCAAAGCTGACTTCTGACCACATGTTGATGTGCACAGATCACTGTGACTTTGCTCCAATTTTCATTGTACCCCCTACTCACAGCAGTCGCGATGCAAGATGTGTTGCCACTCCGTTCAATTGAGGGGGCGTGTCCTGCTGGGAATGCGACATTGGTTGCAGTGCATACCCAAACTATTTTTGAGAAATAAATATAGCATTTGTGCTCTGCATTGTATTTTTTTCCGTGGAAAGCACTGATCAAAGATCATCAAACATGTTATCTCTGCTCATAATCAAGCAGTCAGCCTTAAAAAAAACTTGATTGCCTAATATTCTGTGAATTATTAGATTGTTTATCACCCAGCATGGCACTATTTGAGTGCAGGCTTCCTTGGCAAATATCATTTTCATAAGAGCCTACTGTTCCCCATGCTGCTATAGCAGATGTGTTTTCGCAGAACCAATTTCCATTTGGGTAAAATTCAGCTTGGTGAAAACATGAAATTTCTGCATGTTTGAAGGATACATTCCTCCCTCCTTTGTACTAGGAGTATCTGAATGCACACATTAGAGCTGTCAGATGAATCATTGCGTATTCATAATCATGCTGTAGATGTCAGATTGATTCACAAGTGTTAGCAATTGATGGTGGCACTGGGAGGTGTCTTTACCATGCACACAAGGGCGAGTTTCACGAAGCATCAGCCAGCCAGTTTCTCACTGTTGTTTCTCACTTTAGAGAGAGGGAGAGAGAGACAGAAATAGGGTGACATGTCTAAACCCTGCTGTGCTCCCCAAAGGCGGCACATGCCAACTATCTACTGGGGCCTTGTCAGCAGCCAAAAGGTTTTAATGGAACTGTGTTTTGGGATTTGCACACGTCATCAGTGTTGTTCAAGAGACGGAGAGTGTCAGGGGGGACAGTAAGAGGAGAGACCTCTTTGAGTGTCAAGTCATTGAAAGGAGACATGGCGTCCACGAGAGGAAAGCTGCTTCAGTCCTCTTACCCTTTATAGCCTACACACACACACACACACACACACACACACACACACACACACACACACACACACACACACACACACACACACACACACACACACACACACACACACACACACACACACACACAGATGCAAACTCACATCGTCAGCTTCTCTCGCTGAAATGTTCTCTGCTAGTGTTAGGTGATTGAACTGCCGAGTGCCTATTCTGCACCTCACATCTTCATTTAGCCAAACTGAACACCTGCTGCCATTGGGATTTAGTTTTTTTGTTCATGCTTGGCTCTTTGCTTTTACTGCCTGTTTGAAAAGAAGTCACATTTATTGATTTATTCATTCATACATTTATGATTGGTCCTCAGATCCAGTATTCATCAAAACACTTCAGTGAAAGTATGTTTACAACATGCTCTGAACCACTTGCATTTACTCTTAAGTATCATTAAATTAACAGCTAGATTAAATAGTTAAGTTTTAAATGAAAATGCAGCCTGTTTTCCATCTGTTTGTATTGTCTTAATAGCATTTGCTAATGTGTGTCCCTCCTGCCCCGCTGACAGTTGTGTCATTACGTCTGAGTGATCAAACTCCCCACTGAAAAACAGCTGTCTGGCACATTTGGTTGTGAAGTCTGACTTTAACTTACTTTTATTGAACAAGCAGAGCACACTTAGCGACTGTTAACTGAGTGATAAGCAATTAACAACTTACATTATGTTTTAAAGGCACTGAGGAGTTTTTTGTTTTTTTTACTCATTTTGTAGTAGTGTCACCATTATTAACCTTTAAAATGGAATTAGATTATATACAACAGGATTGGCGGTTTATTGATACTGGATCTTATCTGCATTTCCACCAAACGGTCCAGCACTGTAAAGCAAAGCCGCAAAAGATACCAATATAACCAATCCATGCTGGCCTACTTTTTTGGCACCCTTCTGTTGAGGTATCAAGCGTACTGATCTGATTTGTTTGTGGCAGCATTTGTCGTCAGCCCCTCTCTATTACTTTAATGGATACCACAGGAAAAAGGTGATGATGAAAAACCATAACACTCTTGTAGTTGTTACATTAAAACTTTTCTTTGCTCCAAAAATATTTTCTTTTTCATTCGAAGGATTCAGTTTTCTGTGGTGGATGTGATAAAGAATAAAGCTCAGGAAACATGCCTCAGCTTTCAGTAAAACAGCTGTTGACATTTTTTATCAATGAATCACTTTAAATATTTTTTTCCATAAAACCCTAAAAGAAGGGAACCACACATGAAAAAGGGGTAGGTGGGGCGCTGGTGGCCTAGCGGTCTACGCGCCCCACACACTGAGGCCATAGTCCTTGTCACAGAGGTTGACGGTTGGACTACCGGCCGCGACCATCTCCTGCATGTCTTCCCCCGCTCTCTACTCCCAACATTTCCTGTCTCTCTTCAGCTGTATTGTCAATAAAGGCAAAGAGCCCAAAAATCTAACTTTAAAAAAAAAAGAAAAAGGAGCAGGTGGGGCGCCATTGACTTAGCGGTTTAAGCGTGCGCCCCATATACAGAGGCTATAGTCCTCATTGCAGCGGTCGCAAGTTCGACACCTGGCCTCTACCATTTTCTGCATGTCATCCCCCACTCTCCACTCCCCACATTTCCTCTCTCTCTTTGGCTGTCCTATCCAATAAAGGAAATATAAAAATATATAAATCTATATATATATATATATATATATATATATATATATATATATATATATATATTAAAAAAAGAAAGAATAAGGTGCAGGTTACTGTAATATACATTGTACATCTTCTGCTTTTTCTTCCTATCTACATTATTCCCTCACTGTGATAGCTGAATCCCATTATATACATGAACCTGCATGGTCAGTTCATGACTATTAAACAATATGAAACTCCTGTGTTGTACAGAGAGTATCCATCACTACTTCCTCTAAACACTCTCACGTGTTAACCCCAGTGGGCACTAGTTGAAAAGCTATTAAAACAAGGAGCATCTCATTTTAGCCACAAGATACTAAGTTGTTCAGGGAAAACTGACTATACAGAGAATGCTTTAAAGCTTCAGTGTAAACCTAATGTATGGTAACAAAAAACAAAACTTGAAGTGGGCTTTCTTGGACTACTTTGACAATCTTTGTTGGCATTTGAGTACTCAGTGATACATAACTGGCATCACATCATTATAATAGTCTACTTTTGATCTGAATGAGTTACACCAGTGTTAAACAGAAAATCAACAGAGCCAAGCCTTTTAGAAGCAGAAACTACTTGTATGCAGTATTTTCCCCTTGACTAATGACGTACATGATTACTGAGTTATATAAATAGTTGCGGATTAATTTTTTTCTTATTGCCTAATTAATTGATGATGTAATTGTTTCAGGACTAATTGTATGATTGTAACATGTGGGAAGTCAGGCTGAACAATACATTTCTTGGCTGACTGGACTCACCGATACTTGGTGCTAATGTATGAATCTGATCATTGTCATTACAAGGAATCAGTGTGTCTACACACAATTATACCCATCTCAACAGGATGAAAGCATGCAAATAATTAATTATTTCCTGGAATGGTGAGAAGCTGTGATCAGGTTTTAGTCTGACTGCAGCTGTTGATTTACTTTTTGGGACACGTGATCATTCACTTAATTTAAATCAGTGGCCCTTACTTGAATATTATGAATATAATATGTATTTGAATTATGTTGTAGCATGTTAGTCAATAATTGTTTTAGATTATTTTAGGGCTGTTGGTGAAAACGCATGAATTGGTATACAATTAATGTCTGAAGTCTGCATACCATAGTTAAGCCACAGGTATGTCTCCCTGCTTTTGCTGCTGCCATGATGGAAGTAAACTGAATTGAAGTATCAAAGAAGAACTTCAGGTTTAAGCTGTTATGAGCTATGCATACGACGCAGCTAATCCGATGACGGCAACTGCACAACAATAGCTTGCAAAACATTATTTTGGAGTGTGTGGATGAAACTAAATCAAAGAAGTTCACTTCAGTTACCACCCTTTCAGCAGAAAGGGTGGTAAGTGACTGTAGATCGACAATGTGAGAGACTATGGTCAAAGAAACATCCTCAGGTTGGCATGTTGAGACCAGTCATATGCCTTACCATCACAGGGAACAATATTCTCAGGCACCGTAGACATGTTGACACAGAGAAAGCAACCAAACTGGAACTCCTGGGAAGTGTTATTGCTGTTCCATTAACCAGGGATCACTGGACATCAGGGAGTAATGTAAATTATCTCAGAATACCTTCACATCATGTTGACACTGATTGAACATTTGTGCACTCCTGAATATTTAATGAAGTGTAACAGTGTCATCCTTTAGGAAGAAATACAAATAAGCACTGTATTTCACAGAGTCAGCCCTTTGAAGCAGTCTCCTACCTCTAAGTCATGGTTTTGGACCACACTGGTGTAGCAGTTGCAACGAATGAACCCATATTGAAGTATTCGTCAGACCCTGAGAAGAGGCCAATCTCTTCCAAAACCCCTCTGCCCTAACCTCTTGGAGTTCACTACTCACCCCTCTTTTTGATCTTCATGCTTGCCATTTCTCTAAACAGCAGATCACCAAACCCCCACTGTGAACTTACAACCCCTTCCTCTTCCAGCCATGGGACGACCTCTGGCCCTCTTTCTCCCTGGTCAGAAAGACAACTTTTACTGGACTCCATTTCTTAAATCTTACATTGCTTCAGACATTTTTAGCATTTCAATGGACATCTGTTTAAAACTGCTCTTCAATTGTGACAGTCATAAGTTCAAGCAAAATACAGTACATGTCAGCCCTCTTTCCCAAGCCCTTAGAGTCAACATATACATAAGCAAAAGAGCACTGGGCTCCCCTCAACCATAGTGTGATAAGATGCCAGATGCAGGGGCCCCAGTCACGTGTGACCCCTCATTTCCCCCCAAAAATACACAGAGCCAAGAAGTCAGTTTTATTCTAAGTCTTAGTTGCCTCTCAATTTTTTCTCTCATTCGTTCATCCAGTCACACTGTGCCTTTACTTTTGAGTCCGCACATGAAAATGATATTGCTAAGTATTCTTTCAAAGGGAACATTTGCCTTCACACAATCAGACTAATTTTTACATTTGAGATAACTTTTTTTTAATTGATTTTGACTGGCCATCTAGGTTAATTGCTGAAAATGTTTTTTCTCTTTTTTTGGTGAAAGTGGAAACTGCAAGAGCCATCTAGGCTTTCCTCAACCACCCCAACACAGCAAGCCTGATTGATGTCTTGCTTTGTTACAGTTTAAAGACACTTTGACTCCCAGTACCTTCTTACCTGATCCATTACAGTGGACCCTGGGCCGTCAAATCATCGCTTCTTGCTCCAACCTAGTATAATCTGTTTAAATCCACCTGCCTAGAGTTGCACGCTGGAGAGGAGGAAGTTTCTGATCCAATATCCAACATCTGAAGTAAGAACGCTTCAATTGTAACCTGTTGCTGCATTGACAGGTTGATGTCTAATCGAGCTCCAACATCTCAAATAAATACTGACTCATTTTTACTATCCCCTCAAAAGTGATCCCTTCCATAACTTTAAGTCTGCTGTTTTACCATCTCATAAAATCTGACTATCATTTATTCTGTAAGCTCCAAGTTATGAAGCAGTTTGCTATTATTGTCATCTTTTCAGTTATTCACTATGTATTGTTATGACTCGAACCTTTATCACTGAAATCATCAATTTAGTCACTTATTGATACAGCATGTTTTTGTAATATAAAAATGACATAGAAGCCAAGTACTTTAAAAAACTCTGTCGAAACTAGAGCAGAGCCCTGATGAATAGTTTAATATAAATAATGCTCTACTTTGTAGTCCTGTTACCTTCTAAGTTTTTGTATCTGTTAACAATGACATCCATAATCAATGAGTATTTCCTATCTATATGACCTGAAATGGTTGGGGTCCGTATATGGTGTTTTATTTTGAAATTGAGCGGATGTTACATGTCGTTCTCTTGCCTGATTTCCTGTCCAGGTCAACATTCTCTGTATAGCTTGACATAGGCTGGGTGCGGGTTCTGTCGAAAATATATTCAACATGTATTGTTACGCCAAGGGGTACGCTTCAGAGACTGAGCTCAGACACGCTGCGGCGCTCCCTGTGTAAACATGAGTATTGACTAGAACGGGAACTTATTAGCTTTGTAGTGCGCTGCACTGACGAAACGTTTGCCGATTCATTCATGCCAATTCATTCATTTTCCAGTGTGCAGGAGTTTGCTATCTTGAATCCTCTGGAGATTTCAGTCTCTAATGTTTGTGCTGACCTCCTGACCTTCTCTCTTACAGAGCAGTCAGGGCAAAAAAAATCCCATGAGCATCTAAGTCAAAATGTAGTAATGCAGCCTCTCATGGGAGCTAACAGGGCTTTGGACTGTGCAGCCATGGCCAATCTGGGCCTCTGCCACTGGGCTTGGGAAAACTGACCGGCCATTAGTTTAATATTAAAGGTCACTTAGAGAGCAGTAAATATTGTTCTGCCCCTACTGTGAATCAGAAGGAGCGCACAGACCCAATGTTGCGTCTCCCAACCTCCCTCAAAATTTGAGACGCTTCCACAACTTAATGTCATAATCGCTTCCACTTCATCAGAGCTGCAGAAGTACCACCATGACGGCTCAGCTCGCTTCCCCCCTCGGAGAGAACACTCAACCATCCAGCCTCATCAGGTCTATTTATCAGAATGATCTCTTTAAAGTCAGCTCTCCCCATCTCGTCGTCCTACTTACAGCCATGTCGTGTTAGCGTACATAGATGGTCTGAGCTCATTCAAGTCACCACATCACTGTGCTTGTTCTCTTATTATGGAGTGCAACTCTATCTTCAGTGGGATTAATATGACTGGATACTTTGTCAACATGTATGAACATCTCCTCTGGAGAAACTTCATTGCCATTACCAAACTCTCATTTATCGAGCAGCACTACTTTTCTGCTACACACAAATAGGGTTAGAATTATTCTTTTCTCCACCCGTTTCTGATAGAACTGTCAAAACAGATTTTTGAAAAAGGTCTCCTTTGTATAATTTAGCCTCTTTTAATGATATTCGATCGTCACTCTGCCAGTCTGACTAAATCGCTCTCAATTCTAGGTTGGATTAGTGTGTGCCTTTCGATTCATTTGCAGCCTATGTGTGCAGCTCTGTTGTCCCCTTAACAATACCGGCTCTCCTTTCCTTATTAGTCCCAGACATTCCTCAATGTATTCCCACAATCCTGTTTTACCCAATCCACCTAATTACTCTCCCTGAGGACCGCCGTCCTCGGACGAACCATGGTTTTCTCCTCACGCTTGTTGAACATGCTTTTTCACATGGATTAAAAAACTGTGCTTTGGAAGAGAATCGGTGATCCTGCAAAATCCAGCGTTGAAAATGAGGCATGGTCCAACATAAATATGTCCTGCTACTGTTCACCTTGGCTGAATTTCTACCTCCATTACAGTAGCACATTGATTCAGAGTGTAATGTTTCTAAGGCCATTTGTTATCCTATTTGTTTTCTATCAAGGAACATTCAGTAAAAACTACAGAACACTGTACTACTTACATAAAATGCTGCTTATTACTCTTTAGCAAGCCTTAGAGGGATGCATGAAATATGGCACAATTGGATTCTGATATTTTTCTTTGCACAAGCACAGGGCCTGAGGAGAAGTTTCATTTCATTTCCATTTTAATGTATACATAGTAAACAGCTTTTGTAAGGCCAAACACTGATCTTAAAAAGGTCACTGAATAGCTAGGTAAAAGCATGTTTGGAGAATGTTAGTGCTGAGTGGGTATGAGGAACTCCAGGCATAATTGCATGGAAATTACCATTGAGTGCAATTATTAGAAAATGTAAATATCAAGGTCATTCTGGGAGAGATAGAAGACTCCTTTCTGTTTATGTAAGATGATTAAATACATCTATTGTATGTAAGAAGCTGTTGAACCCTCAGCCATTAAGATTGATGTTTTGTTTTATTTCATAAATCCATCCAACTTTTGGACTGCATTTGCACTTAGATACAGTACATTTCCGGAAACCTTACAATACAGCATATTTGATTGTTTGAAATGACACACAAGAGCAAAACCTCCCCTCAGTATTTATTCATCTTTCACTTTAAGTTGTGGCTGTCACTCTCCAATCAGGTACCAGTACCTTGTAATAGCAGCATAATATTCTCCACATCTGCCTCTCTGCACCACTGAAGTAATATGCTTCAATATAATTGGGGACCGAATTAAAGTGTAGAAAAAATATCACAGCGGAATATTTTTTTGCGTATCCACAGTTTTTAGACACTAACATGGGTCATGTTTCATCTCCCTGGATACTTTATTTAATACAACTTGATGATGTCTCATTAATTACTCCCTGACTGAGTAACATTCACTCTAAAGTTTCAAATTCAAAAAGTGCTGATTGTAACAAAGGCTTTCTATTATAAATAGGAGGTTAAAGGTTAGATAAGTCTGTTGACATCAATGTGACATCACCAGAGTTTAGTGAATCTCTATTTGCAGACTGAGTAGAAAATGGAGAGTCTGCAGGATTTTGATTCTGAAAGTGTACTCATGTCTGGTTGTAGTATGATTACCACTTTCACTTTTCTATGAAAATCTCCCATTTTTCGGAAAAAACGAGCGTTCAATTCACAAAAAAGATGCCAAGAAAAAGGTATGCAGAGGGAAGGACAGAGAGAGAGGCAGAAATGACAGGAAGATTGCACTGGAAGAAATATTGCCAGGAATGTGATACCAATTAATTATTAACATGTTTTACCCTCTGCCTGCGTGACTTATGACAACTCAAGTTTAGCAGAGACTTAAATAGTAAGAGCTATGTGGGTGGCTTCTTTCACCAAATAACTGTCATGGATAAACATTCAGATAGCATTGTACGAAAAAGAAAGTCTCTCCAGTTAGAGTAGGCAAGCCTCCTCTCCCTACATTGCTGGCTGCGTGAAACGTCTGACACAGCCAACAAACCCAGTGGAAAAAAAGGGAGTTGCAGATAGCTACACCAGAAGCCTTGAAAGTGGCCCCTCCAGAGGTGTATATTGTCATCATATGATGACCATTTGGTTGTAGACTTATCCCGGGATACAAGATACCTCACAAGACTCAAAAGACATTTTAAAAACTGTCAAGTATAAACTGATGATAAATCTAATCACCATGTAAAAATACAAGCAGGAAACCCCTCAAAAGGATTTACAGTATTTGTCAAGACAAACTTTTAACAATGTTGACATGGATGTAACAAATACTGTATTATTAAAGTAAACTACATCCTTGATTTGTTACCTTTTTGACTGAACATAAAAATGTATGTTTTATTCAAATTACTTCTCTAATGCCCTCTAAACTGACAGAAAGCACGATCACACAGCTAGTGTGTCTTCAAGAAAAAGGGCTCTACCTTTAAAAAAATAATATGCATGAATCTAATAAAGGACTTTTATAAAATTCTGCTTAAGTTTCCTGAGTGTTTTCATAAACCTAAAAAACACTACCCATAAAGGAAATAGGCAATTTTCTAAGCTCATGTCTGAGCAGCTTATTCATTAAATGCTGCTGCCTAAATAATGTGATGTCTCCTCACCGTGCCTGTAACTACTGGAAATATACAGTTATAGAGGGGTCACATCCCCTGCACCTGCCCAGGCTAATCACCCACTCTGAGACTGAGAGGGCAGAGAGCATGTACACACACACAAACACACATACACGTACCACCCTGAACCCAAACTTCACCTTTCCTGCCCTCTTCTTTCTCCACCCACGGTTATTCTTACCCCTCCCTCTCACCCAGAACACCCAGTGCTCTCTCATGCCACCTCCCACCCCTCCGTGCTGCAGTTTTCTGCAAGATGACGATGAGCTTTGCTGCTGCAGCTGCCCCCGAGTGCCAAAACCATCATCAGAATTTCAGATGACTCTGCCTGACGATGCACCACGCTGAGGTGCTCTGTTGCTCTGCCTGAACAGTGACTAACTTTGAAGTCTCAGTTTTAATTTTAATTTATGTAACATTTATCAACTTTAGTTTCACTCACAGTAACTTCTATAAATGTGTCCCTAATTTTAATCTCTTTGCACGTACAGTAAGATCACACAGAGGAAGGTGGTTCTATCAGCGGCATAAGATATGTTCAGATCCATCACCTGAACGGTGGCAAACTTTGAAGTATTCTCTGTGAATGGGTATTACTCTTCAGTATTTCAGGGCTTGACATTATATTTGACCCAGATGCATGATTGACAGATACCAGAGCAGCTCACTGGTCTGCTCAGTCCAGTTAAAATACTGTATTAGGAGATAATGTTGCCTGTGAGATAATGTCACATATTTTCACATTGTTTTCCTGTGATAAAAGGTTTTGTCAGTGATTCTTTTCATCTTGTTAGTTACTGCATCATCAACATTTCGTAAGTGCCTGTGCATGTGTCACAATTGAAAGGAGCGCCCGCCGCCGCCTCCAGGATGGCTGCTGTCACTCCCGTAAGCGTTCTCACTACACTGAAGGTGTACAATCGGACACAGGCTGTAGTGCAGGTTTTCTCTCAAGTTAGTATGTTTTTGAACCGGGAAAAGTCAACACGTACAAAAAAACATCATTAGAGTGGAGGGAGAGTGACAGAAAGTATAGGAGGAAGAGAGAGAAAGTTCCAGTGACAGGGAATTGTAGGAATGACTTATTACTCTCTTAGAGATCCCTGTGGAGATCAATTCTGTACAATTGTTAACTGACACATTACCTAGTAAATATAAAAAAATGACCACTGTTTTTTTACGGTGTCCTTTACAATTATTTAACATAGATCCAAGAAGCATGAAACTTTAGGAGACCCAACTTGCTGCTAGATTAGCAGCGTTGAAGATATTGGAAAGCTGTCATGGGAACCTGCCCTCTTTCCCCAGCCCTCACTTCCTCCCCTCAGTACTTAAGCACTGACATGAATTATGTAGATAAGCAGGAGAGAGATAGTAGAAGAAAAATCTACTCAGTGCATGTGGGTGTGCCTTGTAGAGACTTAGAGATTATGCCTTACAATTATGTCTGTCTGTCTGGTTACGGCACTTTGTAGTTTTCCCTGATTCCACTTAAGAAAATACTCTGCTTTTACTCCTCAGTGGCAGACAAAGACTGTGGATTTATTACAGAAACTAAAAACCTACATGGGTGTGTCTATGGAGTCAGTTTACAAGACTTTTAAAGAAATCCTCAGCAGAGCAAGAGGTTTCTTCTTTTTCAATTTTTTTTCAACATATTCA
This sequence comes from Notolabrus celidotus, assembly GCF_009762535.1. NCBI lineage: Eukaryota > Metazoa > Chordata > Actinopteri > Labriformes > Labridae > Notolabrus > Notolabrus celidotus. The sequence goes on along the minus strand of NC_048287.1, from coordinate 11,361,010 downwards.
GTAAAAAAGCTTTAAAAGTTGTAAGTATTTCATCAAATATGATACATCATTCACAAAATTTAAACAGCACAGAACTCAATGCAATCAATCAGTCTAGTGGGAGGTACAAATAATGATTCTGGATACAGCGAATTGTGCTATTGAGCGCCACCTTCTATATTCTCTCCAGTAATTGTCTGGAAAATGCCTGGATATTTCTAAAGGTTGTAATTATTGATAGGTTACGTTTTGACTCCATGTTGACAATGGGATAACAAATGGTTACAAAGCCTACTGTTCACTTTTACATCGATCCTTGTTCATAAACAAGTGGCGTGAAAACGAATCAACCGTTTGTTCCAGTAATACACGCTTTGATCTTTGCATTTTGTAGAATTTGAATGAGAAGTGGTCGCTTGCACAGCTGATGAATCCTGACAGCGCTACAAAACATCAAATGGGTGACATCAAGAACAAAACACACGCCAACAAAGTCTGAAATCAGAGTGTCTCTTTTTTCTCCCTGTGCTGAAAATACCCGCACCAAATATTGTTTGGTTTACCCACTGTTCCCATGCAGCAGAAACACACTGATCAAGAAAGTGGGCCTATGTTGTGTACAGGCTATTTTTCCCCTACCTGCTTTTACACTTTTTTCTTATCATAGACTTTGCTGAGGGGAAGCTCATGGATCATGAATGTGGATCATCTTAATGCACCCTATAGCAGCCATGGTTCACGCTCTGAGAGGCTGCCTCGGAGCAGTTCATGGCTGGTTGGAGCATGTTCCTGAGAGAAGGGGCATGACTACAATACAGTAAACCCATCACACACACTTGAGATGTTGCTGGATATGTAGTCGCCAGAAGCTGATGGAAGGTATCTCGACACCACAAATAGAGTGGCAGTGAATTATTAAAAGGGAAACAGCCATTTGTGAATGAAAAGTGTGATAAAAGGCACACCTTTCCATACCTTCCACAACAAAGACTGAAGTATGAGTGTGGAGAATGGGCAAAATACTCTTATGGGTTATAAAAGCTAATATCCTTAAGGGATGGACAGATTCACTGTGAAATAAAGAGGCTATTAAACTAGCCTGCAAATTCCTGCCCACAGGCAACAAAGGAGTTATATCCCATGGAAAAAGAAATGAGTCTCTAAACTCAACTGTCAAAGAAAGGAATGGAGAGAAGGCAGTGTACAAAATACAATTAAATCGAAAAAAAAAAAGTTGATATAATGAGCACACCAGCATGTAAATCACACACTGACATGTTTTTTTCAAATCTGACATGCCCTTGTTCATCTCAAAGGGCCAACTGATCTCCCAGCAGTTGTACAATTAGTCACAGATATAATTGGCAGATTAATTTATAACCCCAATTTCAAAAAAGTTTGAGCGCTGTGTAAAACAATTTTTATTGTTTTTAAATAATTTAAACCAAACTTTTAAGTGAATATAGTGCAAGTGGAGACTGCAGGCAGGCCAGTGTAGCATCAGGACTCTTCTATTACTGAGTCATGCTGATTTAAAATGTGTGGTCTGGCATTGTCTTGCTGATGTTTGCAAGGTCTCCAAAACCTGTAAATATTAAACAGCATTAATGGTGCCTTCCTAGATGTGTAAGCTACCAATACCATATCATGGTTTTTAACTGTCCACTCACAATAAGCTAGGTGGTTCCTGTCCTCTTAGATGTTGCGGCATCCATGATTTCCAAAAAGAATGTCACATTTTGATTTATCATTCCACAGGACAGATTACTTTGCCTCAGTCCATCTTAAATGGGCTTTGTCCCAGATAAGTCATTAGCTGTCTGGATAATGTTCATATATTTCCTCTATGCATGGTACAGTTTTAACCTGCATTTGTGGATGCAGAAGTGCATTGCACTCACAGAGAATTGATTTTTGGAAGTGATTTTTAGCGAATGCAATGATTTCTACATACCTGAGGGCCCAAAGATCATGCCTTCCAGTATTGATTTTTTGTTATGTCAGAATATGACAAAAAAAACAAACATATGGCTGTGAATCAGTGAAACGTATTTTTTTCTTTGTAAATCAATATTTATCTAGATAGTATAAGTTCTGGCTTGATAACATAGCTAGAAAATACCAATTTGAAACCATAACCATGATCACAGTTTTCCAAAAAGGATTATGAGTTTTAGGCTCAAGATTAAAGGAACTCAAATTGAAGAGAATCTGATCTGTCTGGAAGGAATTGCCCTTTAAGGGGACAATGTTGTGACCCTGCATCACATCATCTACATAACTCATTTCAATAAAACTTCTCAAAGTTTTAGAAATAGGACACCACCAAGAACTAAAAGAAAGACACCATGCTAAACGCAGATGCCATTAAAGTTGGCATTCTTAATGGTCTGATGAAGACACTCATAAAAGTCTGTGAATTAGGAAGCTGGCATCATTCATGGTGGATGACATTTTTACTTGGGTTGAGGATAAGCAGAATGATGAAATTGGGGGAAAAAAATGGAAACAGAATGATTGATTGACTGATCAGGGAGGGATGATAAAAACCTAATAAATTTAACAAGATTGATTTTGTTGCGCACATAACATCAATGCTAACACTCAACAGCAGACGGTAACACTGAATAAGAGTTTTTATTGATCACTTTCTGTAATAAAATATCCCATTTAAAGAAAGAACATGCGGAGTGTTTTGAATTGACTCCCTATTAACAACAGAAGTTCAACATTTATCTGTTTTATTCTTCATAACAAATATTGGCTTTCTGAATGTCATGGCAAAATGCCACCCAGTCAATGGAAGTATATACAAGGCCGTTACTTGTCCATGGATAACTATTATGTTATTGTATATGACCTGAATGTAACATAGGCAATATTTCCATTTGATTTCTTTAAATGATTTTCTGATTTGGTGGAAAGTATAGACTGAGGGAAAATGTCATACTTTTCCGATATCTGATAGCGGAGTGGAGCCAGGAGCGTTGCAACAGTATATCCTCAAATGACTGGGCTTCTGTGGATTATTACAAGGGTCTGGAGGCACAAATTGAGTCATGATGAGAATTACTGCTGTAATATTACACAATATAGGCGGGAACCCTGAACTCAGAGACAGGCCATGAGGGGGTTGACATTTAAAAACTGTCTTGAGGAAGGACCCACCGACATCTCGCAGTGGGAAGCCTTGGAGATATCCTTGGCTGCTTTAATGGTCCTTATTTATCTTTACCTACTCAGCTACCATGTCACACACACACACACACACAGACACACACACACACACACACACACACACACACACACACACACACACACACACACACATAAAACACACTAACTCCTGCATCGACACAGACTCAGGAGACCACAAAAGCAGACCTGATAACCGTCCTAGATCGTTATTATCCCGCTCTCCTCATATAATAGCTCTATGTGAAATACAATATGGTCTAAGTGATCCGGTTTAGCTGCAGGGTGTCAATTATTGCTTGATAATGGACACCTTTTAAGAGGTTCCATCAGCCATGTCTGTTCTTAATTAATTCACTTACTATGTTTCAGCCTGTATCTAAACTGAGACACCAGCATGGACACAGTCAAAGCACCTTATTACAGTATATACAGTGTAACAAATGAGAAACAATGAGGGTCCTTAATATCCCTTAACCTACTCTGAGAATTTGGCAACTTTGATAATGGTGATACAGCTGAACAGAGAACTGAAAAGATGAGGGTTAAACTTTGTTGTTAACAAGGTAGTCTAGTCCTTCTGTACCTCTTCTTCAGAGCAGCACAGCATGGTGAATGAAATACAGATTAATCTCACATCCCAATTAGTATTCAACTCACTAAGGCTCCAGCCAACAATAAACATGACCAAACATGACATATATTTGTTTAGGAAAATATCAAAGTTAATTTGGGACAATGACAGGAGTGGTGAACTTGTTTCTGCTGCTATAAAACATAGTAATTGCTTAAACTGTATTCTTATGGGATAGTTTGGATTTTTGAAGTGAGGTACTTGTCAATAGTAAGTGTTTTAACTACAGGGACTCTGCCAACCAGAGAGCCAGAACAGAAGCTATCAACGGCTGCAGGCTAGGTCAACTATATCACGTCATTTAGCTAATTTTAAGAACTTCTGACTCAAACACCAATGTCGTCTTAAGTGTAGGCTCTCTTTGGAAATATGTCGGTGCATGCTTTACTTCTCCGTCAGAAAGCTCATTTGTTTTTACATTATTTGCACACAAGACACATACTTATTCTTTAGACTGCAGCAAACTGAACATCTAACCAGTCCTATAACAGACGAGTCAACTTGACTTTTGCCCAGTACACTGACACATAGGGAATTCTGATATTTTTGCATCTCATTTATGACAGTGACTTAATTTTTGGCAACAAATGCTAAACATTATCTCACTAACACAGTGATAGCTTCTAAAGTTTGTTATTTCGGTTCAGTCTTCCCCCTCAGCAGCTAACACAGTGTAAACATAATGTGCAGACCATTGGTTGAGTCATTATGTCATAAAAAAACAGTAAGAGCTGAAAACTTTAGAGATGCACTTAAATCAAGCTTTTCTGGTTGTCAGATTTAACTCCTGACAACTGATGAAAGTGGGTAAAACAGCAGCGTTAAGTGGAGCAGGGAACTCTGAAAAGTGCATGACGCAGGCTGCAGTTGCATGCGAGTCGCTGGGATCCTCTGATTCAGAAATGTCCTGAAAGACTGTTGTTACTAAGTTCCACTTGACAGCAGTATCTCTCTTGGTTCGTGGGCATGGACTCACAGTTCACACACCTTGTCAAATAAAGTTAAGATTCCTAAGTAGAAATCCAAAAAGTCATGATATGGAATACATAGATAAAGTCAAGGAGAAGGAGAAGAGGAGGGGGAAGAACAGAGCTGGGAAAGGCAAACATCATCCAGAGTTTGGAAGGGTCTTCCTCATCAAACTCTCGAAGTCCGAAGTGAGTAAAAGACAGAATTCTGTCATTACATCTAAGCCTGCACAGAAGACACACACACTTTATATTCACGAAGGATGTGAGTGATTTGACACCTAACAGGTATTCATTTATGAATTTATTTATTTCATATCTTATTTGATAGGGGGAATGCAAATGATATACTTCCACCTGTCACAAACAAGCCGTAGTTAATATATTTAATACAAAAAAACAAGGTAATCTTTTAAACAAATGTTATCAACACATTTTTTTTTCTTCAGAAATGTAATCAGATTTAATTGGAAACACAATTAAGATTAAATAATGTTGGTTTGTAAATGTTTGCTTTGTCCGTTTAAAGTGAAGCCAGTTATGACACCTACTAGCTGATTACTTAGCATGCTAAATAAGGATGTGTAAGTGATCGCTTCAAGTGATGTGCAATCACAACACATACAAGTTGATAGCTTTGAGGGTTAGATAAGAATATATATGGACGAGAACATACAATCACAAGATCCACTTTATTTGTATATTGAAATATTTTGCAACAGGATGATTCCGTAAATAAGAGAGTGAAGTAAGTCTTAAAGGTTAAGCTAATGTCACTGAGAGTGTAGACTGAGGGCTGGTTAGATAAAAATAATTAGCATTGTTGGGCTGTCTTACTTTGGATCATTGAAGGATCTACCTTTGCGCAAAGTTGTTGAGGACTCACTTAAGATTACACTCTCAAGGCTGGTTTATACATCTGCGTTGCCCCTACGCAGCAGGGCTGACGCGGACATGAGCACCACATACTTGTGCGTCGATGTGTCCGTGCCACGCAGCAATTCTCCGCCCAAACACTCAAGGGCAGCGCGGTCTCTCTGATAGCCGGTCACCGTCTTCCGGCCCCACTACGATCTTCGTTTACTTTTCCACAGCGATTCACAGTGTGTTATGTTAATCTACAGCTGATACATGTTGCTGTTTATTATACAAACATGATTACATGAAGAATAGAGAGGAGGAGATGAAATACACAGCCAATGTTCGTCCGATGTCTGGGATCCCAGAAGTGCTGTAAATGCGGGAAATACAATGCCGCCATGCAGAACAATCACAGGGCTTGCGGCCCACGTCGATTCTACGGGTAGAAGTGCACGTCAGCTACGGGCGTAGGCCTCTGCGTAGGTACGGGAGCAACGTGAACCCTCAGCGTAGACTACGTCGTCGATTCGACATAGAAGTATAAATCAGCCTTTAGAGAACACCATTTGACTAGTGAGAAGGAGATTGAGTATCTCATAACATCTTAAGGAAGTTTAAGAAGCAGCTAACATGCCCCTATTCTCATAAATTTACAAATCTGTACAAATTAGAGCTTGGATTTTGCATTGCTCACCCTGCTATAAGGACCTGGGCGTGAAGGAGCTCACTGGGCCAGGAGGTACGCTTCTGATAAGAAAAATATTTCTTAAAAATTACCATTTGAATGTGGATTTGTACTTTACTTAATTAGATTGGTACTAAATTTGATCTATTGCTTTGCCCTTGCTAACCAATTAAATTGTATTTAGCATTTAAAGTCTAAATTGGGTACATTGAGTTTTGAATTTTTTTCATGGTTGTATAAGGTTGGGAGTTTTTGTGCATTTTTAAATCTACAAGGAACTTTGAAGGTTGCTCTAGCAGTAAAAAGTAAAGTCTCTCAGTCCTCTTCAGGCCTTAAACCCAAACCTAGCCTCTTACCAAACAAGCTGCTGTTACCAGGCGTTTCTGATATTAGTAATTCATAAGGGCTAATCTAGTATTACTAATTCAGAGGAAGCAGGACAAGCGTCTGGATGTGGGCAGTTAAAAGCTAGGCACGCCCCAGACATGTCCTGCCTCACCTCATGTCTCCATGTGTCCCGACTGTCCTTGGAATATCTCCTTCTACTTAACTTTCTCTGAGTTCTCGAAACAAATTTCTGATACAAACTTTTATGCCACAACATTAGTTCCTATATTGTGTCAAGATAACAGGTTAAGGAGGATTTCATTAGAGACTTTTAAGAAATATATCCTGTTGCTAAATCATATCTAAAGGCTGATTTATACTTCTGCGTCGAATCGACTGCGTAGCCTAGGCCTCTGAATCGCTGTGGAAAAGTAAACAGACATCGTAGTCGGGCCGGAAGCAGGCGACCGGCTATCAGAGAGACCACACTGCCCTCAAGCGTTTGGGCGGAGAACTGCTGCTTGACATGGACACATCGACGCACAAGTATGTGGTGCTCATGTCTGACGCAGAAGTATAAATCAGCCGTAAGATCCACTCTGTTTGCTGAACCCCTATAAGATGGTAATGATGGTGGCGCACATAGTTACAGCAGCTCAGTGTTTTCCTTCTATTTTTCAGGACCCAGTCAAAACCTCAAGCATTACCAAGGGAAACAGTTAATACATAATCATGAATTAATGAACTCCTTGAAGGCGACCCACAACACTATCATCTGTTAATTATTGGTAATGGACACCATGAAGGGCATTGTCCCTCACAAGTTAACATGTGAGCTGCAAGTGGTGACATTAGTATTTGATTCTGCCTCTCATGCTATCTACATTTGCAGTGTTTCCAAACACCCTCTCCCTCACATGTTCTGTCTTCACATGAATGGGATACAAGTTTTACTTCACAGGCTCCCAGAGTGTGAAGATAAGTGGAGATGTGCAGCACTTTATTTCAGTGTCAGGATCCTTTTTCTCCACTTGATTGGCCTTTCATCACACAGCATGTGGTGCAGACAATGACGGAACAGGAAGTGGAAGTGAAAAATGCATTACTGAGGAGCTGTGACATGGGATGAGGGGAGGAATGCAGCTCGAGTGCTGATCATCTTTGATGAAGCTTCGCACGAGACACAAAAGAATGAGTCAAACCGAAAGCCCGCTCCATATTCAGCCGTAAACCGTGCCTACTCACAGCGTGCTCGACACATTCAGACATTGTGTTCATTCATGCACATTTTGACAATAAAACTGAGCGTCTCAGAAGTCTGAGGCACCAACAGCCTACACGTGCAGAAGCAGCGGAGAGAGAAAGAGCTGGAAAACAACTCATCACCGCCTGCCTGTCATCCATTTCCCTTCATTTCTTTCCTGGAACGAGCCAAATCCCAAAAACCTTCATGTGTAAAAAATCTCATTTTCTGTCTCCTCTTTTATCCCATCTTGTAGTTTATTGTATCTTGTCACTATGCTGAGATAGTGTGCAAAATTTGTTTTAGCAATTCTAAATCCTTACATCATGCTCATGTACTCTGAAGCAAAAATATTGCAGAAAATGGCGACATAACAAGCTGTTTGGTGTCCAACTTTCTGCGTAAACAGTGTGGGGATAAAAACCCAAATGCAGAAAGTTGGGAGAGTGGGAGAAGAGTCTTATTATGACTCCCACTGGAGGATGTTCAAAAGAGCTGCTCGCTGACACCCATGTGCTGGGTTTGTTGCTTTCTGTTTTAATCTCGCCTAAAGATATATGTTTATCAAAGTGAATTTTCAGTGTCTGTTTTCAAGGCTCTGCTGAGGCTTTCAAATCACCCAGAATTCAAAGGAGCAGGCCAGAACATGAAATGATGAGGCCATCGCTTGCTCACGCTCACAGAGATGTAGCAACACAGAGCAAGAGCAAATCAGCACAGAAATGTGATGACTCTACAGTAGGTCCGGTTGTTGATATGAAAGGCAATGTTCCAGATATTGTGTGAGAAAACACTGCGTAACTCGGTGCTGACAGCACAATACACAAGGTACCCTATGGAATCTGCATGTAACAAGATTTCATGTAAACCCATGTACAGCAATATTTAACACTCAAAGCAACTGCGTAAACACAACAGGTGAAGCACTCCTAGACTGAAAGGACAACTGGATCAAAAGAGAAGGACTTTGATCCAAGAGAATAGATCCTGAACCTGAACCCCTACGTTTGATGTTTTTCCTAGGTATGAACAATACGACACCCAGACGAACTAAGTAGCATCAGTAGGAGACAGAACACAGGTATGACGAAGTAAATATGTTTTGATGATCTGGAATGAGAACAAGTTCACCTAACAGATGGACAAAACACGTTAAATATGAGCACTAACTAGGAAACATCCTGCATTAGCAGAACACACACAGTCACATGAGCATTGTGTTCGTGTCATGTTGTAATGGTTTGACCAAATGCAGGGTTGTCTTTTAAGTATAGAGCTTATATTGAAGTCTGTTCTGTGTTGTTCAGCATATTTTTAAAGTCAAATGTACAAAGGCTACATTATTTTAATCTACACATAATCATTATTTGTATTCAGTAAATTACACATGACGCACTTGGTTGCAGAAAGCACTTAAAAACACAGCCCTTAATCAGGACCATAACCAGGGTTTAAGGAATTAGGGATGTCCATAATTTTATAAATATATTATCTCAAAGCAGTTCATCCAATATTTTCCACAGAGTTTTTAATACATTTCTGTGCATCTTAAATGTAAAATAACATTTCAATAAAATGGGACCAAGGCTTGAGAAAGACAAAATATATCAAAGAGGTAACACTAGTGCAAAAGTCAAGAGTTCTGATGGTTGCTGCACACAAGCAATTTTCATGATGAAGGATTAAATCCACAAAATCCAGGTTTCTAGAGGATGAATTAAGAGACACACCACATCAAATGTGGACTTAAAATGAACAAGGAAAGAGGATGCCAAATGGCTCCATTGGCAAGGACGTACCCCTCAGCTGTTGTACATCACCACCTTTGCTCTTGGTGTCTTACATTTAAGGACACTTGTACGAATAGAGCTGACATCATGGATGGAGGTGTGCTGGTGATGTGCATGGTTGAGCTGGAGGTGAGACAGTATAGCACCCTGTCAATCGAGTATTGTAGTTATGAAAGATTGCTTGAGTGTTTAAGTCTATGTATTCATTATCAACTTTTAGCTCATTTTTTGTCTCCACCATCTTCTAGGAAAATGACCTTGTTCTTAATCTGCATGCGTTTTTTGAGGGTGAGGAGGCATTTGGTGGGGTTGTCACAGATACAGTATGTTGCTCTCTGAAGGCAGTCAAGTCAAGAAAAATTACAAAGGATGCAGAACAGTTAAAATAAGTGAAAACGCTTCGTAGCTGAGCAGACATTGATGAATAATGTAGTCTGGGCTTTGAATACATACAAGTTACACCCTTAATAAAAGAGGGAATAATTTCATCCATTGTTTGAAAGAAAAATATTGATCAGTCTGGCTAGGTTTTCGAATCGTCAAACTTTTGTAAAGCTGAAATTATCGTACATCCACTGAAAAGAGAAATATCATTCTTGACAGCACACTATCATTCCAATCTCACATCAATAATGTCACTCGGTCTGCATATTTCCATCTTAATAACATCAACCGCCTCCGCCCGTCCCTCACACCCAACAGCACTGCCATACTTGTTCACACCCTGGTCACTTCACGAATTGATTACTGTAATTCCCTCCTCTTTGGTCTCCCTCTCAAATCCATCCATAAACTCCAACTGGTCCAGAACTCTCCTGCTCGTATTATCACCCAAACTCCATCCATCAATCACATCACTCCCGTCCTTCAGCAGCTTCACTGGTTACCGGTCAAGACCCGCATCGATTTCAAGATCCTGCTCCTCACCTTTAAGGCCCTCCATAACCTCACTCCATCATACCTCTCTAAACTTCTGCACATCAACACACCCAGCCCACCCATTTTTAAATCACATCTCAAGACACATCTTTTTAAACTGTCATATTCACTCTGATTACACCTCTTCACTGCACTGTATCTGATCCTGTTCATTTTGTTTGTATTTATTTATTGCACTGTATCATGCCTTGTTGATTTTATCAGCTTAATTTTGATATTGTTTTTTAAACTCTGCCCTGTACGGTTACCTTGAGTGCTAAGAAAGGCATATTTTAAATAAAAAGCATTATTATTATTATTATTAATTTGATAAGTTATGTTTTAATTACTTGTTTATGCTAGTTTGCTAGCTTTAACGAGACCCAACAGGACATAGAAAAAACATTGTATTGTGTATTTGTTGTGTACAAGACTGGACTTAAGTTAACATTGACTATCTGGACAGTGTTACAGCAAGAAAAATTGCAAGAACAAAAGCATTGTATTGTATGAAGTGTGTGGGCTCACACACTTCATGCCACCCCTGCATAAGTCAGAGCCCTAGTTGGGCCCCCCCAGTCAATAAGTCTGGACACCCCAGCTTCTCAGTGCTCACCCTGTTACTAGTACATCACATTAGTTAGCAGATGGATACATGCAGAATGGAGGGTTCTGTTGAATCAATAAATGGGGCTACAGTGAAAGAAAGGGACTCATATTGTTTTATGAGTATATTATTATGTCCATGTAGTGTGCCACTCTCTTCCTTCAATTTAAAGGAATGTGGGAGGCCAGTAACAAATAATAATACATCCAGGTCATCAAAAAGAAGAGATTTTCTATAACTGAATCAGAATGACAGTGTTCTGAAAAACACATGTTCATTTATTAACCATCTTTTGTAAAAAAAAAAAAAAAATGCAGCAGGCTCATTGTAAATGTTTCAGAGAAAGATCTCAAGTAAGCTCTCTGAAAGCATCCTATAGAGAAGAAAAAGGAGAGGGTTTTAACCTCTCCTGTTCAGAGGTCTAGCAAACATTTAATTCCAAGTGCTGCTCCTGAGACAGACCATAAAGGATGAATGTTAGTCGGGTTATGGTGTCAAAGACGAAAAATAAGAACATTTTCTCTGTAATTGTTTTTCATTTTAGTTAGTCTTGTAGACATACAATACAGTTTTAGTTAGTAATCTTTTTTTATATAGTCTTGATTCCTTTCCTTTTTTTATTTTCAGTTGACAAGAATTTTATTGACATTGCTGTTTTTGTTATTTAATTACTTTTCATTTCTGATGATAACCTTTGTGGGACTTCTGGTTGGAGTGTTTTGGAGCACCTCAGTATCTCCATTGGGGTAAAGAACCTGCCTACAGGAACAATTACACCTGAGCTGCTTTACTTTGCCACCAGGGTGACCCCAACTGCTTTTGTAACTCAGAGTCAAACAAGACCAGCTGCACGCTTGGATGGAGTTTTGACCTTTTAGCACCCTGGAAAGCGACTTTAAGAAGCTTACACTTGCAGGCGCCTTGGACAGCTCCAGAGTGTAAGGAACTCAGACTGTGGGAGGTGACAGCTTACATCGACCCCTAACCTCTATTTTTTTGTGTGCAAGTGTGCATCTAATCCTTCCCTCTGTGCATACATATTGTTAGCTTTTGTCATACACGTGTGCATCACTGAGTCTTTCTCAGTATTTTGCCTCCTTTAATCTCGTTCCTAATGTCAAAAACTTTGTCTCTTTCAGCCCCCTCCCCCACTGAGCCATCTGCAGCACAGCTCTGCTTGTCATTTTCATGTCTTTGTTGAGTATTTTAAGTCTTTTAATTAACTTGATCCATTGGTGTCACAACCCTATTTTGCATCTGTCTATCACAGTTAACATGAGATGCAAGTATGACGTCTTGTGCTATACTTAGTCACACAGTCAAAGACAATTATGATTCAACACTTGAGATTGTTTTTGACATGGCAACTTTCACACCACTTTCTTTTGTATGTTGATTTCTTTCATAAGAATTTGAAAAAAAGTATTTTGCTCAAAAAGTTTTGATTTTATGGCTTGGCTTAGAAAATGAGTATCATCCTTTCACCAGCTGTTGATAATAGCACAGCACAGTCCACGCTATGTGCCGAGCTCCCATGTGGTTTTCTGCTTTGTTTGATTTAATCTCATCTCCTGGTTTTGTCGTTGTGATCAGTAATAAGATTCATGTCTCCTGTGTAGATTTGGGGTTCAAAAGAGACAAGGAAAAACATTTGGGTGTTAATGTGAAAGCAATATGTGGAAAATCTTACGGCTCTGTCCTTAAACAACCTGTTCGCGAGCATATGAAGCATGAAACATGAAATCTTAAGTCAGGTATTTTACATCTACAGACCTGCATGCAACTGTTTTAATGGAGTGTGTTTGCTGTCACGTGTCATTTGGTGTCTACGATCCCTGATCTTTTTTTCCACAGCAGACCCCAATCATGGCATGTTTTCTGCAATGTCATGACTAAAACTTCTGAGCTATGAGAACAAAGCTTGACACAGGGATGATTGTAATTATCTGCATTTATCCTACTAGTGTTCATTGATACATTTATGCATCTGTCACTCTTTATGTTTGCTGTCACTGCTCATGTTTGATACTATTCTTTCAACTGTTTCCCACAAACCTGCAGTAATTGGCGAGTGAATGACAAAGATTGTGATTAAATATGTTTTAAATGATCATCAAAGAAAATCAGATAGGCACATTTTCACCATGGTCTACTGAAAAGCTGTTTTAATTAGCATCACTGTGTAGTAAGTAAAGTGCACATAATATGGTAGAAACCTTTACCCTAGCATGCATGCTCTATTTATGAATGCCATTCTCCCACATCATTTGACATGCGGTTAAAAAGGCTTGTTGGGAGTTTTTACCCCGTTTTTTCTCACAGCGTGAAATTTCACAGGAAACGTTTGCCTGAACACATCAATAGTGTTGTTAATAATTCAGTGTTCACAGCAGATAGACACAGCAAGATCAAGTACCAGGGGAATTTAGTTCTACATTTTTAAGTCTTTACTACGATCAAGTTGGCTTTCTGACGGTAAGTAGGGAAACACACATCAGTGCAGCAGGTTATTGAATAGGATCATATTAAAATGAGGTATGTTGGAGATATATAACAATTTAGAAGAATTTTGTACTTACTCGTAGGGAAGATAGACAATCAGTAGTGAGCAGTAAACTTAAGACTTACCTTTTTAATTTTGATTTTAATTTGGAGTAATTTATTTTTAGCACTGGACTGCATTAATATAATAATTGTTTTCACGAAACGTATGTATCTTATTTACCTATTTTATTTCTTGTATTTATCTGATCTATTTCGGTTTAATGATTTTTAACTTTTCTTTCTACTCTTACTTATTTTCTATATTTTACTGTATTGTTTTGTTTTGTTTTTTGAAGTATTTTTCTATGAATATGTCTTTTATTATTTTGTAATTTCTGTTGTTTTCTGTCTCTTTTCTTTTGTGAAGCACTTTAGGTTCAATATAAATAAAGTTGAGTTGAGGTCAGTAAGCAATAGTAATCTTAATCAGCTCTGCCCCTTGTTGAAAAACCGGCTGAAGAATTAGTACAAATGCTGGGCTACCAACTACAGACAGTTTCCACTTTAACACATTATTGAACTAACTTTAAAAAATATCTCCCACAGTTAAACTTGATGTAAGTGTTCGCTCTCTTTAGACATTTTTCAGTGCTTGACTTTGCCATCAGAAAGTCCATTCATATTTGCAATAGTCAAGTGTTATGTACAGCTCCTCAGGTTTCTCTCCTTCTCTCTCTGCTGTCCCTCTGACCCCGCCTTCCTCTGCCAGCTGTGCACTTGGGTGCGATTAGCACGCAGGTAGGAAGGAGGTAAGAAAACAGTTACAGAGGGAGCACTCTGACACAGGACGGCACACGTACGAGGAAGGGTTTGGGTTGTTTTCCCTTTGTCTTTTTTGTTGTCCCAAGCGGGTTGTTTGTTTGACCAAACATGGTTAGTTTGTGGGAGTTTATGTTTGTTTGTTGTGTTATTTTGGGCTTGATATTTTCAGTAGTTTAGTTAGCAGTTTTCTGTTTCCCTATGGCTTAGATTTTGTTATTCTCAGTTTAGTTTTGGGTTAGGTACTGGGAGCGACAGCCCATTGTGCAGCTGGCCCAACACCTTTCCATCATTTGTTCTTTTTGGCCAGGGTCTCCAGTCCTGTATTGTATCCCTTATTTATTTTGAATTAATTGGTTCTTTAATTTGGGAGGGGTTTCTATTTCAAATAAAGTTTGGGGGTTTGATTGGCATCTTTCAGTGGCGTTCCTTCTGTTTTTGTATGTTGCGGTCTCCACTATTGAGCCTGTGTACCATTGTTGCTTGGGCGACCGTAACAAAAGGAATTAACACATGCATGTTCCTTCGCCTGCAGCACACTGATGAGCTGTTTAAGGACAAAAATACAAACAAACTAAAAAAATCCATTCACTATTGACAAGGGGACACCAGCTTGTAGCATGTAGCAAATTCTCAATGGATGGTTTTTAGTCTAAGTCCTGCCTCTGAGTCATGAGAAAGTAAATCGTATTCATGGATTGGCACTAATTGGATGTCAAAAATGTTTGGGGGTGGTGGGGATGAATGGTGTGATTCCCTGCCAACCCCTAGAAATGTTACAGTCAAAAACACATTTCTGACAAATAGGAAAGCATATATTCTCAAATCTGCACAGTTGGAACCAAATGGAGGCATTTTGTTCAATATTTCAAGATCTGTGTTTTTTTAACAAGAATTTTCAATACATTTATTTCAAGTTTCATCAGATTCTGTTGAAAAAAAAGCACATCCAAGACAACAACACTGTCTTCTGAACAAATATTATTTAAACAGAGCAGGCATTAATCCCACTGACACTGAGCAGGACTCTCAGGAGTCATTTGGTGCAGAAACCTCTCACTGTGTTGCTCTGGCTACTTGACCTGCGGCAGCACAGACTAAACAGGTCAGTGAGGAGCTGCCATAGCAACAGGGAACCACCTCATCTCTGTGAAGCCCTCGGAGAGACGGACACAGATGGGGAAGAGGTTGTACTTTGAAAGAGAAGAGGAAGCATGGCGGAAAGATTTTAATGAGAAAGTTTTAATTACCACATTTGTTTTGAGGAAGAAAAAGTAATATCACAATAATCCAAAAGTAGTGGAAAACTCAGGGGAGGAGGAAAAGCGGTAAGGAAAAGAGAGGTAGGGAGAAAAAAAAGACCTGGACGGAGTAAGAGAGAGCAGCAGGAGTCGAAGAGCAGACAGCATGAGTCAGAAGGAGGAATGGCTGTCATGTGCTGGAGCTGCTCCTCATGGGAAATGATAACGAAGCGAGATGCTATCTAATTATATCTCGCTTACTGAATCGATTGGAGCCAAAAACAACTGCAAGTGCAACAGGCGGGAAATCTATTCCCAGCACTGTGCTCAGTGTAAAAGGCATCACACTGCAAAATTGAAATCATCAATGACCGTCAGCGAGGTCGGATGCCTGGTGTGGATACTGGCAGCCCAGCGGTGATCAGGGCCTTATCCACACATCTGCTAGACACCAATCTTGTACAAAAAAACCTGGAAGCACTCCCAGTCCCTCAGACAAAGAGAGAGTGTAGAAACAAAACAAAACCACTGCTAATCCATTATCTCACAGTAAGTTTCTCAGCTGTCCGCTATGTCTGGAAGTCTACTGAACAAAAAAACAAGTGACTAGATTTTTCTTGAGCTGCTGTGGAGTTTGTTTAAGGTCCGGAAAGAAAGATTTCATCTCTGACAACAAACAGAAACAACACCAATACATTTTTCTGCAGAAACATAGAGTTAATTAGCAGCAGTGAGGCCTGTCTAACATTATTCAAATATACAGCGCTAGGCTGAGGACACATCTGCTGCAGAAAATACCAGACGTGTCCTGTTTAGGTTAATAGAGTCAGTCCTGTGTGCCAAACATGTATCAAACATGAAGTGGCGTCTCTTCCCTGAGCTTCATCAGGAAGCCACAGTGAGCGGCTGCAGCTGTCTCTCACAACTTTGATGTTTTATTCATTTTCTTGGTAGCTTGTAAATGTGTCTTATGGAGCTATGGAACATGAAGCCTGTGTCTCATGGTGCAGAAACATGTGGAGTGGAAAGGTAAAGGTTGACAGGAGCTATAGGTGGGTTTTTATGAAGCCTGGTTGTTTTCATCCATTTTCCTCATGCCTGTTTTTAGAGACTGCTCAGATTGCTCCACTCTTTGAAAAAGCTTATACTCTAGACATCACGCAGATGTAGTTGACAAAGAGAAAATACTGCAAGACACAAATTCATTGCTATATAACAATCAAACTTTGCTGTGAGTGTGAGTTTATTATTTTTAGTAACTTTTACAATTACACTGTATATGTGTGAGACAAGAGATAACAGAATTAACCTTGAATGTGTGGTGTTCCTGACTCAATAGACACATTAAGAAAATGAAGCTAGTGTCATTGTGTCTGTCATGGTCCTCTGACTCTACTTTCTCGCACTTATTTAAAGGATATGTACAAATGCTTTTCATATATTCAATGATTGGTGGAACCCTGTTGCTGTAACACAAATTAAACAATAAATGCAATGCCACAAAAGCCAAATTTAAATCAACAGTTACTGGAAAGGACAAGAGAAAAGATACAGTGGGTTGTCTCTGAGTAACATCCATCTTAATACATCACTATTGGTGACAGTACCACAGTTTTGCATATACACTGTAGGTGTTCACATGTCTGCAGCAAACGTGTTGTCAGCAGTGGTGTCAGAATCACTCATAATTTGGTTTGGTTGTATTTTTGCCTCTTTGAAGCCCGCAGATACGAACAGCTGATCAGTGCGCTGCAGGTGGAAGATCACCTCTGAAAAATGTCTCAGTAGACCGTAAACCTAAAAAGAGATGAGTGCTCAGGTCGGAGTCTCTCAAAATTAGTTAAATTACATGGCAGACTCGGCCCCATCTGCAGAAAACTGAAGCCTAACTCGCGTGCCGTTTCAGCTGACCGGCCTCTGTTGTGGCAAGAACACTGAAGGCTAATTTAGATTTCTAGGTCTCCCCTACGCAGCAGGAGCTGACGCGGACATGAGCACCACATACTTGTGCGTCGATGTGTCCGTGACGGGCATCAATTCTCCGCCAAAACGCTTGAGGGCAGTGTGGTCTCTCTGATAGCCGGTCGCCTCCTTCCTGCCCCGCCACGATCTTACTTTTCCACAGCGATTCAGAGTGTGTTATGGTAATCTACAGCTGATACATGTTGCTGTTTATCATACAGATATGATGAAATAAACGGCTGATGTGCGGAAGTACTGTAAATGCGGGAAATACCATGACGCCGAGTGGACCAATCACAGGGCTTGCGGTCCGCGTCGATTCTACGTGTAGGTACATTTTGGAGGAGGTGCATGTCAGCTCGGGCGTAGGCCTCTGCATAGGTATGGGAGCTACGTGGACCCCCAGCCTAGGCTACGCCGTCAATTCAACACAGAAGTATAAATCAGGCTTTAGTAGTGACATTTAATTGATATTACCCCACTTCAAAAAATTTAAATATCCCTTTAAACTGAACATGTCACAGTCAAGTTCAAACATCACCCCGCTCATTCTTTTGTAATTCACATTAAACTGAATTTTTTCACTGACAATTAACTTTACTAAGTTGAACAGGACTTCTGAATAGTTATGTTGACATCCCTGACATTATTTCCCAACTTTTATCATATCAGCTATCATAACTCCTGCTTATGGTATAAGTCACTTAGTCACGATTGGCAACTTAAAAAGTTTTGACCAGCTCTATTGCCCTTGCCTGAGGATCTCAGGATCTCACTTCCCTTTTCCCCTATCAGAGATGGTTGGCACCCACCGTTGCTCCTCAGGCTGCTCTCAGGTCTACAACAGGTAAAATTGTATTTCCTGGTTCTTAAGACCAGCCTGAGACATAATGTTTACCAATGTTTACCAATTCAGATTCCAACAGAAGCATGTGCTGGGAGTAAGCCTGGTCCTAAATGAATTAGACATACATGGTAAAACTGTTCCAAAGGCATTCAGAGATGCATGACATGAGGTGTAACATTACTTTTACCTTCATTATCATGTGCAAAAGTACTCACTTTCACAGAAAATAAGTTACATCATGTGCTTCCTTTACATCCAATATCTGGTGCATAAGTTCTTCCTTTCTGTGACCTATTTTATACTTCATACTTTGAAAGGAAAGGAGAGTTAATTTGTATCATGTCTTAACGTATTTCAAAGCTTAAAGACTTGCCTGGGTCAAAAACCCTGTCCAGAATCTATGTTGCATGCTACCAAGTTTTTGGCAGGATTGTTATTTAATGTTTTACCTTTCCATCATTTCAGTGAAGCAAAGAAGCAAAGTTTGTCGTTCTAAAAGAGTCATCAAAAACAGATGGGTATGTGCACAGATTTGAGACACACTTGAAGAAACTTATCCTTCAAAACTTGATGCCATCCAGCAGTTAGCTGGATCCATATGTAGCCTTCAGACCTTGAAACAAACTAAAGTAAAACTTCACATTTTGGTCTTGTAAACATATTGTACACCTCAATATATGCTTGTATGAACATTTAAAAAGGTCTGATAAAGCTGAAAATGGAAGTTTAGAGTAAATTGAGATGCATTACAGGATTTGTTGAAGATGCTCCCAAAGGCCTTTTAGCAACTACTGATAGAAAGTTTTACAACACATCCTCCGTCTGCCCACTGAAAAAGCACCGAGCAGTAATTAGGCTCAAATTAACAAGTTAGTATTCATAGAGCAGGGGTAGATGGTAAAAGAAGGACAAGGGGGAGACGGAGAGGATAAGTATAGATTGAGAAAAAATGGAGAAAAGCCACTCCATTTGAGCGATGGAAGAGGTGAAAGCTGAGAGACAGAGCGAGGAGGTGATAGATGAAGGGAAAAGAAGAGCTTGCCACTGATGGCAGACCACTGATGATGAAAAGCTGTGTTTGGTGGGCGAGTGCGGACCCGTTAATGAAAGGGAAACGGCAGCATGCGTTCCCATCGTTAGCCCTCATTAGCCCCCTCTCTGGGGGGTCTGCTGTGAACGCAACAAGGAGATGGCCGGATGGAGGGAGACGCACGACAGACGGAAAGAAGAAAGGAAAACAAGAGAGGAAGAGCGTGGAGGCAGGAGGTTACTGAAGCTTTGTTGTGAATGTTTGCATGTAAAGGTAACCTACATTAGTCCCACATGCATCTGTTGCATGTATACATGGCTGCTTTGTTTTCAAAGGAGACCTAAGGAATACTGTATATGAAGACATCATATATCTACAGTATCTATTCATATGTCTGTCTGTATGGACGAGACATCCTGGAACTGTAGTGTGACTAATTATCTGCTGAAACACTGTATTAGTTGCATGATTACCGAGCTCCTCTGTAGTTAATTACATAGTCTGCTCTTGCTTGACCTCTGCCAGTATGATACATTACTCTGCTTCTCCATCTCCCACCCCTTCAACCCCAACCCCCCGTCCCCCCAATACATCGCCAACCATCCTCCCCCCTTTCTTTTCTCCATCTTTTTAAAAGTTCACTTCAACTCCCTTTGGAAAGTGTGACCTTTTTGTACCGTATTCAAACCACCTATAAAATATATATAAGACATAAAAGAGGAATCCATGAAGACAGAGTCAGCATGACCCACTACCCCAGTTCATTAAGTGGATTAGAGATGTAATGATGTGATTCACAGTTATTTTGGCACAGTTGTTTTAAGGGTGTAAGTAACCAAGTTTATTCAAGCTTCAGACTGTCTCACCAAACTGTTGTTTGTGATGCTTTATTTTGCCTGTTTTAATGCCTTATACTTTGTCATATAATGTTTTGATAAACATGCTTTTATTTTGAAAGGTTCCAAAAGGTACATCCGCTAGATCATAAAGTTAAAGGGGTGTGCTATAATGTTTCTATAAAGTTTCCATATAATCTCTCTCTCTCTATTACCTGCAGAGACACTACTCATAACACAGACAGGAGGAGTAGAGAGAGATCATTTGGCTTAAAGAAAACAGAATCCAATCCAATTTATGTATATAGAACATTTAAGAAAACAAAGTTTACCAAAGTGGTGGACAGTGAGGCAAAGTAAGTTAAATACAGGACACAAACCATTGTAAAAATTAAAATACAGTAAAATGATCATACTAAAACAAATAAGACACTTTAAAAAATACTTAGACACAAAAACACTGTAAGAATTATTTAAAATAAACAACAACAACAATAAAATAAAAGAACAAACAGAGACGGGGACCACAAAATTCTCATGCTGGGTTAAAACCAAGGAGTTGAAACACATTTTAAGACGAGATTTGAAAGTTAGTAGGGTTGGAGATACGGTCACGGGTTTCAGTCATAGACTGTATAAAATATGGACGTAGTATCCGTGATGTCACCCATCTGTTCCTGAGAGCTGTTTTGAAGCAAATCGACGGCAGCAGCCATATTGGTAATGCGGAACTCAACCAGGCAGAGTGTGACGTAGTGTGAGCCTCCTAGCCAACAGCTATGTGTTCCCTGACCGGGAGTCACGTCAGTCATGTCCTTATTAAGGCAAAACTCGTAATCTTAATATCTTCTGAACCGTCACGTTAGAAAAAAATCCACCCCCTGTACAGTGTGTGCCATTAGAGAGATTAGCTTCATAGGGCCAAGCCGTTTTTGGACCAGGCTGTAAACATGTTTATTAATGCTGCAAAGATCGTCTTTTTCCCATTCATATCTATGTGGTTTCCGGTGTTTCTGCAGCCAGCCTCAAGCGGATTTTCGATGTATTGCAGTTTATAGCACTTCCGCATGGGCTTCATCATTTGAGACCGGAGGTTGACGCTTGGTTTCAGCCCAGTCTTAGGGACCTCAAGAAGCAGCTAATCAGTAGACCTCGAAGACTTTCAGGGAGTGAAGCCTTGCAGGAGGTTGGAGAATGCTAAAATGATCAGCATATACAATTTGGCAGACCACCCAGGAACAGTGTATGGGAAACACTGGCCGATACCATGTAGATTGAAAACTGTCCGATGGCATGTCACTCTGTGTGACGGTGACATGCCATACCAAGCCATATCACAGAGACCTTTGCCTCAAGGAAGTACTTTAAAGGTTTACCTGTTGTTATCAACATGGAGTTAGACATGTTTTGCCACACCAGTGTCTCTGCATACCAGCAACATCAGTACCTATGACACTTGACCATGTGGACATAATTATGTTTTTCTTTGTGGGTTAGTTTTGTGAGAACAAGTAGTCAGAAAACGTGACACTGCTCATTTCTCTTGTTGCAGCAAATGTACAATTAGTAGTTAGAGCCTTGCACCCAATGACTATATGTCTGTGAAGATTTTTTTTATGAGCCTGCCCCATATATTGATATTCAGCATGTTAATTTGTACCCTTCTATATGTTCTGTAGCTATGCAATAGCCCACTGTCCGTTGTATACTTATATGTGTGATGTTGCTGTGAAAATTAAGCTATATGGTTTTGGAAAACACACATTTACTTTAATTTTATATCAATACTTCTTTTTCTTTTTTTTTAAATAAGTAATTGATAATTGGTCATCAACTCTCCTGAGGATTGATTGTGAAGAATACTCAGAATTTCCATCCCTAAATCCGTAATATCCTGAACATGGATGGTATGTGTTAAAAAGGTATGAAGCCCATATTAATATACAGTTTTGTAAATATGTCAGAATTATTTGATACCCATTTGGTTGCCCTCCCATAAGTCTATTAAAACTAACATGTATTGCATGTATACAAGAATGTAAATCATGCAATGGTTTGCTTCCCTCAACAGCTTCAGAGGATTTTTCAAATTTGCCCAAAATAAGCAGATTTGGTCGACTTATTCTCACAACACTTTAAATGCAATGCCAGCAATAGATGCAAACGCAGGTTTCCATTTATTAGTAAAGCTTGGAATTTAGACTGAGTCCCTTAGAGATCCCTTGACAATCAGTCTGAAGTCATTTTCTTCTCTAACTTATATTAGTTTATAAAGTTTGATATTTCTACATCATGTTTTTCTACACCTTCAAATTCAGGAAGCAAGCAGTATCCTCCAAGGCTGTGTGTTCAGAGCAGGCCTCCTCTTGTATTCACCCATCCTTCAAACTGATTTGATGTTTCCCAAGGTTCAACTGCTCATTTCCTATCACAGTGAAAGACGTATCGATGTCACCTATCAGACTTCTTTTGGATCCAATTGGAAAATAGAAAGAAAAGAAACTTTAAAAAAACTACAAACCAGACTGATATGATTGCAGAAAGGTTTGCTGTGAAGATTACTCTGATACGCTCTGGTCCATATACTTGCTGCCCTAATGGTTGCCTAATGTTGTTTAGTTTCGATCAAAGTGCTACGTGGGCTAAACGCGGAGTGAATTGCTCTAAGGTATTGGTAATGGCTGTTTGACCTGAACCTTTCAGAGAGAAGAAAAGCACGTCCATGATAAGTAGGCACTCCTGGAGCTGGCATGTATCCAGTTAAGTGTCTCTCTCAGCACTGGCAAAGTTCATTGTACAGGCATAATGTCACTCCAAATACAGGACAAGTACCACTCTTTTGCAATATATAGAGATGAACCAACATAATGTACAGCACAAAGGGGAACCATTGATAAACCTGGATGGTAAAGGATGTGTAGCCCAAGACTGCATCTCCTATTATTAATGAATGTGGGCATGTACAAACAACTGCCTATGGTGTGAAACCCTGCAGCTGCAACAGGTGATATTGATGATTTCAGCAGCTTTTACTTGAGTGCATCAGCAGCATCAAATACACACATGCTGGTTAACACTGTGGCCACATACGTGAAACGTTCACCAAGTAGAGTAGGATCAGTGGCGGCTGAATGAATCCTTTTACAGCTGAACCTACAGTAGATGTCAGTGTATTGACGTGGGAGTGGACAGATAGTGGGAGACAGTGAGCTTTGTTTAAAGCTCCTGTGAGGAGGTTTCAGGGGCTTCAGTGGACATTACAGCTTAAGAGACAGAAGATGTGGGGAGAAGAAACGAGAGATCACATGCAGCAAGGGGCCGAGGCTCAAACCAGAGTCGACTGCAATTAGAACTATGGTTAGATATTTGTTGCCAAACCTGTTGGATTTCAACTTTTTCATGCAAGTGTCAAAGATGCTGGTAAAGTAGAGGGGTTTTGTTCTGTGAGGAGAAAATAGTCTGAAAAGTCACAAATAAAAAAAGTAATTAGAATTGATTGATCATTTAAATAAGTATGGGGGCCTTTTTTTTAATCAAAATTAATTGCTTAATTTCAATTGAAATAATAATCCTGAAAAATCACATTTTTTTGTCATGTTTAAAATTCCCTTGTTTGGACCTTTGAAATTATTTTCAAGTTTATATATTCAATGTAACCATGATGGTTATAATAATAGTTGTCTGAGTTTTTTGTTTTATTACACTTCTATTGTTATTATTAGTACTAATATTTGTAACTTCTTCGATCATCCACATAGCTGCAACTGTATGCTTAACTTGTCTGTGGTCGTTCAAACTTAAAGTACTTGGGTGATATTATAATTTGGCTTAACAGGGTCTATATCACTTTTGACTTGTCAACTGAGCTGTTTTGGAGTTTCTTAAAGTGAAAGGTGCCTTTTTGAAGCACAGTGGTGTTATTTTCCATCACCACGGCAGGAAGAAGCTGCAATAACTTAACTACAGTGTGCCGAAAGAACATCATGTTACACATTTATGCTGACAGCCCTAATGAGTACATAAAAACAATGGGCCTCATTCACTAACAGTGCGTACGCACGAATACGTCCTTAAACCGTGCATACGAACGTTTGAAGCACAAATCTGGGATTCATCAATATATTCTTACTTGACTTTGTTCTTACACAGTGAACAAATTTAGAACTTCCTCAGACCATGCATATGCACAAATGATGACCAATTTTCTCAGAAAATGTAAACACATACTCTTTGAACTAAATGCATGACATATTTAAACTACTTTCAGTAAAAGAAAAAAGGCAGATGACTGTCATAAAGCCATCTGACAAAAAGAAAGGCTGAAAACTCACCACATTTTCTATTGTCAAGGTTTTGTTTCAAGGTTAGCTACTATTCTTGTCCATATTTTTTTATTATAATGGGCAAAATTAACTATTTTAGACCACTTAAAAAAAAAATCTGGAAGACATCTCACATGACCCCCTATTTGTGTCTCGCAACCCCCCAGGGGGTCCGACTCCCACTTTGGGAACCCCTGCTCTAAGAAACGGATGGCTAGTTGGTGAGCATATATTTTTTATTTTATTTAGATTAAGTCTCTAGTCCCCCCCCACCCCCCCAAGAGGTGAGCTATAACAATGTCCTACCCACACGCGTGCCGTAGTGGAGCGCACATTTGGGCTGCTTAAGGCGTGTTGGATGTGTTTTGGCACAGCTGGTGGCAAGTTACTCTACGCCCCTGAGAAAGTGTGCAAGATAATTCTGGCGTGCTGTGTTCATTAAATTAAATGAATGACCATTAGGCGAAGGTTGAATATCATCACTTTCACCGTCGTTTTGGGAACATATTCCTAATATGGAGGTGTCTCCAATAATCGCAGGCGTTCTTTAATCCTGAGCTGTCAGATCAGGTGGTCCTTGTCCTCCTACAGTTACCTTCCTTCTTTTCTGTTCTGCAAGTCTTTTATTTTATGTTTTTTGCGTCCACTTAAATATCAAACCTCTTTTTCTTAACCTGAGCCACAGTGTGAACCTCAGGAGACACAGCATTAACAGCCTCCGTAAGAAACCCAGGCTTTGTTTTTTTTTTGTCATGGTGACTCCTGCTGATACACTGAACATGTGTTGGTTTTCTTGCCTCTACCTCCGAAACGATCACCTCTATTTCTGCAGATGTGAAATTCAGCGTCTTGATGCACCAAACAGATGTCCTTATATGGATGAATTGGGGCGTGGTAGTTTGCTGATTGCAGGTTACAGGCACGCGCCTGTCGATTTAGAATGATTCTGATTCACTAATATACGCACTGTGGTGAGAACAAAATTGGCCGGTACGCACGTGTCATGAATCCGACGGTGATTTTGCGTAAGCACTTATTTTATGCGCAGAGTAAGAACATTTCTACGCATTTATTAGTGAATGAGGCCCAATGTATTTATATGGCTACAGTTAGCCATTTATTCTGCCACATCCAGTCTGGACAATTAGATACTCCATGTACATCAAAATGCCAAGACAAGTACAGACACCCAAATGTTTTTTCTTCATAAACCAAACCTAGACCTTCACAATCAAGGTTCATATAGTGCATATCAACGGAGTGTAGTGCATGAAGTGAACTCTGTCGAGAGATTTGCTCCCATCAATCCTCTAAATCCCTGAACAAAAAAAAGCCACAATGATAGCTTGTAAAAAAAGTGAAAGAACAGAGCAGTTTTCCCCAAAGTAAGCTGATGCAGAGCAGATGGCAGTAAACATTTCAAAGTAGGAAAACATATGCGTGGGTGTGACATTTTTAGGGGGGAGGGGGGGGGAATCAAATTATAACAAGCCCAACCTGCAAGACCTACTTTTACAAGCAGCAGGCACACTGTGATACCAGTACAGTTTTAGCATGAATATTTGAGCCACTGCTTTTGATTCCTCTCTGTTATGAATGTTTCAGCAAATTGTGGCAGTGATTGCTCTAATTCTAAAAGGAGGTGAGCTGATTTCATTGGCCTTTATTGATGCCGGGTCTTCACATGCACTTAGATGCAGACACTTAAGTGAAAATCTTTTAAATTGAGGAGCCCCTTTGATGCATCTGGACACTTTATTACCAAAAATCTGCCTGAGTCTGCACCTTCACGCACAAAAAAAGAGGCCAAACCAAGTTTAATAAGATCATTCCTTCCAGCCATTGAATCACAGCAGCTTTCTCTTAGGAGCTAATGAAATTGGGAGCCATTTAGAGGGCAGTTTCTGTAGTCTACTTCCTCAGGTGCAAACATATAAATAAAAGACAAGCCCCTTCTTTTCTACCTTTCCATCGACTCACTCTGCCAATCTTTCTTTCTCAAAGCTCTTTTTCCTCACAAGCTTAGTGGCTTTGGCTGCAGCCACAGCTCTGTGTGATTTTATCAGGTAAAAAAGAGGAGAGATTTTCATCTTCTAGTTTTCACTGGTCTCAAGTGTAACAACGAAGGAGGTGAAGCATGGATGTATAGAAGTCCACAGGCAGGCAGTAACAGGAAAAGAGGCCAAGGCAAACAAGATGTGGATTGTGAGAAGAGTCAGATGGAATTAATTAAGGGGGGGGGGGGAGTAAGTTTCCGAAGGATGGGTCAGAAATTGACTTGATGTGTGGGTTACAGCAACTTGTGCAATGCAATTAGCATGTGGGGTGGTGTATGTGAAGAAGGTTGCGGGGGAGAGACGGGACAAAAGAGAAAGATAGAGAGGGAGAAATGGAAAATCCCTGCAGGTACATATAGTCACCAGGGAGCATTACTGAGAGGAGAGAGGATAAAAATGAAAGTGATTGACATTCACTTTAATCCACAACTCACCACATGTCATCCAATTTTTACACCTGAAACACGGAAAAGAGCTATAGAGTAGCACGCAGACAATGAAAGTGGACAGCTGGGAGAAGAGAGAGAACTAAAGAAGCAGACAGAGAGAGAGGGGGGGTGGGAGATCATAGACAGAGGGGCTTAATGCATCAGACTGGTTGGCATACTGAAAGAAATTGCCGGAGCCAAGAAAAACTTGAGACTATTTGCGATTTAAGGCAGAAGGATGTATGGAAAATAGCCTGAACTGGAAAAATACACAAAATTACCAACTGGAGGTGGAAAATACGTCACAGAGGAGCAGAGCAAACCCGAAAAAGCACAGCAAACTAGAGGTTACAGTGCTGCCAAAGAGCAGTGCAGCCCATTGTGCACAGTAATTATTCCACTGCTAATGATGCTAACCCTATCCGAGGAGCACCATTGTGTTTAATTTAGAACATCAGGGAGCAAATGAGAGGCGGCGTGCTGATGCTGTTGATAAGTCACCAAGGAAAACAAAGGAGTGGGAATACAGCACATGAATGGTTAATCTCAGAGTGAAAAAATAAAGCATGTAGGACAGTACTCGACTCAGAGTCTTGTTGGTTGAAACAGATTAGGCTGTTCAATACTGCTTTGATTATTCTTTCCTATCTTGTTAATTGAGTCTGCACTAAACTCCCACATTAGCCAAAATAAGTCTCATATTCAATCTTAAGACAATAAGAGTTTTCTGAAGCACAGGCTGTTGGTCAGACAGTTAGTATTTCAAGTTAATTAACTGTCTTCTTATGAATTACATCATGACCAGTAGAAGAATTTTCGTTAGCTAGCTAGCTTAAGTTAGCTGCAGCTAGGCCAACCTCTCTGACTCTCCTGACATCCTTTGTTTACACAGAATAGTTTCAAAATAGCACTGGTTTCTAACATTAAAGTGCTTTCTTAAGTGTGGCCTTAGAGACCTAGACCAGGAGTCGTGTTCCAGATGGTAACACTTTCTAAACCCTCACCTTTAGTTTGACATGTAGGTGGGCCTGGTTACATTCATTTTGCAATACTCCATAACATCACCTGAGATGCGCCGTCTCAGGTAATTGCCAATTACCCATATAAACTTGAATTTTATCTATAGTTCTCTTTAATGTTTTTTAGTGAACATCAGGCCAAACAGCACTGCATAGAAGAATATGTCAAGAACAAGGCTAGAGCACAAATGTTATAATAGTTTTGAACTTTCCATGTTTGTTAGTTTTTTTCATTTTGTTTTCAATTTCAGTTGTAGTTCTTATTAGTTTCAGCTCCTTGCAATAGGATGTTTGTCAGGGGCAAGATCCTAAAAAGAACCTAAAAAGATATTGTGTAGAAAAAACTCAATTAATACCATTTGGCTATCTGCCCTGTCAGAAACAGGACAACATAGATGCAACAATAAATGCTATTTATTGGTGTGTGGGCTCACATACTTTATGCTAACATAAGTCAGGGCCTTAGTTAGGTTGCTAAGTCAAAAAGGTCTTGACACGGCCCTGCTTGTATCCCATCGCAACTTTGCTCAGCAACAGAAGGATCCATTTAGAATTAAGGGTTCTGTTGATGGGGTAGAGGGGCTACAGTGAAAGAAGGGGTCTCAACTTTCATCCAGGTAAAAGTCAGAAAACTAGAACTCAAGCATTCATTTCCATGCAGATTGCCATGTGATGGTGAGTTTGCACCAGTGGAAAGTGGTTTCTGGCCAGTTTACACTTTAACATCACATTCTTGTCCTTCAGTGCAACAAATTCAAAGTAATGTGCATAACTCCAAGCCTAAAAATGTGCCCTTAGGTGAACCACTTTGCAGTTTTTGCTCTCTCCTTCCATGAACTTGAGTCCTGATATATGACACAAGTGTAGGAACTTCTGTTTGTACAGTTAGATAGATAGGGAGTGCCTATGTCAGCCTCAGCCAAAAAGACCTCCAGGACCATCCACCTCCAAGGAAAACAAGAGGTACTGCACTGAGAGGTCAATGAGTTAAATATGTTGGGTCATGGATTTGCTCATCTGAGGAGGACATCAAAGTGAGGAAGGCTCCCACATGTAAGTCTGAACATATAACTGGTGTGTCGAGGTCTAACCTCCAAAGCCCCATACAAAGCTCAGCTTCTTCTCTGCGACCATGGAGTGTGTCCCAAACCAACTGTAAATGCTGGATCCTGAAGCCCACCCTGAAGAAGACCTAGAATGGATGATACACCAGAATGCTACATGTGGTTATAAACATCAACCAGAACCCTCATGTCTCCATCAAAGCTTTATTAGGTGTTACCATGGGTAAGTGAGAAAATAACATCCGGAATGGTGAAGCAGTCATTGCCAGAGACAGGAGAACTACCTGCCAGTAACTGGTGCTGTGAGAGCCAACTCACAGGCATGGACCCCAAGGATGTCTCACCTTATCATATGTGGATGTCTCACCTTATCATATGTGGATGTGTTCAGGAGAAGTGCAAAAATAACTGTCAAGCTAGCTGGATGCATGGAGGATTGGGATGACTGGAAACTTGCTGGAGGGCTTGTTTGAGGGCACAAAATAGTAATTAAGTGGTTTTACCAATTAGATCACTGGGTAAGTTTCACCCAGATGAAGGGATCAATAGGGGGACAACCTGCTTTAACTCCAATGAAAACAGGAGCTTTATACAACACCATGGTTTACTGATCATACAAACAAGAAGTACTTTAAAGCTTATCTGTGCAGCTCATAACACAGGACTTTAATTTACAGAGCAACTCCTGCGATGAACTATAAACAGCATTACACCTGGTCACCTGTTTGAAGGTTTAACAACCACTCTCCCACTCCACACTCAGAGGTTTTGTATGACACTTGATGGGGCAGACCCTCCAAGCAAGTGTAAACAGAGTGGAATTGTGTGGGAGAGGATGTATAGAGTGGTTTGAGAAAGGCCTCTCGTTTCAGGTACACATGGAGCTTACCTTATTCATTCTTCACAGGTGTACAACAGTGATTGATAGCATCAGTGCTACAAAATGCAATTTTCATGGGTTCTGAGTTTACTTAATGTTTAGCCAAACAACATGCTCATAAATATCGTACAAGCAGTTGACTTTGTGAGGGCACTATAACTAATGGTAGCCTAGTTTTCCCCATTAATGTTTTACCTTAACCTTTACCTATACAGTCCCACATATGGCCCCAACATCAATATTTTACACAACTTGATGTTTTCTATCTGATGCTCCTTGCTTTATATAGTCAGAAAAACTCTATTTAAAAGCTATAAAAGAGGTGTAAACTGGAACACACAATTATTTGCCTGAGAAGAAGAAGAAGAAGAAGAAGAAGAAGAAGAAGAAGAAGAAGAAGAAGAAGAAGAAGAAGAAGAAGAAGAAGAAGAAGAAGAAGAAGAAGAAGAAGAAGAAGAAGAAGAAGAAGAAGAAGAAGAAGAAGAAGAAGAAGAAGAAGAAGAAGAAGAAGAAGAAGAAGAAGAAGAAGAAGAAGAAGAAGAAGAAGAAGAAGAAGAAGAAGAAGAAGAAGAAGAAGAAGAAGAAGAAGAAGAAGAAGAAGAAAGGTAAACACAGTAAATAAGACGTAGCTCTTTGATTCCGTTTTATTACTTCTTATAAAGGCTTTAAACTAACTCTGAATTGGTTAAAAAGTTACCTTGAGGGATTCTTGTCTTCCTCCAGCTGAGTGGGCTGGGTTGGTTTACAACACAAGCACCTTTTTCCCACTCTCTTTTTTTCCCTCTATCTCACTCCTTCTGTTGTGACCCTTATTGCAGAAGCTTTTTCTCTAATTAAAAGAGGAGAGAAGCTGCCAAGTAAATGTGGTGAAACTGCAGACCACTGTGGTTCCCAAGCACACACACACACTCACACACCAACAGACATGTGCAACAGATTGCACATTGATGCTCTCCACCAAATCTGTTTCGAGAAGATGTTGCCCCTGACAAATCACTTAACCCAACCTGTCTGCATACCCTATACGAACTGTATCCCCTATAGAGAGGACTGATAAGATTTGAATTCCATCACTGCTTCCTCCCTGCCTCAGGCAGTGTAGCCATGGTGAATGCTGGGCTGTTTTATCTCGTTAGCAAGTTGGCTGTATCTGCTACCAGTGCTTGAAAAGCTGGAGATATAAATGTACATTGCAGAACCTAAAATAGACTTAACACATTTAAAATTAGTTTCAATTGATACATAAAAAATGTACTGATTCAACAAAAAGCAGAAAACAATATATATTGCACGCCTCTCTGAAGACAGGGACCTGAAGAATAATATTTCAGGGTTGAAAATGAAAGTCTTTTCAGCCATGGAGCCTTTGATCATTTCATCAGCTGATGGATTTTGCTCTCCAGTTATGGGTATTCACATTTCCTCACTTACACTTTAATGACTTCTGCACTATTTAAAGCCATATGACATCAAAATAAGTGCACCTAAATGCACACTCACACGAGGCAATCCGTAGCATGCTCAAACATTTTTCACCCCTGGGGTCCAGTTTGTTTGATTAATGTGAGTGCTCAGTAACTACACAAGCACAGTTCACATCCTTGGCCATGAAGCGGTTGGAGGAGGTAAGCTTTGGCAATGTGTGGTTGCTCATGCACGAGCATGTACACAATGTAAACATGACGTATCATTGACAATCGTTTAAAAAACGTCGGAAAAAGGGTTCATGTTGGTGTGATGCAGAAGTCGAGTGTTTACTCATAATTCATTGAGTTGTAAAGTGTGAAAAAACAGCAATGTCATAGTAATATAATGCATGTTAAACATCATGTGAGTTCAAAGTGTCACAAGATGTTAGCAGCTGATATGACTGAAGTTATGGGAGATTATGTTAATGAGTGGAGCGCCCATCAGCGAGTAGGCGTACTGACACCTGATTAAAGACTGGCCTGGATTTGGGTTGAATTATTTAGATGAACACAGCAACAGAGAGAGGCGAGAGACAAAGAGAGAGGGATGAAGTAAAAGGGGAAATATAGTTCAGCAAAGGCACGGGCACTAAAGGCTGATTTATACTTCTGCGTTGAATCAACTGCATACCCTACGCCGGGGGTCCGCGTAGCTCCCGTACCTACGCAGAGGCCTACGCACGTAGCTGACGTGCACCTCCTCCAAAATGTAACTCCCTGTAGAGCCGACACGGACCGCAAGCTCTGTGATTGGTCCGCTCGGCGGCTTTGTCTTTCCCGCATTTACAACACTTCCGGGATCCCGGACATCGGCCGTGTATTTCATCTCCTCCTCTCTATTCTTCATGTAATCATGTCTGTATGATAAACAGCAACATGTATCAGCTGTAGATTAACATAACACGCTCTGAAACTCTGTGGAAAAGTAAACAGAGATCGTAGCGGGACCGGAAGCAGGCGGCCGGCTATCAGAGAGACCAAACTGCCCGGCGGAGAATTGCTGCACGACACAGACACACCGACGCACAAGTATGTGGGGCTCATGTCCGCGTCAGCCCCTGCTGTGTAGGGGAGACGCAGAAGTATAAATCAGCCTTAAGGGGACAACTACTTCTTTACTACCCCATGTAAATTTACAGATGTAAACTTCACCATTATGGCATTCATTTACACCCTGTTATACCCCACAGTCACAGTTCCTAAACATTGATATCCCTGAATCAAACAAAGTAGCAGTCTCACTTCCTCAGTATCGGTCTGTGGTGTCAGCAGAGCCGATGGCTGAGAGATTAAAGGACCCTCCAGACAGCCATTTTTCCACACTCTGACTATTTTGGGGGACAAACTAATCCCTATAAATCTTATCAAGGATATGTGAGAAACCCAACCATATGTGGAGGAGATTAGTGTGGAGTTTTCTTGATTTTCTCACTTGGGATAAGAGCAGTGTCGGACATGCACATGTCTTCACGCACGCTCAGACACACTATCAATTTCCACGTCTATGGTTGTGTTCTTGAAACTTTGACAGGTGATAACAAAAGCCTTATCAATCCTTAGCATTGTATTGGATCGTTACCCACATCCCAGTTCCACAGAAACAACCAACACACACTATGCTACTTAGCTTAGCTTTAAATTAGCCAGCTTTGCATGCACTGCATTGTGAGAGTTAGCGTGGTTTGGTTTCCCTGCTTCTGCACACCAGACTCTGTCATCTCTTATTACCGCCTAATGCCAATAAAAAGGAATCTTCTGACGCCTTTTGAAGTATAGAAATTGAAAACTGAGCCAAGATACAAAGAAACAAAAGACAAGCAAGAGTATAAGAAGTGAGGGGAGAAGCACCAGAAAGTCGATGAGTGGAGGGAAAGAATATGTCTAGAAGAATATGTATAGAGTTGAGTTTTGGACGGTTTGAAAATGAGACAAAAAGGACAGAGCTGAGAAGTAGATTATGACTGCTCTGATTTGATTTCTATGGCAGATATAATGATGGTTAGTTTTCTATTCATCTTCCTGGCTCAGTGAGAGCACAGTAGGAAAATCGTGTTTTAGGATGTGGCCAGTGGGCAATGAGGAGGGCTATTAAAGGATCATTACCATCTCCTGCCATTACGAGGCTGTTGCTCGGCAGGAATTACCTTGGTAATGAGACCAACCTGAAACTGACTGCTTGCGGCAAGCCTGATGTAGATTACATGGTAACACTGACTCACACAGACACACAGTTCTGGTTAATAATGCTATCTGTTAGTTTCCCACCTACTTACGTCTGTACATAGAATATTCGTGCTTCACATTGCATTGGAGTCACATTGATCCTGTTGACGTTGGGTATTTGTCTGCTTAGCATTACTGGGGTACCACTTGTTGTCTTTGCATTTTATTGCCGACCTCTTCCAACTGAGGATGTATTTCCAAGCATTTGCTCCCTTTCGTACGTTGAGATACTCTCTGACACTGTGACTCCTGTGTGCACTCTGGAGCTGGTGAGCTATGAGCAGTCATTAACCTGAGAGCCATCTTGGAGGCACATACACGCTGTGACAGCAACAACACCTTTTCACCGACGTTCTGTCGTGTAATTGAGCCTGAGGTCAAAACAATTTTAAGTTCTTGACACTGCGTCTTCTCATGGGGATAAAACTTGATGCTTAGAAACTTTGGCTTATGTATCTTATTTTGAATTTCCGAAATGTGCTTTAAAAAGTGTTGATAACTCAAAATAAATACCTGTTTCAGCACAATTATTATAGTTGCTGTGATAATAAATTAGATTTTACCCCAAACTGCCTCTTGAGAATTAGAAGAAAACAAGAAGGTGTTATTTATTGCAAAAATAGCAGTGTTGGTGGTTTGAATCAATACCAATATTTTTTCACAGTGGGAAAAACATTTCAAAATATCCACAGAAACCAAATCACACTGTGTGCTCCAAACAATCATGTGCATTGGAACTCCACAGCAATGGTTCTGAAATAAATGTTGCCATATTTTGGTGAACAGTGTGGGAGTTTGGAGGATATTAAATTGAATACAGAGCATTGTCTTCATATAAAAGAAAGAAAGAAATCACTTTAAACGGATAGTTCAGGGTTTTTGAATTGAGGTTGCATAAAGTACGTTTCAATAGTAAGCGCTATTTGAAATAATTTTTTAGCAAAAAATGCTGAACATTATCTTGCTGACCCAGTTATGGCTGTAGAGTTTGATATTTCAGATCAACATCTAACAGTGTATTTTGATAAGGTGAACATTGTGTGGTTGTCATTGTAGCAGTTTGTATAGATAATTCAAAATCAATGGGGCACCACCCAGAATTGAACTCTGGGGATCAATCACAGTGATTAATAATGAAAATTGAACACTAATGATTGACCAAATAAAAATGCCGTGTATGGGAGATTTGAATCGGCTGGCCCGGGGGGGTAGACGGCTTGGTTCTGTTGCGGGGTCACGTGGCCTCGTCCACAGACTGCTGCTCCGGATGTGGGAGTGATGACTCGTGTTCAAGAATATAAAAAGAAGTCTCGTAGACTAAGAATAATGTCTTTATCAAATGGAAAGCTTTGCTTTGCTGCGCGTGGCTTTAGCGTAAAAGATTGGAAATAGGAAAAACGTTCTTAAAACGAAAAATAGACTTTCGTCGAAAAAAAGTTAAACTTAAAGAAGTTACTTTGGTTGCAGTAAAATCATCAACGCTGAGTTTGGTTTCACAGTGGAAAAAGGTTTCTAGAAAATTAGAATTGCCACTAAGGGACAAAAGAAAATTAAGAAGAGGCCTAAGTTTTAGGAGAGGCCTAAAAAGAAGGTGGGGGCCTGGAAGAGGCGCTGCCCAAAAGGAGAGACGCAGGAGCGTCCGGGAAAAGTTACAAGAATACAAGAGGGTGAGGGGGTTCCGCGTCTGGACTTTTATAGGCGTCACAGGATGTTCCCTCCTCTTGAAATTTCGTGTTAATATAAACAAATCACTATGGCTATCACCAATGCATATTCTTTGATTAAAGCAAGTCATGGATTAAAAAGATAAGTGAGAGTAAGCACAATTCTTCATAATCAAACAATTCAAAGTAATCTATGACACAGGGAAAATACATCGTACCTTAAACTTCAAAGATAAGTTCTCATTAATGATTATCGTTATCTTTGGATGCAGATTTCATAACTTGTGAGACGTTAAAATAACTAACAGAACTTATAACACAGGGTTTACACAATACAACATCTACCGCGTCTTCCCCTCTAGATGGCGGTGTTGACCACATTGAAGAAAACACAATTAAAACATGTTTCATAACTTTGTCATTATACATCGTAGAACTCTGGGGATTTCCATATTCTTATCAAAGTCTCAAAATGAACGTTTTTTCTGTTAGCTTCAGAATAATAGAATCATGTGTTAATATACATTTTTGAAATGTCTAAAACTTGTCCCTTAGAGTGTGAGCTGAAAAGAAAGGTATTTACAACTTGACTTGGCAGAGCGATAAGAAGGTCTGTGTGTGTGAGGGTCTCTGAGTGTGCATCTATGCCTAGGTGCATCTTTGTTACGAGCAGTTTAAAACACATAACACAGCAAACCAACATGTGTTAAATATTCATTGTATTACATTTTTATCATCCTTTTTCCTGGCGATGTTCATAAGTTCTTTTCTGATGAAGAAATCATTTAATTGCACACATCTGGAAAAGTTAAACACCGGGAGAAGGGGATCTGGACAGGAAGACAGCTCTTCCTGTGTCATCATTAAGGGTTGGAATGTTAAAAGGGGGGTAAGATAGGTCTGTTTTTGGGATGACCTGGTCTCTGGTCACCTCAAAGAAAGAAGTTTTTAATCCTTAATTTTGAGAAAAGTTTTTCCTGGTATTTTGAAAAACTCACAGGCGCTGTCCTCGCTACAACATAATGGAATAAAATTTATTTTGAGAAAACACTTCTGTTCAGCTTTTCTTGTTTTCTGATTTAACTTCTAAAAATTGAAGAAAGTTGGTAAAGAAGCAGTGTTCAGTACAGCAGAGGACTCTGGAGGGTGAGCGATACAGACTGTAGCTGTATGTGATACGCTGGTATTTTCTGATTCAGAAAGGTACTGAAGTACTGTTGTTATCAAGTCCCACTTGTGACAACAAGCAACTCTCTAATTTCGTGTGCATGGGCTCACAGTTCACAAACCTGCAACACCATGTAACTTGGGATCTCTCCTGCTCTCCAGTCTGTTGAGTCTCATTTTTCCTCTCTGTACTCTGGTTCATAAAGGCGTCCTTTTGTGTCTCCAGTAAATGGCAAGTCATCTTTGTTGTCAAAATAACTCATTTTTTGTTTTTTTTCAAGGCTCCCAGACCAGCTGATCGGTGCGCTGCAAGTGGAAGAACACGCATCTGTCATGTCTTTGAATAGTGCAAAACCAAATGGGCTTTCTGATTGAGAAACATTTTTCAAAAGAGCAGAAAATTACACTGACATAAGTGTTTAGGTTGGAGTTTCTTAAAATTATGTGGTAGAGTTGACCCGTCTGTCGCTTTTAAACAGCCTAGCTTCTGCCCTGGTGCTCTGGCAGGTTTCTCAACAAAAGGTCCGAGCTGACCTGTTGGGATAAACTCACTATTGGCAAGTACCTCAAGCAACCTGACTCAAAAAATGGAGCTATCCCTTTAAATTCACATGATAGTCCCTGCACCCTCCTCGTACCGTCTATGAAAGAAATCAACAACAAAAAGTTGCTGATTTAGCATCAAATTTATCTGTTAATGAAATATGATAATAAATATTCACCTTAAAGTCCTGGGGTGTGATATGCAAGCCGCTCTGCAAGTCAAATGATGTTGTGTTTGTAACTACTAAGATATCTGCTGGAACCAGAGATACACTTGCAATCAACTTAACATATACAAGAGGGTTCACACTTGCATACATATACACAAGTGTGCATACATATACGCACACACAGAGACACACTTGCAGTGTCTTCCCAAGGGCAGAGCCCATTCCAGCTTTGCGATGGACCTAAAGACACAGCGTGGGCAGCAGGGGCTTTGGCCAAAAAGTACTTTATAGCATCATAAACACGGTTATACCCCATCTCACCAACATAAATACATGCTGGAGTGTTACCAAGAGGGCAGCTTGAGGTAAAGGAGGGAGATGGCATTCCTGCGAGGAGGATTCCTAATGGTACTGTACTGATTTGGGTGTAAGGGAATTAAATGAGTCACAAAAGAGCCCTTTGGTCATTAAAAATGTGCCTGTGTGTTTCATATAGTAAACTGCATTTTAAAGTTTGATCACAGTGCTTATTCTGCATACACCATTACTGCTATATGACAAAAATGCCAGCAAATGCAACGGATATAGCTCAGTAGTGCCAGTGTGGAGACCCTGTGGTTGTCTTGTTCACTTAGTAAAGACATATACTGCTTTTCTAATTAAAGACCAGGTTCTTGGAAGAACAGGGTGTAAGACAGAAGTGAGAGAGTGAGGAGTGAAGTTGTGAGAGGTGAAGTAAAGGGCAGTGTGTTAGCCTCAGGAAGACACCAGTCTGAAGTAAGAAAGAGCCAATCTGAATTTGAAAGAGTAGCAGTTTCAAAGGGAAACTGCTGAACACAACAAAACACTTTCAGAATCACATGCAAGGTATGAACAGGTTTCCTCAGAGTGCACTGGGCTGAGGCATCAGCCATGGCTTACTCTGATTGTGGATTAGTCTTTGGGTTCAGTTATTCAATCTGTAAAGTGTTGAAATTTTGAGGTTTGGTGGGGAACAGGTTTTTTTTTATTCATGCTCTCTTGCATTCCTTGGGCATGTGACTTGATTTAAAAAGTGAATATATTTTATTAAAACGTGACTTGAATTAATTGGGAAACACTGGAAGGTGGTAAAATGTTTTAAACTTTAGCATAATTCAGAGTGATTCATTTCTGTTACACATTCTGTCAAGCAACACAGTCCATGCAATGGAGAAGTCATCTTTTCTGTTGAAATGAGATTTAGATTTTGATCACCTGAGGGTTGAGAGTCAGAGAGAGAGAGAGAGAGATAGATAGAGAGATAAACTGAACAGCAAACTGATCATCCTGAGCAGCACACAGAAAAAAAATATAACTGCATTCTTATTTTACAGTTTGCGGCGGTTTACACAGAAACACATACATTAGAAATGGGTGAGCTATTGTTGCAGCTGTTGTTTCAGACTGGAATCTTTTGAAATGCACTTCTTCTGTCACCATTTAAACTGGCGTTGCAAGGATCCTGTACAAACGGTGGCGTTGCAGCCCCATTAGCACATGCGTTTTAAACAACAGGTAAAGCGTAAAGGTAATGCATAAAAATAACAGGTTAAGTTCATCACAAACATGAACATGGATATTTTGTAGGCTAATGAGAAGTATGTGCCCACATATAAGCCTGAATGTTCTGTGTACGGATGTCAGATGATCTAAGTTGACTTAATTATTAAATGTCATCACCCATAGATGGCACAAGAATTACTACTCTGTTCTGTACATTATTTATACCTAGGCTACAAGTCTGTGCACATTTTTCACTGCGTCATTGGTTTTGGAAATATTTGTAAATTTACTTATTTAGTTGTGTATATACGTTGTGTATATATGTTGTAAGATATGCTTATTTTTACTTCTTTAATTTTAATTGCTAATAACTTTTTAATAATTGCTATTTTATATGTTCTTGTTTGCTTTATACTGTTTTGCACTGTCTACTTTGCTACTGTAAGACTTAAGTTTCCCCGTTGTGGGATGAATAAAGGATATCTTATCTTATCTTAAACAAGTTATCAATATTTTTAATATTGTAGGACTGAAATGCTGGGCATAGATTGTGTCTAAGCTACAGCGGCAGGCAACCTTTACTGGCTATAGCCAGATGACTGCAACTGCCATAATGCTACATTTGTCTTCTCCCCCGGTGTAAACAAGCACTGATGATAGATAGCATCTCGAAGCGCAGCAGGTGTGGCAGTACTTTGATTCAGAAATTAGAGTTAAAGGTTTTTTTAGGCTGTTTCTGGTTAACTCTACTGAAGCAATGTGTCACCAGCACATGCATGTAGACATTAACCTGCTAGTAGGACCAAGGGCTGCTACTGCTAGCTCTGATGTTAGCCACACTCAACAAACCAATTTGACATCTGCAGACTCTAGGTTCCTCTGTTTAGCTGTAGTATATCCGTTCAGCTTACTTTGGACTGTTTTCTGAGTTCTTTCTTACCTGGAGACATGTCAGCTGTTGTGACTTTAATCAACTAAGATATAAGTCACTTTGGAACATCCCTAGTTCTGAGATACTTCATTTTTAACTAAATTGCCCTAGGGTTTCCCCTCTTTTGTAATGTTTCTTTTTTTTGTAAGTTATATTTTTGGGTTTTTCCGCCTTTAATGGATAGCACAGCTGAGGTTAGCCAGGAAATGTGGGGAGTAGAGAGTGGGGGAAGACATGCTGGTCGAGACCAGGAGTCGAACCTGCAACCGCTTTGATGAGGACTACAGCCTCTGTATATGGGGTACATGCTTAGATCACTAGGCCAACAGCACCCTTAAAATGTATATTTTACGGGTATCACCAACTCTTTGGTTCAGATAAATCCAGATGAAACACATCCCTGTTTGCTAACTTTACACAGATAAATTAAGTAAGAAACAGAACATTTGTATCAATGAATATTCAGCTGAGCTACTATAGAAGCTATAGAAGTCACTGTTACATGTATGATATTGTTTAGCTTACAAAAGCAGCTGCAGTATACCAATATAATGTTTGTGTACAAGGCAGACACTGCTCTTTCACATACAAGCTTTTACAGAAGAAAGATATAAGCTCTGACTGATCACACTTGCTGTGACAGGTACTGACACATTAGATGGCATAATGGAAATTATGGCTCCTGTAGAACTTTGTCACTTACGGCTGTGACTGTATGGTTCTTTATTCTGTTAACAAAAGAAAGCTATTGAATCCTTTTTCCTTGTTGCATAAAACCTGTGCATGAACTCAGCAATAACCTGCCATTGGTAAATTAAGTGCATTACTCATGACATCATCGGCACACTCAAACCAGAGGTACATCCTTTGTTCTCTCTCTTTCTCTCTCTTCTGCAGCTCTAGCCTTTGAACAAAAGTCTCCTCCATGTTATGTCCTGCTGCACAAAGCAGACACGTTTTCGTCCCAGCAGCAACACAGCACAAAGGCCTGCCTGAAACTATACTTAAACTTAAATTTGCATGTTATTTATAGCCCGCAGCTACAACACACAGTCTGCCAGCTTGTATTACAAGCAAACGGGAGCAGCAGAGTAAATTGGTGCCAAGCTTTTTACTGTTAGGCCAACAAAACAGCAGTTTGTTGGTCATTTTGAACTTAAAAAGAATAAGACAAAAGTTCTCATGCGCATCCACAGCAGTGACTGGTTGGCATGTTTGCTTGATAAATGAGTATTGATTAATCAGTTATCAAAGCTGTTGAATAATGTTGTCTTGATTGATGGATGAGTGAATTATTAACCAACAGTCAAATGAAGATTGCTGGATATCTGCTTTGAGTTTCATATCTGAAGAAGAGGCTTTTGGTATACAAGAAATGTGCAATTACACTCATTTGAATCCATGCGCAAAAAAAGGAAGCAGTGGCTAATGAATCTACAGTCTGACCTGGATTTGGCTCCTTTTACATAAGCAATACTCATTTTCTCTCTCCCT
The DNA here is from genome assembly GCF_009762535.1 of Notolabrus celidotus. Lineage (NCBI taxonomy): Eukaryota > Metazoa > Chordata > Actinopteri > Labriformes > Labridae > Notolabrus > Notolabrus celidotus. Next base: position 11,319,629 of record NC_048287.1, on the reverse strand, counting down.
CTCTCAGTGCCTCTGTCTGTCTGCCTCTTTCTCTTTCTTCCTTGGGCTGAGATTTACATACACACAATGGAGGGAAGAGATTGGAGTATGAGTGCTGGGTGGAGGGAGGCTGCATTGCTTCTCAGAAGCAGACTGAGACAGAGATCACCGGTCTGTCAGTGTTAAACCAGCCATTCAGTCTGAGAGGCGTCAAGCATGATAATCCCAAAGGAGGGCAGAGGTGTGAGTGAGTGTGGACGGGTAAAATGGTGTGTGTGTGCCCCACACGGGTTTATGCGATTATGTGAGAATATGCACATGCAGAATGTGGGGGGAAATTACACCGCCATGTGAGACATGCAGGTCAAAGCCTGAGTATGATTTACTTGGCGTGTGTGCATATGTGTGTGTTGGCATGCATTTCCTGATTTGCATGCATGAATCTGGCAGGAAGTGGTGCGTAAGCAGTGTGTGAAAGTCTGCAAATAGGGGGATGAGGTTGCACAGGTAGAATATGTACTATGCCAAAACACAATGTGATTTGTGTGGGAGTTGTGCCGCACTGAACCCTAAGGGTGGAAGGAAAAATAAACTCAAAACATCAGCCTAATCTAGCAACACTTTCCCCAACTTTTCAGGAAATAATATTTTAAGTTTCTAAGCCTCTCACTCTGCAGTGCAGGAGTGGGATGGATCCAAAGAGGGAAATTGGATTTCTGCACTGCTTATGAATTCAACTGAACATGACCAGCTTATACATCTCAAAAAGCCCCTCAAGAATATGGCCTACGGATGCTCTCTATAGGTGGAAAACAGTCACAAGGCAAGTTTGCTGAGGGATATGTCCTTGTGCATATCTCCTCACTAGTTCTTTATCACTCCCGTGACACCATAAGAGTGGAGCAGTTGCGTCGTGTTGTTCAAACAGGAGAAACATATGTGGAGAACTGGGGTGCACATTGTTTATTCTGTGTCTCTGCGTGCCTTCCAGCCATGCAGATAGTGAGACTCCATGATAGCAGGGAAAGCCAAAGGTTGTTCGTGGCATATGCACTGATCCAAACCATCACCACCACCAACGGCAGCCCTGTGGTTTCTTTACTTACCTCTCCTTCCCCTTTTTCACCTTGTGTCTGTCTGAGCTGTTGTTCAAATGCAGATGTTTGGTTTGCATCTGATAACCTAAAGATTACTGGCATTGTGTTCTGTGGTAAATTAAAGGCTGTTTGCCAATCACAGATTTTATATTGAAATTTCCCTGCTTTAAATAAGTCAAAGATTTGTGCCCTCTCAATGTCGTTGTTGGCTTTATTTTTATGGAAATTCAAGCACTATTATGCTAAATCCTCTAATCCTGCAGGCCCTTCACCTTGATCAGATAAAACTGAATCAAACGTTTTCAAGCACACTGACTTGCGTACATTAGATCTAACCCTTTCTTGGTTTTCACATGAGATTTGCTTGGATGGGAAATGCAGTACAAGATAAGGAAGCCTTTTCAGACTACAGAGACGCTCCCCACTTGCCGGACTGTCTGCTTGGGGAAAGTGGGAACAGTGCCATCTAGTGATATGTATGTAAATGCAAGGTGTTTAAAGGACTCAGACCTTTTGTATTGAGTGCTAAGGCACCAGTGTTTGTTCATAAAAAGTAATTATCTTATTCTTAGATCACTTACAGATACCCCATGAGGTGAGAAGAGAAGAAAGCATTCTTAGTCATTGGAAAATATCAAGAAAGGGCTATTAGCAGCTTAGCAACCTCTGCCCTGAGGCCCAACACCCCACTGTGACAGGATACAGACGTAATGTCGACAACGTGCGTGTCCTGGTAATCTAATTGCTCTGGTGACCCAGACCCCCCTTACCCCTCAACAACCCACCAGGGCAGTTAATCCTTAAAAGGTCACTTTGCTAATCTAATACGCTCAAGATAACTTCGTCTTGACCGCTGGCCTCTGATTGATCTCTTTAAGTATCAGACACCCTTTTGGGAGAGGTGTTTTCATCAATAAACCTGACTGGAGGGCAATCAGCCGAAAGAGGGAGGAGATCTGAAACTTGACACCACGCCAATACATTATTTCAGCAATTGAAATAACAATTTTCACATGGTTTGCTGTTGGATTAGTGGAAAACAAACAGGCTAGTTAAAGACATGTGATGTTATTCTAAGCGGCATGGTGTTGATGGGTATGGGGAGGGATGAGAGGAGAGAGTAATGAGGGTGTGAAACAGGGTCAAGGATGAATATTCGTGTCAGTAATGGGTTGTGAGGGGTCAAGAACCATTTAACTTGCTCTCCCACTTGCCCAATTTAAGACGTCCATTTAGATTTTGTCCTTTGAGACTACTTAGGATAATTCTTTTATAATTGAAATGGACCATGTGAAATAGAAAAAACCATTAAATCTTTAAAAATAATATCCCCATGAAAAACACACCACCTAAAGAGAGGAGTAATTCCAGTTTAACTAAAGATTATATGGGAAATAAAGAAATAAAAGGCTGTGGTTACATCCAGTTTTCAAGTGATTAGATTTTAGTGCAGATAAGATGTGACAGTACAAAAATTACATCAGTAAAAGTCTAACTGAAGTGATCTCCAAAAGGATTAAGACATTGTCAAACAGATGATTATCTGTAAAATGAGCTGTGTCGTATGACATCTCTGTATCTGTCATGATTCTTGCATGAGACAGATATCGCAAAAGCCACATGTCACATGTGACTTTCAGATAAGATGCCAATCTCAAGAAATATCACATAAATGGATTTACTCATCCATGGGCTCTTACTCTTTTGAACTGTTTGTATCTAACGAAACCAGACTTAATGTTTTATTCTCACTAAATCATTTTGGAGTGAGAGGGACTCATCATATCAAGGTTTAAAGAGTACAGCACTTACACTGTGAAGCGCATTGTATATTTCTCTCTTACACAGAGAAAGCAATAGGAGTGTCAGTGCCAGTGCACTTGAGCATTCAAAGAGAAACCCAAGGCCTTGGTTTCACATGAAGTGCACTGTGGAGACGGCCACTGCTGAGGAACACTGACAGGCAGTGATAAAACTAGCGTATTATTCACTCCATGTGTGTGTTATTGTGTTAGTGGATGAGCGTGATGCAACCAAACTGGCCCTTTACTCACCAGTCTCACGTCCAAGTCAAGCTGGCAGCAGCGATATGAGTAATGCTCACTATCACAGGGAGGCAAGGACTGGAACAACTGGCTTTTCAAAATAAGAGCCACTTGACAAGTTCTCAAAGAAGATCAATTATGGTCAGTGTTTGGATCAAAGCACTGACACGAGAGTGGCTGTGAGTCACACGGAAGCTCGAGTCGGGCTTTGTTAAAGTACTCTGACATAGAGGCAGTTACAGGGGGTCAGCCTGGGATGGCATGGAAAACCCTGAAATCTGAACAGCACTGCAGCTGCCAATTCACAACCTTTTAAACAGCTTTCTGCCCAATCAGGGGCTGGACTTAAGTTCAAACAAACGTATTGTATCATATTACACTGAATAGCAGTTACTATCTAACACCGCTAACACATTTAGCATACATTTGCTTTTTGAGTCCCTTAAGAATTAAGGAATGAGATGCAAGGTGTGAATATTTTGCTGTTCTGCTGTAATTTTTAAAAATAAAAATCCATAAATAGGAATGAGTAACTGTGTGGTACCTCCATGTTAGTCATTTAAGTGGATATAATTATTGGAAACAGAGGTAAGGGTTAATGAATGGTAAAGTGGCTACTACCAATGTTGAAAAATGAAGCCAACATGGAAGTGCAAAAATCTGCAGTTCCTCAAGTGTCCACCTAAGTCTAGCTCCAGAAGCTCAGGAGACCCCATTAACACACTTGTTAAAATGCTTGTTTTAACATAATAAAGAAACATGTTTGGTCTATATCGCTCATTTCTTTTTTCCTACACAAGTTAAATCCTTTTATGACTCAAACTTTTTGATAAGTTCACAGACCAGTGTGCACATTGTATCTGTTAGTGTGGAGACTTAAGGCCCTCCTCAGCTTCCCCTCTTTGCCTGTGGCTCGATAGAATAGAAACTAGGTTGAGTCAGCATTTCCAAAATGGTGACCACCATCTTTGGGCTAAACAACACCTATTCAGAAACCAATGAGTGATGCCACTGGGACTGGGTCCATGTTTTATACAGTCTATGCTCTTGTAGCTACTAAATGCCAGCCTTTAATAAAAAGAAGCCCCACAGTTAAAAAATTCTAAACATGCCCCTGCTCGAATAGTCTCTGTCCCAGTTATTATATCTTCTCAATGACCACCAATGATCACATTAGCAATTATTGAATAACATTTTATGCATAATGTAAGTGGCCTGTGACAGAAAAGGAAGTGTGTGACAATAACACTTTCAGCTCAAACTGTTGCATTCAATGAGCTCTGTTGCAGCCTAAATGCAGCTTTTGTTGCATTAACATGCAATAGGGGGTTTATTTGTCAAATACATTTTTAAAAAGTCATAACAGGAACATAACAGCTGTATGATTCCTCAGTCATTCTTTAGAATGAGATATGATCAGTGGAAAATGCAATGGTAGATAAAAGCTGTTAGGGCATGTGTGTGTTTTCAGACTACTCAATGCCATAATACATAAAAAGGTGGCCTAACTTGAGTACCAGTCCAACTTCTGGACACACCCCTGCTCAGTCTTAGTCTAATAATCTTCGTCTTGGTTATTTAATTCTCGCAATGTTCACCAATGATAGCATGACAAATTATTTAATGAGATTTAATGCATATTCAAGTGGCCGGTGCGGCATGGGCAGCTGTGCTACATTTGAACAAGACAATTACACCTTCAGCTCAGGCTGATGTGGCAGGAAATGAAGGGACCGACAATAACATGCTGCAGGTAAATTAAGAGGAAAGGTGAAGTGCTCTGTGCCACAATAGGACCGAGTTATATCCTCCACCTCCCTGCGCCCACAAGCTATCCTCTTGCCTGAGGAAGATGAGCCCGGCACCACAGTGTGACAATATTACAGGCAGGGGATGTGATTACCAGATCTTAATCGCCTGTAATTCACCCATCATCCCCGTCCTTAATATGCGGCTGCTGTGCTCCGCTGAACCCAGACACCGGATGACACAGGCTCGTCCGCTGACAATGTTTGAATCCGCTCGTGGACGTTGATGTTACTTCATTATCGAGACAATAGAGTGGGGAGCGAATACGAGCTAATAGGGGAAAATAGTAGCTGGCCAGGTTAATTTGGGGTTCATTGAATTAGCGTGTGAATTAGTGTGATGTTGGAAATTAAAACAGGCAAGTAATGAAGAAATTGAAACTTTGGGAAAATGGAAGCTTTGTGCAGCAACAGCAGAGTACACCTCCTCACTGCTGATTAAAGAAAGCAGGGAGCATAAAATGAAAATAATATTTGTTTAGCTGAGTGGAGGGGGGAACGGAGAAGGGGGTCATGAACAACTCCAAAGAAAGGAGTTCAAAGTAGGTGAAATTTTACCGGAGGACATTTTGAACAACAGGTGATACTGGCACAGGAAATAAGCAGCGATTAAGATAAGCTAAAGAATGCAGAGAGATCTGTGTGTGTTTTGAGGGAAGGGGGATGAGCCAGGGTGAGACAAATTTCACTGCACCCCATTTCTCTCTGACATCCCTGAGCCCATCTCCTGAGCCCATCCATCTTGGATGACAATAGCGTCCTGATTTGCATACCAAAAACGCTTTCCGATATGCGCCTTCAGAGTCTTTGCGAGAGATTAGAAAATATTGACAATTATTGACAAACCCAAAGGCGCGGGCACCGCTCCACCTGGAATATTGCATCTACCATTTTATTCGCCTATTTGCTCCTTCCTTGCGTCTTATGAGGCCACGTTATTGACTTGTATATCTGATTGCTGCTGCCGAGGCTCATATAAGCAGAGTTGTGGATATATACAGTGTTGATCCGGATGGGATGTTGTGTTGTTGTTGCTTGTTTGTGCACATTTCCCAATGACACAGACTTTAATTAAGATAATCATCAGTGTGGCACCCTGCATGGCTCTACAGTGAACCTATGCAGATTAAGGCCTCGCTCCACGCAGACCCCCGTGTGATCGGTTATTGTGCTTACAGGCAAACCTTGTGATTACGGTGATAAATACATGACATAAAAGAGAGGGTAGGGAGAGAATAGAGCGTGCCTGAATTAAAGGGGGGGCGGTGCAATTGCTGAGATATTAAGGAGCATCATCAGTCCAGAAGTCATGCGGGAAATGAATGTCATTAATTGAATGAGACAGACACCGTAAGGGACGTCAGATATTAAAAATCCAAAAATATTACATGCACAGGCCAAACTGAAGCATCACCAAACGGAAGTAATGAGGAAAAGCCCTTTCTTTCTCTCTGAAGAAAGAACACTCAGCATGGCTAATGTTTTAAGAGGTCATCCCTGCAGGTGAGGTTCAAGCTATGAATAGAAATGACATAGTGCATCATAAATCACCTTGCATCTTGGATTTAAAGTCATTCTGGGGGTTTCTCCGAGAGGGCAAATATCTTGTTTAGAGGTAGAGAATCTCCTCTGCACTACAGTGGAACAATCTCCAGTCCACAGGTAATTAAGTTCCTCATGCCCCGGCTATTTGTTGTTGCTTAATGAGAGCACTCTGCACCCCTCTCGTGTCTTGTCCTGTAATTAATGGACAATGGAAGGATGAGGAGGTGGAGGAGGAGGAGGAGGAGGAGGAAGAAGGCAAAGTGGAAACTGTCTGGTGACCTGCTTGGTGACCTCAGATGCTCCCCACTCCCTCTCTCTTCCTCTCTCCCTGTCTTTGTATTCCTCCCTTAACTTGCTGCTCCTTTTTTTCCAGTGGGCTGTTTGACAAGCTGCCAGTTCTAATGCCCTCAGTGCAATGTCCCTTGTCAACTCTCATAAACTCTTATATCTATCAGAGCCTCCTCCCAACAAAAAAAGAAGCTTCCATTATCAAAGTGATTAAAAATGATCTTTAATTTTGGGGACAGCCAAGGGTATGGTGAGTTTAGACAATGGGCCAACGGCAATAAAGTTCCCATCTGAATATCCTTGCTTTATTCTTGTCTTGTAACCTGCATCTTTGCTTCTAGCCTTGTCTTTTTTTCTGTTGGTGCTTCCTGTACACCATTGAGTCCCTCAAAGATAAAGCAATGCTTCAATCAACCAATCCCTGCACATTTTTGTCTCCTTGCAAGTCTGGACATTCACTGCAACTTTTTTCCCAAATCAACTGTCTTTACTGCCTGACTCCCTTATTTGATAATCAGAATAGTGATGCCCTCAAGTCTGCAAAGCTGAAGAAATAACTTGGAAGGTATTATTCACCATCTTCATCATCTTTAGCATGCTGTGTGTCTCAAATTCACCTAATCCAAGGTTGTGTTCTTTCCACAAATCAGAGGCTCTGTTACTAATGCTGCTAAAATACTGCCCCCCTCTGTTTATGCTGGCACTTCACCTGATATAACAGCAGTGCTGTAATGTATATGCACAATTACCCCTTTTCCACCAAGGCAGTGGCAGGGACAGTTCGGAGACGATGCGCAATTGAGAACCAATTTTTTTGTGTTTCGACTGTGAGAGAACCGGCTCCCAGCCAGGAACACATTTTCCAGAGCAGCACCAAATCTTTGCTGGTCTTTGCGAACCTCTTACGTCAGGATGGTGGGGGGTGAGGTGAAGTCGCCGTCTATGTAAAACACGACAAGTAGCAAAGAAGTGTTTGTAAAGTAGGATAAGTTCTCGAAATTACGAAAAGCCAGGAGCAACACCAGTAAGCATGCTACGTTGTCCACCATCGTTGTTATTGTGAGGGAAAGTTTGCGCTAGGGCTGCTGGGAAAAGGGGTCACGTAGAAATGAAGTCATGATGTGGCTCTTCCATGGGCTCGAGCGGGTGGAAAAACAAAGTGGTGCCAAGATGGTTTGTAAGTTGAACTAGCTCCGAACCAGCACAAGCACCAGCCCGGAACTACAACCAGGTTCGCGTTGATCGAAAAGGGTGGCTCGAGAAATAAACATTCCATGGCCGTTGACTACAGTCTCATCAACCCTTCCAGCCATTTAAAAACCTCTGTTCGACTACGTACATGGGATTGGACAGTATGCTGAGACATTAGTTGCATCAGTGCATATCAGTGAGTCATCTCATACACTGCCATCCATTAGCCAGACATTATGAAGTTTGAAATTTCTCAAAATCAAGATGGCCGACACAAAGTCAGAAATAACATGCAGCTCAGGAATATCTTGCAAATTCTTCCATTCTGATGCAGGTGAATATTTTTTGTAACCTGCTAGCTATTTTGCTGTTCTTTAAAATGCTTCATATGGACTGTTTTTTTTCTGGGAGATCTCATATCTGAAACCAAATCCATGCTTTCCCATAAAATGTGTTTGCCGTTTTTCTGTTGTGGAAGCCTCCAGACAAAAAACTCAAAAGAGATAGCAGGGTTCCCACTCTTTTCCAGAGATCATTTTCCAGGACATTTTCAGGACATTTTCATTGATGATCAAGCTGGTATGACTGTCTATAAATTTAGTTCCTAATTTAGTTCCTAAATAGTCTAATATGTTCCTCTCAGTGGAGGTCTACATTGAAAGACATGTAGATGTACATACTTAAAAATTATGGCAAATTGATAATAGAATAATGCAACCACAGATGTACAGCACTTCACTTTATTAGTGCAACCAAGTAACAATGATGGGCAACATCTCAGCTTTCTCTTTTCTCAAAAAATATAAAATGAGCTAAGAAAAAAACACAAGAGCCTACAAAGGAATCAGGAAGCTGTCTTACTGAAATAATTAAATAATAATAATGATCAGAGGATCAGTGCTTTAATAACATAAATAGAACTGAATGACAAAAATGGCCACAAATGTTTCTCAACTCAACTCAAAATATACCTGCTTAATCATGATATTCATCCTGCTAAGTGGTCGATATTAAACAAAGCAAATGTCATTTTTTTTTTATTTGAGTTACCGTAAACTCTGAAAATATCTCACCGGTGTAAAGACGCACTCTGTATTTGAAGATCTCTCAGAGATTTAAAAAAATGTAAACTGTCTTCCTGCATGGCGATGTCTATTATGATCAGCGATGTCTACAACGTGGAGTTTCTGTGCAGCTGTGTCACTCTTTTTGTTCCGTTTGTTTTCACTATCGGGAGTTTGCACTCCTACTAGCTAGAGCAGGGGTTCTCAAACTTTTTGGAGCCAGGGACCCCTTACAGGTAAGAATGTTGTCCAAGGCCCCCTCATAATTGTAACACAGATTAAGCACATTAGTGATGTGTCATGATCAAAAGCTGTGGCTCTGAGAGTCGATGCTTTATAGTGAATCAGAAGAGCCGGCTTGCATTGAGAGAAAGCCGGCTCCCAGTTTTGTCCTTTCGCAGCTTAGCTCTCACAGTGCTCAGCCCCAGCTCTGCTCACAGCAGAACTTTGTTTGATTGGTCAGCATGGCGGCCATGCGGCCAATCATATGTGAGGATATAGGATACAGGTGATGGAGGGGAGGCTGTGTATCCTGGCTTCATCTGTTCCTTCAGAGAGAGTCTTCTTGAAGACAGGGCAAATACTCAGAGAGGAGAAATCGGATCAGCCCATCCAAGCTGAGGCATCTGATTTTTCTCAATGCCAACCTGAGGACATTAATAATGTTTGCTCCAGTTTGATTCTGGTTCTGTTTGCTTGAGTTTGGTTCTGGTTTTGGTTCAGTTTGCTTGAGTTCAGTTCTGGTGGGGTTCTGTTCTGGTTCAGTTCTGGTTCGGTTCTGGTTCAGTTCTGGTTCGGTTCTGGTACGGTTCTGGTAATGTTCTGGTACGGTTCTGGTTCGGTTCTGGGTTAGTTCTGGTATGTTTCTGGTTCTGTTCGGTTCCGGTTCGGTTCAAGTTCAGTTCTGGTACGGTTCTGGTTCGGTTCTGGTACGGTTCTGGTACGGTTCTGGTTCAGCTCTGGTTTAGCTCTGGTATGTTTCTGGTTCGGTTCGGTTCTGGTTCAGTTCTGGTTCGGTTCTGGTTCGGGACTGGTTCGGTTCTGGCTTGGTTCTGGTTCACGTCTGGTTCGGTTCTGGTTCGGTTCTGGTTCGGTTCTGGTATGGTTCTGGTTCGGTTCTAGTTCAGTTCTGGTACGGTTCTGGTTCGGTTCTGGTTCAGTTCTGGATCGGTTCTGGTTCAGTTCTGTTAGGGTTCGGGTTCGGTTCTGGTTGAGTTTGATTCTGGTTCTGTTTGCATGAGTTTGTTCTGGTTCTGTGTGCTTAAGTTTAGTTCTGGTTCTAAACCTAACCCTAATCCTAACCCTAACCCTAATCTTAATCCTAACCCTAATCCTAACCCTAACCTTAATCACAACCCTATCCCTAATCACAACCCTAACCCTAATCCTAATCTTAATCCTAACCCTAACCCTAATCACACCCCTAACCCTAATCACAACCCTAACCCTAATCACAGCCCTAACCCTAACCCCAACCCTAACCCTAATCACACCCCTAACCCTAATCAAAACCCTAACCCCAACCCTGATCACACCCCTAACCCTAACCCTAATCACAACCCTAACCCCAACCCTGATCACACCCCTAACCCTAACCCTAATCACAACCCTTACCCTAACCCTTATCACAACCCTAACCCCAACCCTAACCCTAATCACACCCCTAACCCTAACCACAACCCTAACCCTTATCACAACCCTAACACTAACCCTAATCACACCCCTAACCAAAACCCTAACCCTAATCACACCCCTAACCCAACCCTAATCACACCCCTAACCCTAACCCTAATCACACCCCTAACCCAACCCTAATCACAACCCTAACCCTAACCCTAATCACACCCCTAACCCAACCCTAATCACAACCCTAACACTAACCCTAACCCTAATCATAACCCTAGGATCAGGTGAGAATGATTTTGTAACAGAATAAATGCACACAATTGGGCAATTACAAGGCTTCTCACAAAAACACCATACGTAAAAGGGTTTTTCAACAGCCAAACCATTAGTTTTTGCAAAGTTAAGGTAAAATATATTGCTACAAAATATCCTAAATTAAGAGCCGTTCGGGAGTCGAAAGAGCCGGCTCTTTGAAAAGAGCCCAACTTCCCATCACTAAAGCACATGCTTACTACCATTTGCACTCTTAGTTTCTCTTGGAACTATTTGTATTGTAAAATGTATCAATGTAAATACTTCAGCCCTGTACCATAGTGATAAACAGATAACACTTCAATTTGAATCAAGTAAATACCACTTGAATACTTTAAAACAGAGGGTCATTTCATTCCTCTTGGACTCAACATGACAGCATTTATACTTTTCAAGTAATTGATCTTAAACGATTTCAGAAAATTAACAGTAAAAAGACTCACATATCCCTTCGAGCCACCAAATGGTATCATAACAATGGTGTATGTTGTTTTGTAATGACACAGCACAATTTTATGATTTACTAGAAATGTATTCAAATTATTTCACGGACCCCCACGATATGGTTCGCAGACCCCCAGGGGTCCCAGGACCCTACTTTGAGAACAACTGAGCTAGAGTACAGTAATTGAGCCAAATGTACCATAAAACATAAACAATATACCCCCGTTTTCTGCGAATGCATGATTATGAAGTGAAGGAGAAACAAAGATGTGAAAAAAGTTGTGCAGTGTTGCTGTCTTTTCCAACCTTTCTTTTGGTAACAGAACTGAACTGAAGTGATGTTGAAGGACAAGCTGCTCAGTAAGTCAATAGATGACTTTACAGGAGTGTTGCTGTGTCTAAGAGGAAAAAAGCTTCAAAACATCAAATTGCCCTGCTACATATTTCAAAAGCTCGCACAAAATTAGACATGTCAGTTTGCAAAATCCTGTAAGGGCTGAAGTTTGTCTCTCTTCATCCTCCCCTTGTCTCTTCCTCTGTATTGATGAGAAGCGTTAAGTGTTGCTAGAGTAGTGTACACAAATCAATTGATCACTCTGACCTTGACACGGAAATGTAAATGCTGTTGTTAGATAACGGCTTATACAGAAATCCACTCAGTCACTTGGGATTGGAAACTGATTCAAATATGTTCTAAATTCAAATCTGAGGAGAAAATTTCACATTTTAACATGTAATTTAAACAAAAACAAACTCACAGACCAGCTCTGAGTCATCAAAATATGGGAATCTTATTAACACAATAATTTAGCTAGGAAAACATGTGTGTGTTATTCCCTTTTATTCAATTACTGCATTCAAATGAGCACAAAAAATGATGCAATACGTCCTTTTTTTTTTTTTTTACTTTCAACCAAGGTGAGATAAAACAGCTGGGGAAATAAATGTGATTTAGTGCAATGAATAAAAGTTGTGTTGGTGAAATATCTTAAGAGCATAACTCAGCCGTGTACCAAGAGTACATGCTGTAGAACTTGCTAATTTAATCACCTAAGTTGTGTTGGGGATTTTGGATCGCTCAGGAGGTAGTTAGTTGGTGCCAGTGGAGGCCACCTCGGTGTCACCTGGCTTCACTCTCTTACCTCCTTGCTTTCTGTGTGAATATGCTGCCAGGCCTTTGAAAGCTATGACGCAGTGACATTTCTGAGGGGGTGTGGGTAAAAGGTAATAAACAAGGAAAAGAAGAAGTAAAGAGACGAAATCAGGGGTTCAATGAGAGAAGGAGAGAGACAGAAACAGATTTTGGATGTCAGTGGAAAAGCTAAATATGCCATGACAAAGACGAGTTTAATGATGATGAAAATGGAAGCTATGTGGGGTTCACAGGGTTATCAGGTAGTTACACAAACAGGATGTGACACAAATAAGGCACAGCTCCACTTCAAGTCAAAGCAAATAACAAATAATTTCCACACGGGCCATCAAATGGGAAATTGACCAGCCAGACAAATGCACACCATAGACTACTTCTACGGAAAGAAAATGAGGTATGTAGGAAGGGAGAAGGGAGGATGGAGTGTTGCTGTTGACTTTCAGGGTGTGTCAGAGAAATGAGAGTCCTGGACAGGATGGGGACGTGATGAATTCTCCCAAAGAGCAGTGCTGGACATCAGACAGAAAATGTGATGAGGCACAAAAGCCTCCCAGCGCATATCAAGCAGATGATTTTAGCCTGAGTGATGTCGTCTTGGCATTATCGACTACAGTGGGACTGAATTACAATGCCGGCAGCCCAAGAGGAGGACAGTTTGAGAAGAAATACTCGGACAATGTGTATCTAATGCATACCAAATCCTCTGTTCTGCATTGTGTTCAGTTTTTACCTCTCACTCGCTCGGCTTGCATCAGTCCGTCTCGCTGTCGGTGTTGCTCTGACCTGCCTGACTGAGTGCCGGCCTCAGGTGCTGCATAGAATATGTTTGGCAATAGAACTTTCTGGTGCTCTGAAATAAATGTCAGATATCATTTTATTCACCAAATTTAAACTTTGACTCGTTGTCATGATAGATTTAATAGATTAACAGGTAAACTGAAAGCTTAGAGTAACCACACCACGTCTCCTATGATCTATTCAAATTCCAAGCTAAATAAATACATAGCAGGAAAACAATTGAAAGCTACATTGTGTTTTATCTGATCCTGTAAATCTGTAATACACTAAACAACACTGACAGTACTGGCTGAAGCTACACTTCAAACCTCTGCAGTGGAGACAGTCGTGGCTCTCAGCTCATTACATTATTCTGCTAATTGCTGTATATGACCGTAATTCTAACCAAATTGGCTGGCAGAAAAAAAATCTACCACAAACTGGTGAGGAGATTTGGAGCAAGTCACAAAAAGGAGCCATGCCATATGTCCTCTGGAGAAACTCCTTGCAACACTGCATTTTCTTGCATCTGGATCATTCCAGCACACCATCGCAGTCTGTGCCGGCATCTCTCAGTGTCCAGCCTTGCCTAATGAATGTTTATCTCCTGTGCTCTCCCCTCCTTCTTCATTCGCCGGTGGCTCAGTTGAAGAAGGACTGCCACTGAATGACCTCCTGACTGTTGCCAGGGCATTGGCGGCCATTGTCAGCCCAGACATAGCACTGACCAGCTGCCTCGTGTGTGCAACGATGGCCCGAGTGTCCTGGTAGAGCGTGCGCAACACTGGACACAGCTCTCACCTCCTGTGCAATGACCTGTAACCCATCTGTCTGATTTCTTTGTTGCTGCAGTAACTCCCAATCAATGCCATCATAACAATCTGGACGTCTTTGGGGCTCTGCTGAGGTGTTTTCTGGTCTGAGCTGATTTGAGGAGTACGGCGGGGATTGTAGGAAATCTGATGAAGATTCTCCATTAAAGAAAAAAGAGATAAACATTGTTTTTTATGGTCATGACTGAACAATTACTGAAACACTTTTCAAATAATGAAATCACAATTTTTTTCCATTCTATGTTCAACGAGACACACAAAGCAAATTCATTTTGAACTAATTAAATGTGTCCAATATTAGACATGCGCTGAGATTTTATTAAGGGAAAGTTTTTCGTTTTTTTTTCTGGGGATATCTTTCCATCTTTTTTTAATTTCATCGGCAGATCTTCTGTTTTTTTCTCACAGCATTCACCTTGTCACAGTTGGCCTCCCAAATTTGCGTTTCTTCTGGCAACGCTGAGATGTCTCTGCCAGAGTTCACCGATGTGTTTATTTGCCAGAGTTCACCAATGTATTTATTTGCCTCCTCCACCAAGACCTCCAACTCCATGGCTTCAAACTTCATTTTTTTCGTTTACGGCCACTCTGCTCTCTCAAACTCTCCATGGTGACAGCCGGTAGCACACATCATGACGACACTCAGGATATAAGTTAATGAATCATCCTTACTTAGGCGGTGCTTCCAGCTACTTAAAGCTAACCAGTGCCCTGTGTGATGACCAGTTTGCTAGTTCAGGCAAGTTGGACTCTATTGCTCTCAGTTTCAGCTTTAGAGTGCCTGTCTAGCCATCTCTGGCAAATGGTATTTGCGCTTTACAATTTATGAAGTTACTGTGTGTTTACATCTGGCTAACAGCTGCAGTTTTGCTGTGATTTCACTGCAATCAATAGGTGTAAAGGATGTTGGAACATTGTAAGGGACATGGTCACATACTTAAATGTTTGACCTTTAAATGAAGCTTGGATTGAACAGACAATCTTCTCCAATGATTAGCTTTCAGGACACAGTGTGCCACATTTTTCTCTCTTTAATACACCAAGTTGTTTTTTTCTTGTTTGTTTTCTTGGTTTAACTTTACAACATAGTAGCTGTGCATGAACACAAGGGGAATGGGATAGTAGTATTTTTTGCTGGCCTACTTTGTGATTTTGGCTGTCCAAAAAAGTTTATTTTTACATAAAAATCTGACCAAGTGCAGCTTAAAACCTTTAAAGATGACTGACTACAAACTGATGAGCCCTGACTCTAAACAGCCCGCACTAGTGAACCATGTAGCAGTGTTTATAGAAAAAGATAATCCCTCTTTGCTGTGGTTTTAAACCCCACCCAGGGGACATGGGCGTATTATGAGGCTGATGGTTTCTGTTCGTGCCTGCAGGCTGCTCTTGTCTGGTTAAGTGAACTTCCTTGTCTCCTGTCAATGTTCCTGCTCCATGAAACATAAAAAGAGCAAAATGATTTGGCACACAAAATAAACAGCCGACTGACAAGACTGCAAACAGAACGAGGCGACATAGAGAGTGGAGAGCAGGTGGCTGCAAGAAAGCGACATAAAAACCATCAGGAGTGGAGGACACAGAGTGATAGGAGACAGCACTAAGGGAGGGAAGAAGAGGAAATTAGGAAATGAAGGACAGCTGAGGTAGACGGAGAGGTTCTCCACATTAGAAGCAGAAAAAAAGAGCAAGAGTAGGATTGAGGGAGGAAGAATGGCCATGTAACAGTGCATCCTGTCACAAAGCTGCTGTAGCATTCTCAGTGTAACAATGGCAGCAGATTGAGTTGGACAGGGTTCACAGGCCTGAATACTAGCCAGCCAGACAAAGCTATTGAGTGGCTCGCCTGTGTTATCTGGTGTGCTGCTGAATACTCCCCTTCTGCAAAGGTGAGCAGGCTCAGGTTACAGAGAACACTGATGGGCTTTAGTCCATCACACTTCCCCTCTGTCGAGCAGCACAAGTCTGGGATGAAGCAGCACGGCTTACAATGAGATCCAAGGACTTTGGCAAAGAAAGGAGAATGCTTTTAGGAGACTGGAGATACAAATTAAAGCGATTAAGTGTACTTGTAGAAATTTGCATCAAAAATCAGTTGCTTGCTCATGTCATTAACCATCATCCAGCGCTCAGCAGGACAACAATAGCGGCAGCTTAATCTATTGTTGCTTGTTGTGTTTGGTCTGATATACAGATTTGTCCTCAGCTGCATTGTCATTGACCCGTGCTTTTTTCTAATTATCCGATTCACAAAGGACATCATAACAGCTAACTGCAGTACATGATCCCTATTATTTCTCCATGAGATGTCATGTTTATAATTGGAAGTATTATCTCATTGATCACAGCTGCTATTGTTATCGTCATAATTACCACCACGGTGTCATTGAGATGGTAATTTGGGCATTTCTTACCAAACATCAAGCTATTAATCATATTCATAGTGTCCTATGGGATTGGCCATTGTTCTTAGAGATAAACAAGACTTGATGAGATTTTTGATAAGGGACTTATTGTTCTTGCAGTGTGATCTTGGCTGTCAGTGCTGTAATGGAGTGTATTGGAATAGGGGATTTACACCAGGTTGACCTTTCGTTCAAGCTTGTTTCTCTGGCCCTGGTCTACCTTTGCCAGTGACTCTTGTCACAGGGAAGGTCTTATAAATATGGATACTTTCTCCTCGAGGCCGTGATGCAATTTCAGAAAAGGAGGAAATATTTGGGGGGGAGGTAGGGATGCTCAGTTGGGTTGCAAAAATTGGTCTGAGAGTCTTTGCCAAGGTTGCCTCTTGATATTTTTTATCTTGTATGGTGACACTGTTATTTATTTATTTCTGCCCCAGCTTGTGTCCCCGCACTGCAGAGAAATATGATCTGAGTGGATAAAAACAGAATAAAAGAACTTTACTCTCTACACTGCAGCACATTTTATAAGAACTCGTGAATAAACAAAGCATGAGCACCCTTTTAAAAATGCAGTGCTGTGAAATACAGTGCAATATTTTTACTCACTAAGAGAACATTGTTACGGCTATGAAATTCCCTGAATGCCACTTGGTTAGATGTGTCCTTGTTGGAAAATCAAATTACTTGTAGAGCTTTTATGTAGCCTTTATAATAACTGAGCTGTAAAGGTTGTGTCAATGTGGAGAGGGGCCAAGAAAAATCCTTGAAACACTACAGACTACTTCGGACCACAATGTTTAAATTTCCTCTGGTTTTTAAAAGATCCAATACAGGGGGGGGTTTGAAACCTTCATTATGTCTGTTGGCCAGCAGGGGGAGACTGGAAAGGCTACAAAAAAAAAAAAATCCAATTGTACGAAACCAGTTGGAAAATGGCACTATTTGCTCTTCATATGTGCCCCAACATGCATTTTCCTTATGCATTTATGGTCTCCATGGCTATAAAAGACTCCTTTACAGCACAATGTCATTTTTTGCTTTAGGATATGGCTTTCTGAGATTAACTGGTTATGACTATTCTGTCAACAAGGACAGAAATAACAATGGCTTCTCAACCTGGTGTCCATCTGGGGCAAGTTAAAAACGTTAGGCCTACAACCAAAATGCAGAACTCAAAGATTGAAAGGACTTTTTTTCGGACACAACCAATTTTTATTTCAGTAGAACCTGATCTCAAACTACTGTAAACATATTTTATAACGTATTATCTCAAGAGAAGTACCTACTGTCTTACAATAAAACAACAATGTTTGATTTATGGTTCTAACATGGTTGTAAGAGATTACGACAGTAGTTCCTAAAGTGTGTGGCACGAATAGATATCCGATTGGGTCGACAAGAAAAACATGGGGATCTTATGAAAAAAACAAGGCAGGTAACAAAGCCTGTCTTACTCTTGGATCAGAGACTGCTGTTTCCGTTATAGTAACACTTTTAAATGGCAAATGTCCAAATGCATCTGTGGTTGTTGAAGTTACGGCAGATGTTGAATATTGTATTTATATCTTATTTTATTCCTTCTTCTATTAATATCTAACTTTCGTACATACTGTTTATAAGAGCTCTGTAATAATAATAAAATAGAAGTTAATCGGGCAAAACGATTGCAAATGCTACTTATAATGTAATCTAGTGGAAAATGCCACAAAAAGTGTTTTCATAAATGGAGATGAGATGAAAGATGTTTTTTTTTTCTTTTAAATGTTGAATTCCAGTCACGAAAGTCCCAACTTTCAAAGTTGGTTATTTTGCTAAGTTTACATCGTCAAACATGACTCTATACATAAGGTACGATTGGATGGTTGTGTAGCTTAATGTTGCTAGCTGATAGCTTCCTGGTACATGTCAGTTTCATTGTGGTATATTTTGCAGGAGACATTACATTCATGTTGTTGTCTCAGATTAAAAAGTTGGTCCTCAATTTACAATGTCCATATAGCTAAATGCTTCATGTTTACTATTGTCACCATGGCTGGCTATTTTCTCTTTCCACATGAAAATTCAAAGAGTGTGTGTATGACTGCCCCCACCCACACAACAGATATCTGACTGAATATTGAACATCAAATCAATGCAGCCACCATAATCTTCCAAGAAGATTTGGGGAGAAGTAAAGCCACTCCTAAATTAGAATAGAATAGATTTGATTTGATGTCGCAATCAATTCCATCAGCAAGCACTGAAAGATTTTAACTTACATGTGTGAAAAGGAGTAGGAAGATGTTAAAATGATCTAATCCTACTCCTTTATTCAGTAATTATCTCACAACATGGAAAAATCTAGCAAGATAATCTGGAGAATCATCAAAAATCTCGACTCTTTTTAAATGTTGTTGCAAATCAACCTGATTGGTATTTACAGGTAAAACTTGTGCTGTTGTTTACGGACACGTCTTTTGAGTATGCAGCATTGTGTAAAATTACACACTATGACATTAATATTACACTGTTGTTGGGTCCAATGTAAAAATGCAAAGGATAAGTGACGGTGGAGGAGTGTTACTGGCTGTGGCAGAATTACTGTAAAAAGGGCTTGTGTTTCAGCCATTTAAGCCAATTTTGACATTAAACTATGATACTAGTTATTTTTTTAACAAAGTTCTGCAATTCTCTGCTCAGATTGTTGACATGAAAAATATCAGTGTCTCCAGCAAATGTTTTTTACACTAAATTGGAGTCATTAAATTGCATACCATCCCCCCTTCAGGCTATGCCCCTCCCCGGCTCATCCTACTGAAGCACTTGTCTTCACACATACACTTTTCGACGCAGTGTACATCTCATTCCAGGCGTTTTACACAGAATTTGTCAAGAGGAACAGATGTCATTATCAAGAGAGATAAAGAATCATTACTCTGACAGCTTTGCAAACAGCAATGTCAGCCCGACTGTGAAAGACAAATGATGGGATGCTGTCTTGCGATGATCTGAACAGTAATTTTTGTGCACGTGCAAGCACATATAGACGTCTTTTACTGTGCAGTCGTTATTTTCGGAAAGTTGCCTATAACCGGTGCAAGAGATACCCTTCATGCTGTTGGAAGCGCGTCCTTGGCAGAGAAACCCGCTGGGGGTAGGAGGGAGAGAGAGTAAGAATGAGGCACAAACGTTAAAAAAAGAGGGAGAGACAGAGCAGCATGAACAGTCAAGGAGCTGGTGGCTGTTTTATTATCTGAAGCTTGCTATAGCACATAAACCACATATATGATAAGACATGTTCTGCAGCATTGAGAGTGAAATGCATCATGCACCTGTAGATAAACTACACAAACACACACTTACACTCACACACTGTAATGTAATTTGATATAACAAGCTGCTGTGAGAAATTACAGAATAATTCATTTATCTCCTAGCAACACATTTTACACATTAATGACCTGTAAAAAGGTTTAATTTGAAAAAAAAAAAATTGCTGCCTCAGTTTAAAGTTTATTTGTAGTAAGAAATATGTAAACTATATATTCATTACTTACAATTGTATTATTCCGTTAATGAGAGAGGAAATGAAAGTCAGACTTGATAGAAACAGCTATTAAGGTCAGAGAAACAGGATTCACGAGAATCATCTCATTAACTAATATGATGTGTGCAAAATGTGTATTGAGGGCATAATGGTAAACAGGTTATTACATATAATTAACTTACACCGCTAGGTGTGGTTTGAGTTTGAGCTCACCTGAGTGTAATATCTCTACAATTAGAATATTAAACATGTAATGAACTGTGAAACAGTAATACATGTATCATACAACACTAAAGAGAGGAGGGACTCAGTGAGGCTGAACTTAGTTTGCTAACATCAGTATTCTGATAAGATAACAACAATGCTAGCATGCTGATTTTCAGCAGATATTAAGTTAAAATCCCATTGTCTGGCATAGATGTAATGCATGTTAGCATGCTAACAGTTTTCAAGGCACAGATGAAGCTTACAGAGATGCTCTTCCCTTTTTTGTTCCTCTGTTTTTTTCAATTATCTGTGAAGATCAAAGCTTGCTTGGTAATTTGTCCAACCCTAAACTATCATGGAATCCACAAGTGTTCACAGACTGTGGGGACAAATGTTTTGAGCTCCCCCCACTGACTGGCTGCAGTATAGGTCGAAACCCTGCCTCTTTCATGAGGATGGAAAATGGGTCAAACTACAACATTTAAATATGCAAATAATTGTTTTTCAAACATTATGTCTGTTGTGATTGTCAGTGCCTATCATGCTGATTATTGTCAAAGTGTTCATTTTTCTGAAAAGTTGTATTTTACTGAGCTATTTAATGTTTAAATGATGACTGATTGACAGCTCTGTTGACAAATCTGGCCTCCTGCAGCGCTCTTTATCAGTTTAGCAGAGTAGAGGTGGAGTGGAGAGAGAAAATGTAACTAACACTGACACTGACACAAGAGTCAGTGAACATACCCAGTCGTGAGTGTCTGGTTCAATTCAACAAAAAATATATTCTGCTGGTCACTGTACCTGTAAAGCTGTAAATTAGCTGTAAATGTGTGTTTTGATTGGCAGAAAGGGAATGATGGCTGTTCCGCTGCTCTACCAGCCAGATCAGTTGGTGCATGCCTTGGTTCCACTCTTGAAACTGTCAGTGCCAATCAAGATGGTATTTTGACGTCATATCTAACACTGAACACTGAGAAGAATGGATGTGTGGTGTCCAGAACACTCAATGAGCCCAACACATCAGAGTATGACACTCTGGGTACCCCCTTTAAACATTTCTTAATGCTCTCATCTGGTTTTGATGTGGCACTAAAGTTAAGTTAAGTTGGTTATATATTGCAAAAGTCTGCTTGATAGGGTGACAGTGGGATATAATGGAAGGGTAAGGAAGGAGAAGCATTTTAAGACTACTTTCCCTTGAATAAATTAACTTATTTGAAGTTAAGCAATGTGCACTAGTTACAAAATAGACATGTACACCATGTTCAGTGTACTGGTAATACAACATCATTTCAAACTGTTTGCGCCAAAAGATTATTTTTCTGGACATCAGTCATAATGGAACCTTAGCATAGCCAAGTTCTTTTTGTTATTGATCATAAATAACTGGCTTTTTGGTAACGATGATCAAATGTTGATGATACCAAAGTTATCAAATTACTCACCAACTTGAATGCTTTATTTTAAATGTCAATCCAGACATTGATATATGTTATTGCTGACTTGATCACAGAGCCTTGTACATGCTAAGCTAATGACTTAATGGTAACCCATTTGTCACAGTTTAAAGCTGACCAAGCTGCCACATATGAGTTGTGTTTGGAGGTAACTCATCCAACACATTTAAATCAAAACTGTAAACGTAAATATGATGGTAGTGATAGAAAAAAATCTGCATCGTCATCGTGATTCATCTGGTTCTCCATCCGATCATTATTCCAATCATGACCAAAATGATAAACCCACTGAAGCTGCCATACTAACCATGCTAACTGTGGAATTACACAGATATACACAGCCAACAAAATCCCTGTTGGAGTGTGACCGAATATTTTATCTAATGAGTAATAGAAAGTCATTACATATGAAATCCAATTATTCATGGTTAAAAGTGTGGATGGAATATTTATTGCCAACATTGTTGAAACAATCAGCCAACTCTCTCATATTTTTCCTTGTTTTCGCACATTAATGTGCTTTCTAACCATTTGGATGCTTGGCCCACATCTTTGTATTGTGTTGGCGTGTATTTGTATGCATGCAAGGAATCATATTAAGGACTGGGTGATTGGCTATGTATTTGAAATTGCTTTTCTGACACCACATGAAAAATCACCCAAATCACTTTAGAGGAGGTTGTCAAACCAGACTGTTGTGACAGATACCAAGGCAAAGTGAGCATTTGAGAAAAAAATGTATACTCATTAAATCTTAATCAAGCACTCAGTAAAAATGAGGCATGTAAGTCTGTTAAGAAGTTTAAACTGGATTATCAGAAAATGTTATTTTTTTGTGATTTTAGGATGGTTTGCTGATTTTCTAAAACACAGAAAAGGATCAAGATAATCCCCAAAAGATATCCAGTCCATCTGAGTTATTGATACATGATTAAAATAATCCATGAAATGTTATTTGTATGCAAATGCAAGCTTTCACTTCTTGCTAGCAGTGCAATTAAAAGTCTGACAAATATTTTGTTTACCAGCATACTAGACTAAATTTGACAAACAATATGAAGTTAAAGTCCTCATCCAAAACCGTAATTTAAAGTTTTATACCTAATTTATACCACTGTGCAGAAAGACACGTCAATTTTTGTTTTATCTTTTGCAAACTCTGACCCTTGAAGACATTTGACGTGTTTGTGATGCAATACTATAATAATAACAATAATAATAATAATGATAATTATGTTGCTCCCTTCTCTATTTCTTCAACAAATTAATGTTTAAGGTAATTCCATGTCTACTCCCGCAGATCTGAAGTAAGGTCGTAAGAGCAGACAGACAAACACGTATGTATTGTGAACAGAAAATAGTGCTGGAACAAAGTGGATTACTGACAGCAAAGTAAAGTGTGCTAAATTTCCAAATCAAGCGTTTGGTTTTACTTTTACAGAGACTCATGCTTTGGTCAGACTTTCCCAAAACTAGCTATAAATTAATGGGAAAATTGACCACACTTGTAGTAGTTGTTAGCCTTGGTTCTATGCCTCATACATCCCCACTCCAGAAAATATGAAACAATCCCTTCAATCTTCACCCTCATCTTCACCCTCAGCTGAAGGATTGTAATGTGATGCCACTGTAAAACGGAAATGTTTCTATCGCTACAAACCCTTACCTGCTCATGAGTTGCCATCACTTATTTGTCCTTAGCATTTTGACATTGGCTAATGACTTCAATAACATTCAAATACTGACCCTCTCAAATCTAAAGACAATGGGTGCATCTCAAAGCTCTTAACTCACTCACGTCGCTCACTAGTGTCGCTCACTAGCGTCGTAGTCCCGCCTACCAGAGATGCAAGGAAACTAAACCAGAGGAGAGAGGAAACGAGGAGATTTGTATTAAAAGAAATGAGACGTCCTTTCCTCCGGAGTGTCACGTGAAGCAACGTTGGTTTGTGATGACAGCTTCAACAGCTGTTCCCTGTAATAACTCTGATAAATATAAACAGTAACATAGCTCTGTCTCTGTGATTTACCTGTTTAACAAACACCTGCACATGAAGAGAATCTGCTCTCTGTTTATTCTGTCTTGAAGCATTACGGATCAATTTACTTTTAAAATGCCCCATTATTAAATTATTTATTAATTTCAGGGAAAATATAAATAATGCAACTCTTTTTAAACCATGTGCTCATTAATGATCAGCCTTATATGAAACTTTATTAACCTGACAAGAAATATAACAAGTGTTTTTACTAACAGACAAACTTTACTGTCAGGTTTCTCTTCATGATGAAAACGAGAACAAATGGGGAAACTAACAGGAGGAATAACTGATCATCAATATATATTCAATCTGTTGTTATCTATATGTTATGACTATTTCATTGGACAGTGAATCTGAAATAATAAATCAGATATACTCAGGAGTGATCCTGTTATTTTGGTTTTATAATTCTGTTTTTATGTTCAGTATCTTGTTTTATAATCTCATATCAAACACTGTTCAATCTCAGCTCATCACATACAGATTGTCTAGAAACCGAAGTGTGTTTATGACCTGTTTCAGGGCCCCCTTAGTGACTGTTTTAAGTCTGCCTTTTTTCTATTATTAAACTCAGCTGATGTTAAGTTTCAGAGAAGTTCGAGCCACTGCAGCCATTTGTTAAGGGGGCGTGTCTCTCAGAAAAAAGACTTCCGTGAAGCCTGCTCTCGTGTCTCCCCGATTATCGCTCCTCCGATCAGTCTCCTCCGTCTTCTCTCCTCTCTCCTCCAGCACAGTTAAGAGCTTTGGGACGCAACTTAAAAAAGGAATTACTTCCGGTTCGGCGGAGGAGCGAGGAGAGAGGAGTCTGAAGTTAAGAGCTTTGAGACGCACCCAATGTGTCAGCGAGGCACAGAGTTTTAGTCAGACTACAGATTTTGCAAAGACTGGGGATCTTGCAAGATCACTAACTGCAAGACTACAACTAGATTCATAACTCCATCCAGGACAGTGATCAGCTGGTTATCTATTTAGCTATAGCACTGCAGATTTTATAGGCTGAAGCAATGTCCGTCCACTTTTATCCTTCCCAACCAGCTTCCTGTTTGGCAGTGGCGAGAGTGGACATATTGGTTGTTGACAGTGTTCACATCAATGAGCAACATGATTTGTATAAGACATGGCCAAAAACCCCGGATTGAGTTTTTTTGACACCAAAGATCGAAATCACAAGAGCGCGACCCAACTTGAGAAACACTCATGATTTTATTCTGACTTTATTTTGACTGCTTGGGGAAAAGTGACTTGTTTTTACATTTACAAAATTCTCTATATGCAATTCTACAGAAAAGCTTTTGATTTCAGAAAACACACCCACATTTTGTAGAAACATAGATGGGCTGATAACTCTGCTATAGTGCTAATACTACCTTACTGTTGATTAGGCAAAACATGACTTCCCTTGACTTTATTGTTCTAAGACTGAAGGATGTTTTACACAATTCATCTATTGAACAAGAATATTAAAGGCAAACATTACTATTTAAACCTCTTTGTATTCTGTGTATTCAGTGGATTAAACAATAGCTCACATACTGTCTGAAAGCCTTCTGACTGCTCTCACCAAGGCCACAAAGTTAATGCCAGACTGTATAGTACAACATGTTCCCATTCCACTGCTGTGATTTATGTACAACTTTAGGCTGTATTATCATGCCAAATCCTAGCCCCGTCTCCCTTTCTCTCATACTCTCTCATTCCACTCTGACATGGTGTAATGAAGTTCTTATTGGGGAGCATGTTGTAATTTCATTACAGTGAAATCCATGCAAGCCAAAGGAAAGATGGAGGTTGGAGGTTTGTGCAAATGCATTTCCTGGTAACCTCATTACAGTGTTCCCACCCCTATATGTCTGGAATTTAGTTCATCTGTTTTCACAGTTCCAAGAAAAGTGTGTGCTCAATTTTGTCAATTTGATTGTTGATCTATAAATGCTGGTTAATGCTTCATGTGGGAAAACTGGAAAGTGTGCAAAATGGCAGAATTGTGCCCATAATGCTTCCATCCAGGCGTCTATTAGTAAGAATGGACTGAATCTACTGGCTGACTCTGCTGGGGCTGAGAGGCTGTGGCAGCCAAGTGATATTTTAGAAAGGCCAATTAAATTAGCCCTGCATTTTAACCCTGGCCATGCTTGGGGAGAATTTGTGGGAGCCAAGTGAGACATGTCCTCTGAAATGAGCACACAGCTAGATATTCTGGCAAGTTGATTTACAGACACTATATTCAGATTTAAACGAAATACTGATTTTACTACACAGATATTTTACATAATGGGCAGTCAAAACACAAAAATAAAGATGTGAAGTGAAAACCTGTCAAGGTTAAATTGATACTAAAAACAGACCAAAAGTATCAAACAAAGGCAACAGTCTTCTCACCATATGTTATACTTTAGAATTACACTGCTGAGGTGAATACTTGATTGTGATTGGTAAAAAACTCTAAAGCAATTGCCTGTTGTTTCTAAACTGCACACTGTTGCTTTAGATACAGCTCTAACAGTAATCACATCAGACTTAGATCAAAACAGCAGAAAACAGGCAGAGCTGGGCACACGTCTGTTAATGCCTTAATTGTTAATTATCTGCATTATTTTTTAAATCAAGTTTTAACATGGACATTAATTTACACAACCATTATCAAACCTTAAAATTAAATTACATTTTTCTTGACATCAGAAATATCAGTGCCTACACAGCTCTGTGGTAGCAGACATCTACGTCATACTTGCAACAGGTTTCAACGTAAACATTAATGCTAATTTCAATTAATTTACATAGAATTAATGGTTATGGAAGTTAACGTCTTTGTTGAAGGATTGACGGTTCAAAGGGTTTCATTTTTGATTAACTGTGCCCACTGCCCACCTCTGTGGAGACGTTGAAAGCACTAATACCAGTGGCTACGACTGAAAAATGGACAAAACTGAAGACAGCACATGAAGTAACAGAACATAGTAAGGGTATGGTTCGTCTGAACAGATAAATTGGAAAAGAAAATGTCTGACATGGACAGTGAGTAAGCATAAAAAACTTAATCAAGTTTGAAGCTGATTCACACGGCCCTGTTCACGTTGTTTTACTTCACTATCAGTGGGATTGTTAAATTTGACGCGATTAAAGCTACGTTAGCAAATTTAGAGAAGACTAGAGAGTTAATCACTATGGATGCAGCAAAAACTGTTAGTGCAATTTCTTAATCAATAAGATCATATGTCTTCATCTAAATCGTTATTTGGTGTAAAATTAGCAATTTGGTAAGTAAACAGCCTTTAAATAGAAGGGAAATGTGTAAGAACCCATCCAGACCCCTCCGTTTCATGTTGTTTACTCTGTTGGGGTCCCAATCAGCTACAAAAACCCAATCACCAAACATTATCCCTTACCTACCTTATCATAAAGCAAACCCAAATACTAAAACTTTTCAATAGGCTGACAATATCAGCATTTTTAATGAGGGCTGTCTCTTTTTTCTTTCTGAAAGAAAAAGACAGGTTATTTTCCAGGACTAAATGAGGATTCAGGGTTAGCATTAGAGAGTTAGTGGCCCCTGTTTGACCCACAAAAGAAATCACGACTACTTACTTAATCATTCTGTTGTGGGGAGCAGAATTTCCTCACAGTGCAAATGGAGTGAAAATTGAAGCATCAAGGCTCATAGACAACCTGAAATGCATTTGCAGCATAAACACTTGCGTACAGGGGAAAGAGATTTCTGGTTCTGTTGTGCGTCTGTCCTTGATAAAACTTTAAATGGTCTTAACTGTACCAAATGCTTGCATAATTTCTGCTGTGAATAAAAATTATAAGAGGAATTTAAAAGAGCCACAAAACAACAGTCCTGGAATGGTTTTCAGATCCCTGCACGCAATATGTGTCCTTACATAGCTTTGTATTTCTGAAGGTCTTTTGAACATGTGGCATATCAATTGCTTTGGGAAACATGTAAAAGCTTTGCTTCCTATTTTACATCTCATTAATTTCAGACTTATCTTTATGTCTGACTGAAGATGGATTACCTTTAACCTGTATAAAGGATAATAACTATATGTGTTCTATAAATGTATACAAAAGGCGCTTGTGTGTGGATCCGTGTGGAGGTGGACAGATACGTGAATATATGTATGCAGTAAATGCAAGGTCATACGGTTTCACATAGCCCCTTTTCTTGTGTTATGTAGTCAGTCTCAATGGTATTTAAAACTGGATTCAGTTCAGGCTTGAAAGACGATATGGAGTTTGTTTACCTCCCTTTTAATTCCCATTGCTGAGTGAACATTTCTGAAGTCTTGACCTTTTCTGTCATCAGTTTACGATCAATACATACAGAAGCATTGGCAGTATCTTACTGCAAAACTATACGAAGCACTGCTGTATCATGTTATTGATTCGTCTTTTCTGTCTGGTGTTACTTTGTTTTTTCGTTAAGTGTACTAAGAAGTACAGAAGTTTTCTGAGGGCCATTAGTAAGATCAATGTGTACCTTTTAATTCAACATTCATTTTATTTTGTCAGCTAATAATGTTGTTGACAACTTTGCCTCATGTGGAGGCTAATAAGGTTCTTGCAGTCTCTGGTGAAGAGCGGCTCAAACATAATGTATTTCTAATGTGTTTGTCCGCCAGCAAGACAGCTGCAAGGAGCAGTGTGCTTCTCTTGTTTGTCTTTTCTCTCCTGTTCCACGCTGAGAAAAATTACCTAAGTGGCCTCACCTTTCTCAGTGAATAAGACACATAATAAAGCATGAAGACCTCACTGCTGTAAGGCACTGCTCCTGCTTTATTTGAAAAGTGGGGAACTTTGAATCAAATTTTCCACTTGTAAGCAGCGAGTAATTGATTCACACCTAGGCTCAGCGGTGTAGACAAATGACTTAGCAGCATGCCATCCCTTAACAAACTCCTGAGATATTAGTAAAGCAGGGTCACACAGTACATTGGTTTAGTGAGCTAAGACTCGTATTTTACACCGTTATGGTTCAGTCTATTAATGGCTGTCCCACTGCAAACATTCCTTGTCTATGTAGTTTTAGGAGTTGCACATTTTCAGTGAGCCAATCTCAGAATCCACAGCTATTGTGTGATGACACTACACAGCGACAGCCAACTTTTCTGTGCTTCTGCTGCAGCCAACAGATAGAGACAGAGGACTTTTGGCCAATCCTTACTTTGCCTAAGCATAGCCATTGTTCACAGTCTGATTACAACTCCAGAAATAAACTTGGTGTTGAAGTTAATGGATGATGTGTAAGAGCAGATTTTTAGATGCACTTATGCAAAATTTTGAGAGCTTTCTAACAGTTAACTTCCCTCAACCTTAAATGTATCCTCTTTTTCATGACTGGCTGGGTGTTATTCTTTGTCATCTGGGAATGAACCAAGTCCCTTTGTCTAAGGACACTTGAATTAAAGTTAAAAAAAAAAAAGATCATGAAGAGCTTCACAGTTTTTGCAATATAATATTTAGTACTGGAAGATTTGGACCCAGAGTTTGATTGTACATCACTGGTAACGTCAAACCTAAGAAGCAGAAAGTGTTAAAGAGAGTTAAACTGTTGACATATAGCATGTGGCATCTTGATTAGATTGTACTTGTGAACAATCAAAGATTGTTGAAATGCTGGTGGACGATTAAACATAAACATATACAAACTAGAATTCTTTTGATACTTGAAATGCTGTCATGTATTTGAAGATTCTACATTGTAATGCAGCATCGAGGAGCATAATGCCCCAAGTCTTTGTTGTGTAGTTTAAGGGCCTGTGTCAACTAACAGGTTTTTTTTTTTCCCTTCTTACCTGCCCTTAATGTTGGTAAGTTATGAAAGGCATCTCATTGCACAGCTTCCCTCAGTCATGACCATTACATCTGTGTTAAAATGCTATGTATATTTGATATTGGAATTTATTTAAGAACATTTTGCAAAGAAAATGTTAAAAAAATGATAGAGAGGAATTGTGTCCTGGTAATGGCAGCAACCCTTCACCTGGAAACTCTACTCTGGAAAAATTAGAGTGGTTAGTTTCTCCTCCACCGTCGTCAGTCACAAAGTTGAAACTAATGGCTGATTTATACTTCTGCGTTGAATCAATGGCGTACCCTACGCCGGGGGTCCGCGTAGCTCCCGTACCTACGCCGTGGCCTACGCACGTAGCTGACGTGCACCTGCTCCAAAATGTAACTCCCCGTAGAGCCGACGCGGACCGCAAGCTCTGTGATTGGTCCGCTTGGCGGCTTTGTCTTTCCCGCATTTACAACACTTCCGGGATCCCGGACTTTGGTTGCACATCGGCCGTGTATTTCATCTCCTCCTCTCTATTCTTCATGTAATCATGTC
Source organism: Notolabrus celidotus (assembly GCF_009762535.1). Lineage (NCBI taxonomy): Eukaryota > Metazoa > Chordata > Actinopteri > Labriformes > Labridae > Notolabrus > Notolabrus celidotus. The sequence continues at coordinate 11,289,493 of NC_048287.1, read as the reverse complement.
TGTATGATAAACAGCAACATGTATCAGCTGTAGATTAACATAACACGCTCTGAAACTCTGGAAAAGTAAACAGAGATCGTAGCAGGACCGGAAGCAGGCGGCCGGCTATCAGAGAGACCGCACTGCCCTCAGGCGTTTCGGCGGAGAATTGCTGCACGACACAGACACACCGACGCAGAAGTATGTGGGGCTCATGTCCGCGTCAGCCCTTGCTGCGTAGGGGAGACGCAGAAGTATAAATCAGCCTTAAGAAGTCATGCCCCATCTGGATTTTAATTGGTTGCTGAGGGAGAAATGATGCCAGCAAGTGAGGGCGTGTTCCAAAAGTTACATTTTTTTTTCAAACTGAGATACTGAAAGCACTGACAAAGCTGAAATGCATTGGTTTTGTATAGAATAGACACTACCAGCACAAAAAAATAAAGAAAAAAAATACTTCTTTAGTGGACATAGGCCCTCAATTTTTTTTATTTTTTAGATAATTTACAATTTGTCTTGATGGCAAGTACTGAAATGATAAGATGGTTATTATTTGTGCTCAATGTTTTTTTAACCTGCAGAAAATGAAGCCAATGAAAGCAAAGAAAATAATTTGGACATAAAAGAAAAACACTGACGTCTTCATTTTCACCCCCTCACAGAGGGCTGAAAAAGTAGATTTGGGGTATAATTGAAAGAATCTCCCAAAACTCCTGCTACACTTTTTATGAGGCCTAAATCTGGACTGGCAAAGCTCCAGCATAAGTAAATCCTTCACTCAACAAAATATCTCTGCATATATCTCTCATCTTGCCTTCTGCATGAGGGTTCTTTTCACCCCTCTGTTTCCACACATTGTGTGCTTTATATTCTGTATGACCAAATGAAAGACACACACACACACACACACACACACACACACACACACACACACACACACACACACACACACACACACACACACACACACACACACACACACACACACACACACACAAACACAAACACAAAGACTTCCTTCCTCATGTCCCTCATTAGATGAACTGTTAGACTCGTAGCACAGGGGGGCTGATTGCCTGTGCAATACTGTTTGTTAATCTGATCATGTTTGTGTTTGCAGCCGAGCAAACAAGACGCCGTAAACAAGCTGAAACAGAGCGCCAGACAACGCTCTGCTCTCTGCATCTACAAAATACACACTACACTGTCATGCACACACACACACACACACCACACACACACACACACACACACACACACACACACACACACACACACACACACACACACACACACACACCACACACACACACACACACACACACACACACACACACGCACAGACGTCAGCCTCTTCTCCGGGGCTAAATAATGAAGAACGGAGGCACATCGCTTAGGTGATTAATTATCCATGCCACCAGATGGGACGATGAGCAAAAAAAGTCAGAATTTCTTCGTTTTTTCCCCTAAATGCATTTCAGAGTGAGGATTCGATTGGGGTAATGACAGCCATATGTTGATGGATGACCAGGGGCTAGTATTAATCAGAAATACAGATACGGGATGTTACCAAGACAGAAGACTGTATGTGTGTGTTTGAGTGTGTGTGTTTGTCTGTGCAGCACTAAGGAGACTCTGACTGTTTCAAACTATAAGACAGGCTTAAACTCATAAAATCTGAGAGAGTTTAAGTGAAGCGGAAAGAGCCAGATGAGTTTACATAATGCATCCAAGTAACTGGATTATGTATAGTGTCTCTTTCAGAACATATTTTGAAATCTTTACCAAGCCATTTTGAAATCTATCTATCATAGTAACCGCTTATTTATCACATGCAGTGAAGGCAATATCAATTTATATAAAGAATATGCCAGTTTTATAGTCAATTAACCAACTCTGCCCAACCTATCCAACTGCTCAAAACTGTATCTTGTTCATAGCCAATTTACAGAGTGCCTGAAGTCAAGTAATATTTGAAACTATTAAAATGTCTGAAAAAATGCCATTCAAAGCAGTTGAGATCAGTCATTTAACTTAATTGCCATCTGTTTTATCTATCAGAAGAGAAATCTAGAGCAGACTCTTAAGCTAAGAATGTGTGTCAGATGTTATTAATAGGTCAGCCATTTCTGTATCTGACAGGCCTGTTGAAGAGAATGAAACCAAAGGGAAAGGGTCTCGGGCCTCGGGGATGCTGAGTACTCACTGGGGGCCACTTATGTAGCCTGGTCAGGCAGAAAGGGAGCAGTTCAGGTCATTTTATCCCTCATTACATGGGTACACATGTCATATATCTACACCCTGGAGCACCATCATTTTTTCTTTTAAAGCCAGTTCACAAAGTTCTGTTAGGACGTAAAGCACCATTGGTACAAGAACACTGGAAGAGTAACACCAGAGTACAAAGAGGAGAAATTAACATAAGTAGTCTTGTTTAAAGTAAAGTGAACATTTGACACATCGTCTGCTGAATTTAGGGAGAAAAGTAAGTACTAACTTTTACTCATGTTACTGTTATTGGGTAGCTTTTTGGGAGTTGGGAAAGCTGTTACGCTGAGTAAAATGTTGATAAAAACTGAATTTTTTGGTTTGCAAATCACTTAAAGCATGATCATTGATTGAAAATAGTGCAAATGCAACATATCAAATGCTGAAACTGAAAAATGTTATTGTTTATGAAAAATATATGCTCATTTTAAACTTGAAGATAGCAAAATGTTTCTAAACAGCTGGGACATGGACAACAAAACGCTGAATATGTTGTGTAATGCCTGAAAACAAAACACCTTTAGAAACGTCTCTCAACTAATTTGCAACAGGTTATTCACATGGCATGGTAAAAAAGGGCATTTCAAAGAGGCGGAGTCTCTTGGAGGTAAAGATGGTATGATATTAACCACTCTGTGAGATACAGGGTGAGGAAGTGGTTCAGGGATTCCAGAATGATGAATAATAATGACAAAGAATTTGGGGATTTTATCATATACGGTTCATAAAAGATTCAGAGAACCTGGAGAAATCACATGGCCCAAAATCAATACTGGATGGCTGTGACCTTTGGGCCCTCAGACTCTGAGGGGATCAAAAACAGCCATGACTCTGCATTGGAAGTCACTGCATGGGTTCAGAATCACATTTCAAAACCACTGTCAGTGTATAAAGTTTGTTTCTGAATCTACCATGCACTGAAGGAATCATGTATAAAAATGATCCAGAAAAGTTGACGACTTCTCTGGGTTGGAAATTATGCAAGATGGACTAAGGTGAGGTGGAAATCTGCCACGTCATGTGACGAAAACAATTTGATATTCTTTGTGGAAATCATGGACACCTTTCCGTCCACTCAAATAAGTAGAGGAGATGAAGTTAAGGGAACCAACATGTAGCGGGGTAAAGAAGAACATGCATGCCCCCACTCAAATCACAAAGAGTAAGTTGGCCTTCTAGGTTGACAACTTATCAGGAGAACATTGCTTTCAGAAGACTACACACCTCTTTCCAACTGTTAGGCAAACGGCAAGGTTCAACCAGATTCTCATCCATCCTGTGAAATGGACCACTTTCACATTAGCTTTGCACCAAAAAGTGCAAGTAAACAGAAAACAATCTACAAGAATATACAAAAACCTTAGCCTGAATTGGTGAAGGGTCAACAAAATCATAAACATAAAAAAGCAGAACAGTACTGATGTGAAAACATGAGCTGTGCAGTTTATGTTGGGTGAAGGCCAAAATATGTCATCAAGTTAGACCCAGGCAGCCTTCAAAATAAAAAAAGTTGGTATGAATATGAATTAATAATGCTGGGTCAGACAGATACTTGTTATTCAAGCCTTGCTCCGGGCATCCTTTGTTCTCCTTACAGTTAAAGCAATACGTCCATCAAGATCTTAATTCACTGTGTTTTGAAAGAAGCCCGTGTCAATACAGTTGTCTCACTGATGACAGCAAACTAGCTTTCTTTAAAAACTTTAAAACAAAGCTGTGATCAGGGTAAAAGTTCCATTGTGTTGGTGCCTGATATGTGATATTTAAAACTGGAGCATTAGAGCTCTGATTTATGCTAATGGCTGCACCAATTCCTCACTTTAAATAAGAGTTTAATGTTTGTGGCTGAAAATCAGTTGTGGTCTGATTATGAAAAAAATGAGGAAGTTTTATGTATATGAGGGAGAAAATGAAATTCAGTCGGGTGGCTGAAAGAGTGACCTCTTCACCTATTGATTAATTTCTGTTTGAATGGCAGATCATCAGGGTGTGAGAAGCACATTAATTTTGAAAAGTGTGAAGGCAGCTCTCTGACAAACTTTTGACATCTCCCACTCTTCCTCAGATTTTCAGAATAAAGATATATTTTAATTCATACTTTTACCTTACGGAAACATGGTTTTAAATACACTGGTTTGTAATTAAAATCATTAAATAACAACCACATTTTAAAATATATAGTTTATCGTATTGTTTTGTTAAAAATTAAAAGTAGAGTAAAGCTTAAGGCCTGTAGATTACACAACAGCCAGACGTGGATGACAAGTCTGTGTGATATTTTTTTGTCTTTGTGACTTGAGTAACCAACAGTGATTCAGCAAGGACTGTGCCTCTGTTTAAAGCACATGCTCTAGCCACTGAGCTAAACTGGCACCCATCTTAAAACCAGATACTGAAAGTTAGCTTTTTTATCAAGGAGTGAGAAGATTGCTTCCACCATTATATTTTTATTTTAATGTAAGGCCACAAGCAGCAGCTATTTAGCTAAGTTAGTACAAAGGCTTCTCTCAGGGTGAGAATAGCTAACCTGTCTCTGTTAAAAGGTTACAAATTCACCCATCAAGAGTTCTTAAACTCACTTAGACTAAAACATGAAATATTATTTGGTCAGGATTAGTTGTCTGGCATCCTCACTATACTATCAGACATTCTGAAAGTTAGCCTACTGATCCTGGCCAAGATTAGTACATCACAAGGCGCATACACTACACTTTTAGACATGTTTTGGTTGGGTTAAAAAAATACCCGACAGAGTTGTGTCATTAGAGCGCTTTAGAGGCAGTTTAAGGCAGGTCATTTCACCTCTGAAAGACCCAGTCCATATTCCAAGCCCTTGGGCTAGGGTACGCTAGCTAAAAACTGGTTTTCAAAGTGGTAATAATCCATTTTTTAAAAGCTACTAACCTTGTAATGATATGTATTATTTCAACACACTTCAAAACAATATGATACAGTACACTGTGATAATAGGATGCAATGTCACACGATACATAAGATAATATATGAAACAAAACTATAATTAGGATACAATACAATACGGTACGACACAATCTGTCTACTTTACAGGAGCCAAGGATTTTGGCCTCCTGTGCTGCACCAATTGCTCACATTGGAAATTCTGCTTTAACAACATGTACATAGCGTAATCATCAGCTAACGTCTCAGTGCCACTGTACGTGCCTGCTGGCTATTTTTACCATTGTTAAGCACCCAAGGTTTTCCTAAGCTTGAGATAAACTTATTTTGACAGCCACTTCACACACTCCTGAGATTTATACCTTTAAGTGAGCCACTCACCAGTGTGGAGTTCAGGTTTGGGTCACACCCCAGAATGGCTAAACTGTTGGGAACATCTATAGTGAAGCTGAAAATGTTACAGAGTACACTTTACTTGCTTTGCTAACACTTAAACCTGCTAAACACAACCTAAGAGACGGTAGCTGTATGGGAGAGAGTGGCTTTTGATTCATATCTTTTGGAAACACCTTTCTTATTCACTTATCACTTTCCAGTTATACACCAACTGTGTGAGGATTGAGGGGGTGTTCTCTGAAAAGTGTCATATTAGTCCGATTTTGAGTACCCTTAGTGTGAACATAGCCATTGGCTTCGATCAATAACCCTTATAAAAGCTTAGCAGAGATGTGGCCTTTTGTGCAGTGACACAGAAGAGGTCTTACAAATAATAACAGTGACATCTCTCACAGAGGTAAGACATGAATGGAGGGAAAAAATAAGGTCCATTGTGGCTCATAATGACTCATCTTTCAAGTACCTCTGCAGCGCTCAAATAACTGAGACACTTGTGTGACTTATACAGACCTAATGGCTCAAAAAGAGCAATCGGCAGATTAAAAAAAATCATTCTTATCTAACAATGATATTGTGGTAGATTGGTGGAAATGTATTGTCGGCAAACTGGTCGTAGTCACCAGCTATGGGCATGTTTCCTAATAATTCTTCATGAAAAATATGTAAAATTGAGAGTGAAACACCATCACAGCGTTTGTTTGGGTTTAAGTCAGGCAGCTGTGAGAATAGATAAATGTCTGAAAGAGGGATGGGTGTGCTGTCCTGAATTTCTATCTGACAGCACAACAATAACGCTTTTGCTTGTTCCCCTGTCACTTACTGTAGCTGACAAGTTGTTCTCAAATCCAACACTAACAGCGAGAGACGGCTGCTCACATTCGGCTCTGTTCGCTTCGAGGCTTTTTTCACATTCCTGTCCTCATCATTACACAAACACAAAGTTACAAACACATTTATCCACTTACAATTACGCTTTATAACCGCTTATTTTTTTAAGTTGAATGATAAATATATATTATTCCTTAAAAGTATTCTCTGTTTGTAGTGAGTAGTGCTGTGTAGCTGCACTTGGGTATAAAGTGTATTTAGCGTAATACAAACGCCACAATACTTGTTTACTCATAATGGCTATGTCACAATGCTGATCGTTAGCTAGTGAATTGTTTCTTAAGTGCATCATAGCAAAATGGCTGATGCTTTTTACCCTAAGCACTTGACAAGGTAAATATTGTTTATTAACACCAGCACAACTGCAGGCAGAGTGAGCTACAACTCAGGCTTGTTTGATAACCATTAGGAGCAAATTGGTGCAAAGTGTGCCATCCATAGACAGGTGTTCATACATTGTCAAAAAATATCCTTGAAATGACACATTCATTGATGACCGACAACCACTCACTTCCAGGGAAGATCCAATGGGTATAGAGGGTTGCCGGAGAGTTACTGAGCAATGTCCTTTACGGCAGCCAAAGTCGGATTTATGGCACCAGGCAGACATTCAGCATGGCTTATGCTGCGAGCCATGCAGATGTCATCAGTGATGCTGATTGAAACCAGCTCTTGTGAACATTAAAAGGAGTTTTTATGAACAATGAAGACAGATTCCTAATGGGCTAAAAAACTGGTATGGTTGAGAGAGGCGTAGTGTTTTGAGAATGGAGAATTATTCATATTGTGTGTTGTCTGTTTTCTGTTTTGCTACCCTTAGTATTTTTATTTTTAGGGGATATTACAACCAACTCACCCACGTTGTATTTTACAAAGCAGATTCAATTAGTTAGTGTTTGTAGTTGTGTATTCCTAAGTTTTGAAAACTGGACTTTTTCTCATGGTTAACTTAGATCTTGGCTCGAAGCTTAATATCCATCTATGAGTTCACAGTAGAATACAGACATTCATTTAGTTTAGGACATGTCAAGGATTGAGGGTTTGGGATTGAAGGATATGAGGCTCCACTGAAAAAAAGATAGGTGCAGCAGAAATAAAATGATTGTGAACTAGTTCATTTATGGTCTATGAACTAAGTTCAAAATTTAAATAATAAACTGTCAACTAGTTCATTTTATTATGTGTGATATTAACTTTGAGCTAGCTCATTTTTAGTGTAAACTTGCACAACACTGACTGTATGAAGAAACTTGACAAAAAGGCAGGTCTACGCATATTCTTTATATTTTATTCACAGAGAACAAACATTAACCCACCGTTTGGCAATATCTAGAAAGTAATATTGGTAGACAACTTCCTTGGACTAAGGAGCAGAAGCAGACTCTTGAACAACCATCAGATGAGACTATGTTGATTCAATGGTGTGTTAGAGGGAGATGCAGAAAAAGAGAGCTGGACCAAAACATACAGAACAAAACAAAAACAATAGTCCAATTGCATGACTATATCAAAGGGCTATCCCTACAGCCTTTTACCACAACTTTCTTACACAGATGTTAACAGTACAACCTCAATTTTCGAGCTGGCACCACATGTTACATCTAACTTCTAAGATATGATGCACCAAACCTAAAAGAGCCTTCCTACTGTATTGTTAACACAGAGTTTGGTTTCTTAGACTTTAAAGACAATGAACCATACTAAGAGAAAAATAATGTTTTAGAAACCAAAAAAAAACAGCTCTGTGCAAGTACAGACTGAGTTGTTGGATAAAGGGGAGTAGCAACTGGTGGACAGGGAACCACAGGAACATATGGGGAATAAAGAGAGAAGAGAAAAACATTATAAAGTCTATGGGATGGCTGGAGGAGCATGAAAGTACACTTTGTTCTATTTATAGTGTTTGTTTTCTTCATTTGGATTCTTAGCAGATGTAAGTTGCCTTCAGCTTGAACTGCAGCTCAATTCCCCTCACTAGCCGTATAAAATATCTTCTATTTGTTTCCATAATTTTAATTTTATTTATACAGGCAAGTCAGTAAGCAACCTCTGTTTTTACTGCTCAGCCTCGGTGTTGTTATTGCAATATTTCTGAGGATACACATGGTGAATCATGCTTTGAAAAGGTCCTTATTTCTGTGCACAGCCTCTGTGCTGAGTAAGATTTGAGCAAGACAAAAAACAGGCTGGATTTATTAGGGCCTGTAGCAGTAAAAATAATGAGGGGGGTAAATAATAATAAAAAGGCTCTGGGGAGCCTGCATGGTTTGTGAAGTGGATCCACAGTGTTTATTTTATGCACAAAGGATGGGTTCAAAGGTTGAAAAAGAGCAAAAGCGTGTCTCAGAGAATATACATCAACTATGTGTGGAAATGGCACTCTCACAGACTTCATACTAACAATCATTGCTTGTAGTGCATATAAACAAACATAGCAGAGTCACAATCAAGTCAAGCACAGTGACGTTAACCCCCTGAGGCTTCTTTAGGCTGAGTGTTGTAAAGAATGGTCAATGGTTTATAAGTCAGCTCCTTTTCCTCCCAAACTCAATAGATACACATGCTGATTTCACTAATTAGTTCCCCACTTGGTTTGATATGAGCTAATCAGTGAATCAGCAGCAGCAATTATTTTAACTTGAAAAATATAAAAACAACACTTCCCCATAACTGATGATACTTTTTAGATCATCTGGAGCAAAGTGAGACCTTGGTTTAACTATATGTTGCTACAAAGTGCAGGCGGGGTCCTTTGTGTTGTCAGAATAATTTTCATCAGTATTATATTGTATTGTGGTAATGATCAGGCGAGTGCATTGCAATGTCAGTAAATACAGACTTTATGATTTTCATTTATAAATACTGGAGGCAATTTACTCAGTCGAAAGAACTGCATGTACATTCACATATTTGTGTGAATGGATCACCACGCACGCGCACACACATGCACACACGCACACGCACACGCACACACAACCACACACACACACACACACACACACACACACACACACACACACACACACACACACACACACAATATATAGGCCTAACATCGACCTCCACGAGATCCGGACAGCTGGAGTCATGTGAGCTAGGTTTTCACGCAGTTATTACTGAATCAACAATTAGCCGACTCTCCTCATCCATGTTGTCTTTTTTGGCCTCTAAAAACCTCTGACCTGTTGACTCCAGGCCTAGCTCTGTTCATTATGACAGTTCGTTGCTGTATTTAAATAAAAAACGATCTGGTGACCACAGTGTTTTATTCTGAAAACTAACCAGATGTTTTAATTTTGTTTTGGTGCCTGACTTCCTGTCCCGCTCTGATCTACTCTGTTGAGTTATATGCATCATGCTTTGACATCAAGCAAAATAGAAGTCTTGGTCCAACCTGCCGGATCAGAGATGTGAGCAAATCCAGTGGAAGTTAACACATTGACTAGAATAGAGAACTATTAGATATGGTACCGTGACAGATCTGAGACGAACCGGACACAGATCTGGTAGAATTTGGCCAAAGAGAGCATGTAGCACTGCCTTAATGCAAGCGCTTAAGGTAGTGGGAACTGTTGTCATTTCAAAACCTACTGAAAGCAGCACTGGGGTGTGAGATGATGTTGGGGTATTTGGCACAATATGTACTGCTCGACTCAGGTGACGTAATGATGCTTCACAACACAATAAGTGTCACAACCATAAAAAGAATGATTCTAAAAATGACAATGTGATCAATCTTTCATTAAAATGTGGAAAGATGATATAGATGATAACAGACATTCACATTCACTTGTATGGTCAAACAATCTTATTCAAGTTTTGTAGTTCACCTCTTAAAATTGTTTCGAATTAAACCTGTATGCATTCCTTAAGGCAGACAACATGTGAAATCTGAACTACATACTAGTGTACAGATTTTGGTTCAGCCACACAAGTGCTATCCACATCAGTGCTACCCAATCTTCCCATCATCCTGACATTTCCTAAGGTTGATTTTACGACCACCATAGAGGAGAGCAGGACTGTTACATCATGACTTACAGACAGAAAAAACAACCCAAGACACACCCACATGGGGATTCTGGGAGCACTTGTGTTGAGGTGCTATGAGTAATGGGGCCACTGGCAACGGGTCAATGTGTGATTTTCTAGCTAAACGTACCCACCATAGCTGATGCCTCCAAGCCCTGCGCACACTATAAACCCACTCACTGAGCCACTGGGCTGAGAAAATGGGTAATATGGAGGTATAAACCCATATGAATACTTGTGTGTGCGGGAAGGGCATGCATGTGTGTACAGTAGAACAAGAAGCATGCAGCCAGATACATGTGAGACTGTGCCAGTTTTCCAGCATGTGCCTGTGTGGAATTGTGTGTTTGTGTGTGTGTGTGGTTTCCATGTCAGCGGAGGCAAACTCCTGCCTGAAATATGTTACAACATGCAGTCGGGTGAATGAAGCCGAGAGGTCGGAGTTGAGCTGCGACAGTGGCAGCTGTCAAGCACTGGGTGTGTGTGATGTATGAGCTCATCCGTCACAGCAGCCCCTTTCTGCACAGGGGAGGAATAGTAATCCAACATCATTTCCAATTTCCTCATGGTCAATCCTTAGCTTGAATTACGTCAGAGGTCTAATGTTTTCTTGTTCATTTTATTAAGCATCTTCTATATTTCCCCCCCATGTTTGTATGTTAACATGAGGACTTGGGGTAAATATGGGAGTTCTTTCTTTGGCTTTTCTCTGTATTTGTAAGAATTATGATGCAAATGTCAGCCTGTACACGGGCTAGAATAGTGAGAAAACATTGGCATGCAATCACAAGATTACATTTGAAAACCACATTACTTCAAATCCATTTGAAAGACATATGAATCATGAAAACATAAAAGCTTTTGCTATGCTGTTGCAGATGTTGGTAATAAATATATTTAGATTGTAATATATACAGGCTCACTCATCTGGATAAGTTAAAGCACACACATGCACGCACGGACACACACACACACACACACACACACACACACACACACACACACACACACACACCACACACACAGAGTCTGGCCTGAGTGTCAGGGACTGAATATCATAGGACACACTGGGTGCTACTATGCCAATATGCCGCCAGTTAGCCAAATCTGAGTCAAGAAGCACACAGGATGAGTCACAGCTGCAGAGCTGAGACTCTTTGACACACATACAGTACATTTTGTGTGTGTGTGTGTGTGTGTGTGTGTGTATTAATCTTTGCGTAAAACACTGAGATAAAACCCAGGGGATACAATAAAAGAAAAGAATGCTGACGAAGAGAACTCAAAGAGCTCAAATGACTCAAATAACGAAACTAATTCCTTGCGGGACAGAGTTGCTGATGCTTAGTGTGCTTTACTCCTTTCTGATCTATACCCTTATGTGTGCATTATGAGCTGGTTAAATAGATCTGCAAAACAGATGCAAAAACAGAAAGTTTCTCGAATAAGTGCAGCTTAACAAGGGCACAGATAGTGGCGATAGATACTTCATCCCTTCAGATGCCCACCATGACTGATCCTCTGTGCAGGGAATGTAAAAAGGTTTGCGTACGGTATGTCCTTTGAGATGGAGTGCAATAGTAGCAGACATGTTACCTCATGTCCCTTTACTTACTCTCCCTAAGGCCCGCCAAAGCACATTGAACAGTCATCACCAGGATCCCTTTATGGCGGTCCATTCTGTCCCATGAATTACATCCCACATAATTTCCACCTTTGTTCATGCACGGCGGTGCCAAGAGCCTGTGTCTGACACTCGTATAAATCAAAGAGCAGTTCACCGTTTGGATTAAGGTTGCCGGATACAAGCCATCGTTGGAGTCATGCTGTAAAGTATGGACATGAGCGTTTGCTGCGCACCGTGCCAAGAGCACATGCAGAGCCAATCCAGGAGCATGACAAGTGCACATAAGCATGTTTTATATTGCTAGTTTTATGCCTCGCCCTGTTACATCAATCATGTTGGACAGGAACATGCCCTTCAACAGCTCTTCTTTGTGGTATTCTTACAGCCAGCTAAGATAAAGACAGGGCACAAGCTTTTTATTTCCTAAGGTTAATTATATCTCCAAAAGTGCTACATTTGCTAGCCAGACAGTCTAGAAGTAACAAATGACAAACAAATGGCCGAATAAATCATCCATACTGAATCTCTTCATCCTGTTGTGATTATTGCTTGTGTTATTTTCTGTGTCCTCTGCACAAGGTTTTGTATCATCCTATGGGGCTTCATCTCACCAAGTGATAGAGCACTTTGTTTTGGGGTGCATTTGCAGTGCTATGGAAAAAATTACCACCCACATTGGCACTGAGTCACCCTGCAAACACATGTTTGCATAACTCAAAATAATTGCAAAAGATCTATCAAAAAATCTAGTTATGCCCTTCTCTCCTTCGTCTCTTATCCTCTACTTGTTTCTCCCCACAGTGAAAGAAAAACTAGAAAACCAATAAAGCGCAGGCCTCTGAGACGGTAACAACAGAGCTACACATCATGAAATTATATTAACAGCATCACGCAGTTCTGTTGAGGCAAGCAAGCTTACTATGCACGACAACCAACCTGCCACTTATTCGAAAGAGAAAGAAATATCTACAGCCCACTGTCTGGGGCCAGTTTCCACTGATGTCTGTGGAATATGCAGAAACTTGCAAGGCTGCCCTCTAATTAACTGGATCCTTCTGGGACGAATGTTGTTTGTGAAATGCTTCTTGTTTCTTCTTCTAGCATTCTGTATGTTCTACCCTCTGCTTCCAGCTGGCTAAATGGTGAGCAGAAGTGCGGTCACCCTGACACTGACCCATCTTTTTATCGTCATCAGTTAATGGGACGTTGCTCTTGGCGACACAAGTAAAGAATTTGTAATAAAGAGGTAGGAGAAATAAGTCTGTTGAGGCTGGCAGGTCAAAAAGGGACATAAAAGGAGTGTTGATGCAGATCCTTCATCATATTTTGCTCTATGTCTCTGCTGTCAAGCGGATTTGTGCATTTGTTCTCCCTTTTTTAATCAAAGCATATCAGTATAGGCCAAGTTATGGAGTAAACTTAGATACTAGAGGCCATAAATCGTATTTTACTGTCGCTCTAGGCGGGATGAAACCACTCCTTTTTTATCCTTCAAGCTTTTCTGTGTCTTATCAGTCCGTCTTGCGTGCAGATGATGGTCTCTGAGGCTGCAAAATTCAGCATAATGCATCACTACCACTTGTCAGGCCTGTTGGAATAGATTTGAAGAGGATATGAGAGGACACATGCTAGAGGAAATGAAGAACCCAGGGCCTATACTATGGCCTTATTGACAGAGAGTGCAAACCCTTCACTAAATCTCTCAGGGCCATGTCATCTCTATTTTAACACACCATGCTAAAAGTACTAGCAAAATTCCCACTGGAGTTAAGAGGGGAGAGGAAATCTAGTTTTTTGTTCACAACATACAAATTATTCACCAATCAGACCTCACAGCAGTGTGTGAAATAGTCATGATTTTGTATTGAGGATGTCAGTGTACATATGAGATTTTGTTTCTCTTTTGTTTCAGTGTGAATTTCCAACTTATGCATTCAAATGTAACAGCTGGGGTTGGTAGTCAGATTTAGATACACTTTTGTTATACTGGTTAAAATTATCTTTATGTCCTAATGTCAATCAATACATAATGTGTTCTTAAAAAAAGAGCGGAAAAATTCACTATCTACAGCTGGAGTAAACCTGGGAAAACACCAACCAATCCCTGCCATCAGGAGCCAATTCATTAAACAATCAAATCCCTTCCTGCTGTTCTGCCCGCCTCCTGTCCGTACATTTCATGTTTGTTTGTGTTTTAACTTTCTCTATGGCAATGTTTTGGTGTTTTCTTACTGCTGAGTGAGACATGAGTGGACGTAGTGCAAAACACAAACGATGTGCTGAGGACCGGTTTTGAATCAGTCACTATCATATGGTCGCGAATCAGCGGAGCTCGTGCAATTTGAGCGAGAGCGTCGTTTTTGAGGAGCTAGTTCAAATGAATGCTAGTTTTTCCGGTGGCTACCAACCTATCTTTAAAGTATATTTGAAAAAAAGCATTAAAGCTTTCAGAAAGACAGGTGACAAAAAAAATGACTAAGGAGATTGTTACACTTTCAGGATATTCACTGCACTTTGGTCCATATTCACTGAGATGAAACTACATGCATTTTTTCATGTATGTGAAGTAAATCGCTACGACAGAACAACCATAGAATTGGTGTTATAAATAAAATGTTTACTTTAGATTTATGAAAAGAAGAGTAAAAATACAAATTTCCTCATCAGAGAAACATTTAAAAAATGTAATAAATCCCCATGTTTGTCTTTAATGGACACACTTTACCTGTAAATCTCACATATTATGCATACACTTCAAAACAACCAACTTTCGTTTACATTAACTCTTATGACTGTACATGTAACAGCTGCAGTTGTATTTGCTGCCAGCCGGGTCACAGCTGGCTCTTTTTCAGTCAGCTTCCATTCTTCTGTAGCCTTCAGTAAAACTGCTGCCGTACATGGATTCAAGTATTATGCAGGACGTTGGTTTGTAGCTATATGAATACATTACCCACTCATTGTAAATCAAACATGCAGTAATTATCATGTAGGACTCATCAAGGACATGTGAAGTCCACCCACCGCAGGTGAGCAAAACTCTCTGCAGACTTCAAAAACATCCTCCACCTTTCCTCATGTCACAGCATAAAGAGCTGGAAGAGCTCTTTCTTTCTTTCTTTCTTTCTTTCTTTCTTTCTTTCTTTCTTTCTTTCTTTCTTTCCTGGTTTTGAAAGTGACCAGTGCATCTCTGAACTTCTTTCCACTGTCTGGTGTTAAGAAATAGTGACACATTGAGTAAAACTGCCAGAGAAATCTGTCGTCTGACGCATTTTCAATTGAATATCATGTCTGGCACTGTCAAATCAATAACTGTATCACATAAGTCAAAAAGCGATATATTGCCATATTGATGTTTCGTCCCACTCCTGATTAAGAGTCAAAGGACAGACTCAACAGCTGCAGGAGATTTACATTTTTCAGGGTTTGTGTTCCCAGAAAGCCCTAAAAGCTGCTGAGGCCTTCACTCCAGCCACCACTTTGAAATCCAAACTTGCTGCACTACTAACTCAGATAAAGGTTCCCTCTTTTGGTGAACAGAGTTTATTTCTAGTTGGAATAGATACATTCATGCATGTCCACTAAGATTTTGTAGAGCTAGTCTAAGGGAGGAGATCGCATGATCAGCAGTATGTGGGTACCAAGAGAGAGACAGCTTTATCCAGTTTCTTTATTTTATTTTGGAGAGTTAGGAGTGTTGGGTTAGCCCCTCCAGCACTACAACTTTTATAACTCCGCCCTGTACTGTTCAGAAAGGTGCTGGTGTCACCGCTCCAGGCAACCAATCATATACTGCATGGGGCAGGACTTGTTACCCAGGTAACCAATAAGTCCGATTGTCAAAGGATGACAGGAGAGAGAATATGGACAGAATATGGGGGGAATATTTTTTGCATGTTGCTGCTGAGGGATGTGATAGATGGCAAAAGATGAAAGATGAAAGATCCACTTATATTGTTTTTGTTTAACAAGGAAAGGACATTTGATTGCAGCAGTTATGAATCACAATACAGTCTAAATGCATCGACACCAAAGTATCATGAAAAAAATTAAATCAGGACAAAAGCATATTGTCCCAGCACTGATATTAGGCTCCAGAATTACTTATTGGACAGATGTATTCCAAAAAGAACATTACATGATCCTAGATGTCATGGTGAAGTTCACATTTCAGTTTCAGGAACACGAAAGTTAGTCCCTGTACCACTTCAGGGTACAGCATGATAGAATATTAATTTGAGTGTAGAAGATTTCTGTCTTTATTCATACTTGAATGACAGCTGAGTTGGTTATGGAAGGGGACTTCTGATGGAAAAGACAAATCCTGGTAGTCTGAAAATGTTCCTCATCTTCCCCTCCTTGCTCCCCCTTGAGATCACTCATTTTCTGTGATTCTCTGTATTTGTGCTCTGTTCTTCTCCACCAGTTTGTCTTTTTTCAGCTGGTCTAGTCTTTCTTTGAATAGCCTCTTCTGTCTACCCTCTTCTCTTCCAACTTTCATTTTCTCCCCATTTCTTTGGCTTTCCAATCTTTCTGTGGCTTTGTTCCTTTCCTACTTACCATCTTACTTCTCAATTTGTCTCAATTCATTTCTTTCCCTCCACTCCTTTTCCACTTCCTTCAGCTCTCTAAATATTCATGTCCTCGCCTCTGTCCTCCCCTTTGCAGTCAGTCCCATGCACGTCTTCAAAGACTCCATTTCCAACCCCATGTAGATATTTTTTTTCTCTTTTTTGTCATTCCTTTGTTTTAGTCTGTCTATACTTGTTGTACTTTAGCCAGCCTTGCTCATTTCTCCTGTGTCGCTCCATGGAGTCTGATGCCACCTGATGGGAGAGCTTGTTGCATTTCTGGAGCAAGGGCAAGAAGAAATCAGAGTTAAGTATTGTGTGTTGTCTTTGCTTTAAAATACTGTGTTAAAACACCAAGTAGAGTGGAATTCAGATTTGGTTTAAAATTGAGTTTGTTTGCTGTTAAACTTGAAATAAGACAGTCAAACAATTGTATTTATTTATTGCACTTCTGAAAACACATTTTCACCCTGAAAAGCTGCTGTCTTCATAACTCTTTGGTCAAGGTGGGATTGAGAGGTGAAGCTTTTTATACAAGTTTTTTTTAAGTGACACTGGACACTGAATCAAAAAAATTAAACAAGTGAATTTTAACTAAATTTTAACAACACATTCTACAAAGACAGCCTTAATTTTATTCTTAGCAGTAGAGGCAAAATATGTTCTAGCTAATTCAGACTATGAATACAGCGTGTAGAAACAACAAGTCTTAAAAAGTTACAACAAATGGATTGCCCCTTGGTGGCTTGGGTTGTAGTTGAGGATTGAAAGATGAGACTGCAATGGATGATCAAGACGTTTTATTGCTCCAACACTGACAAGAGTGAGTAGATCTCATTGTGATATAGCATCTTCACACCAGGCTAAATTTAACACATCGCTTTATGTACTCATTTCGGCATAAACTGACTCAACTTATCTCTTGGGCAATGATCTCACTGGCACAGGAAAAGTCTCATTTCTTATCAGCTCTGTGCAGAGTTCTGGCAACTCCCAATCTTCACATTAGTGGTCAATGTTGATGCCGATCATAACAGAGCAGGTCAGATGATGACAGATACAGAACGCCAATACCATGTTGTTGATTGTTGACAGAATATAACTCTTTAAGTATGATAATAACAAATGAGAAACAAAATTGCTGAACTATTTTATGAAACAATGTTGATAGAATCATATTTGGCTGACAAAATATTGTCACAAAGAACTTCTGGATAAGTGTCCAGCCAAAAAGGTAAATATGAGGAGTGAAAAAAGAGAATCATGTATAATTCTGTCATTGAGAAAAGACAATGGTGGCATTTGTCTTGTAAGTGCAGCCATAAGTCAACGCAGATCATTTTAAATAGCCATTAATTGGCCCAAATAATCAGCTGATGCATTTATGGGTCTATCTCTACTTTACATAATCGAAAGATATGCAGACCCACGGCCCCAATACAAACACTATTCTACCGTACTGGTTCAAATTAAGGTCATAATCAGATAGGGCATGGACGAAACAACTAAACTGAAGTTTAGTATCATTAACAACTGCCATGATTACAGAGTTTTGTTTGAAAGAGCAGGTGCTACAGTAGGTAGGGAAGCTTAATTAATTTTAATGTACTATAGCTGGAATGTCTTTTTCAACAAATATAGTTTTAAAACTGTATCAACTGATCTTTTTGGGGGGTTGGGGGGTTCTTTTGCTAAATTTATGTTTTGTCTTTGAATGTCCATCAGTGAGTTCATGTTAACGGCTTAATTGCTTAACAGCTACGACTTCAACTTTACCTACTTTAGTTTTATGGGAGACAAAAAGGAACTGTCTGTAGCCTGACATGAATGATTCCATTTTACTAAAGAAAAAAATGAATGAGGTCATATTGAGCTAAATACCATCAATCACATGCTTGAACTTAAGTCAACAGATAGTTGTAGTACATCACAATCATAGGCCGTTCTCCCAAAGTGTAACGTTACAGGCCAGAAAGGTATTTAAACATTTTTGCTGAGACATATTTAATGAAAAGTCATGTGGCTTGCCCAACCAGAAGTGTGAACCAGCCACAGTCTGATTACTGAATACTGTACTGTAAAAGCAAGAGGCTCAGAATGCTAAAGAAGTATCTGATAAGAAGGAGTACATTGAGACCATCTCCAGGTATCTGATTGTGACTGAATATGTTAGTTGATTCTGATGTCAGTGCCACCCACTGTGACTGTTCTTCGTCTTACAACCTAATATCCGTGTGAATTTCTACAGAAGATTGTAAATAAACCACTAATATAACACAGTCTGAGTTTTAGGAGCCAGTTAAACCTGAGAAAGTAATAAGGAACACTTGGTCAATATCTATTGAGTCAAAATGAAAATGTAATCATATGTGTCATCTATGTCATTTTGCTAGTTTGCCAAGAACTGATTAAAACTTTGGTTTACGCTTTTTTCTTTGTTATGCTCTCTTTGACACTACAAAACAAAACCTAGCGACATTTAAATTTCACCTTATTTGTTAGTTGCACCAAAAGTAAACTTGCATAGTAAATTAAAAAGCATACATATCAACGTAAAAAAACAGTATTTATTACAGACAAAAAAGTATTGAGAAAACTATACTTTTACTTAAACCTCTGGCTACGTTCTTTCTTAAAACTTAACTGGCAGTGCTTTGTAATGGCACAGGCATGGATTTTCATTTGAAAGATCTGCCGCGGGAGATCCTGCCAGTCCTGCTTGATTTCTGAGATGAGCTTCACAGTCTTGTATCTGAGATCATTTCAACCACACTGAATCAACATGGACAACTGGCACAGCTCATCCTTAGGGAGCTGGTGGAAAAAGGGGAGGAAGTTCCCCCAAATCCTGCCAGACCAGGCAGAATCATGTGACCCAGCATGAGAGCAAAGTTGGGCCCAACGATCTCCTTCACTCTTGTATCCCCCTCAGTGAATGAATCAGTCCTCTGTGATGTAGATATGGAGCTCTGTTGACTTCTCAATGAAAGAGAATAACCATATTATAAAACTAATGATATATCAAACCCATCAGCTGTGGTAGGCAGGATGGCTGTCTGATGATGAGTTCAGGTGCTACTTAAATGTGCATGCACTAACATAGCAAAAGAACAGACTTCAGACAGTTGTACTAGATATGTTTTATATGAATAATAACTGGATCACATTATTCATACTACCACATGGTTCCTGCATCAACTTTTTATCAACTGGCCAAAACCTGTGGTAAACCAGCATGAACACAAAATCTAAAGATGAAGCAGGACTGGGGATGGGGATGGAAATCCAGTCATATTAAGGACTCAGTTCTGCATTATTCAAAAACCCTAAAACCAATAACATTTGAGTTTCATGGGTCCCATGATGTAACATATCAGCAGTCGAAACATGACATGTGGATCAAATCACTTGTGTATGAACATATATTCATGGTCCAGCCAAGTTGTTGAATAAAACTGAATTGCCAGTCAGGTCAGGTGTGTATGAAAATGGCTGAATGCGCAAAGAGGTCTGAAGTCAGGCTTCATTTTACCAAAGCAAAGGATAAAGGGGAAGCCAAATGTTTTTTTCAATATAATTTCTTGCAAGGGGGAATGGCAACCTCAATGGACAAGCACATCAGCACTGCGTATCATATCAGACCAAAAGCTGTGCCTTCAACTATTTTTGGGATAAAAACACTGTTAATTCTGGATGCTGTTGCTGCAGCATCCAGGAAATAAGCTAGTTAGCTAGCTCCACAAGGTGACATAAAGTTACATTATGATACGTTCAATATTGAGTGTGTAGCAGAAGGTGATATGATGAGGTGATATTATTAAATGTTCAATATCAGATGTGTAGCGTCAGAGATTGCAGGCTGGAACAGCGCTGTGTATGTTCATGTCTGGTTGTGCGTGTGTTGGTGACCAGCTGTGTGTCCATAAGCCTCGCCTCTCATGCTTCTGCAACAATTTCATGTGTTGTGCAATCACATACTGGGACACCAATATGTCACTGTTTCAGGATGCAACATGTTAGTACAACAGTAGTGATGGTGGCTCTCACTTTGCATTGCTGCAGAATTTCAATGTGGAAGAGGCCACTGTTTCTCAACCAGCCGATCACTACTGGGCATGAAAACTTCACAGAATTTTTTATATCATAAACATCAACTTTAATGACTGAATCCAATACACTGGATGATTTTGTAACACTACTTATTGTTGCACAATGAAAATCAAATCTCTTAAAAGCATGAATGCATGCATGCACGCACGCACGCACGCAGAGAGAGAGAGAGAGAGAGAGAGAGAGAGAGAGAGAGAGAGAGAGGAGAGAGAGAGAGAGAGAGAGAGAAGGTGTTGTGCCTGAACATGCTGTGTTCAGAAGTGTGCTCATATTTTGAAGAACGGTGAACTTAACCACTCAATTTACAACTCATGAACAGGAACATGGGTGTCGTTCACTATGGAACAGTGAACGACTGCTCACACTCAAGGAGGATCATATCCCATTCGGCATTCATGATGCTAGCAACATAGATGTTATTTGCGGTTCTAATAAAATGAGTTCTTGTGAACATTTGAAAGAGTTTTATGAACGAATCAGGACATATTCCAATCGGCTAAAAACTTGAGTGGTGTTGCTTTTGGAGAATGGAGAGTAATTCACTTTTGTCTTTGTGTATTCAGGGTTTCTTGACTCTTAGCTTTTTTTAATTTAGGGGATGTTAAAACCATCTCATCCACACCGACTTTTACAAAGCAGTTTCTCCCAGTGTTTTTTGGTGTTAAAGTCAAAGCCTTCAGCTAAATGCTCAGCCAACAAGTTATACTTCGAAGTTTTCAAAGTTGCAGATTTTTCCTTTGTTTAATTGGGATTTTCACTGCTTTTAAACTTAATATCTATCTAGTAGAAGACAGTAACACATTTTAGGAAATGTCAATGATTGAGGGCTGGGGATTGAAGCACAGGAGGATCTACTGAAAATCAATTAAGATGCATTTGATTCAAATTTAAAATAATGAACTGTGAACGTGAACTAGTTCATTTTTAATCTGTGTGAACTGAACTTTGAGCTAGCTCATCTTTAGTGTGTACTTGAACAACACTTTACGCAAACACACACAATAGTCTGAGAAAATGTTTTGGTGGTTTAAGATTTAATCTGATGCTCCAATGAACAAAATCAGTCATCGTTTTCTCTTACCTGAGTCTTTCTCTCATTTCTTTTTATTTCTCATCAGGTCATTCATGCAAACCTTTCCTGTTTTATTAAATCCTTCATTAGAAATGTAGACATAATTTGTAATATACACCCCCTTTGCATCTATGTGAAGCTTGTTTACTTAAGAATGTGAAAACAGGTCAGAAAAGTAGTCACAGAATGTATAAACAGAGAAAAAGAGTACAGGTGGGTGTTATGATGTCTTGTGCAAATGCAATAAGAGAGACAGTGTGACGCTTGTTAAATGTTAATTTATAGAAAAATGCAACACAGTAGTGACTCAAGGTGTTCCACTTCATGTGTTATAAACCTGTGAAATCAGACTAGTTTAGAACTAAAGGTGTTTCAAGGTGAGAGGGCTGCTATTTACTTACACATTTACCGCTGCACTTATTTGGTAATTTACTATTCTAGCCATGTGTTTGCCTGCTGAATCACAAATAACACTGTGATTAATCTTTTAAAATGTCAGAGGGTACATCGCTGTAAGACGAATATGTTGATTAATTAAACAGTTAAATGACAAAGTTAAAGAGCAGCCTGACAGAAACTCTGCACGAGTGCTTAAAGCCAGTTCATCTTATGTATGATGCATGAGAGCATCATATACAGCCGAGGACAATTAAAACTGAAGGGTCTATTTTCTTGTGTTATTTGATCTTTGACACCAACTCCAACACAATGTAAACATTTAGAAAGTTAAATAGCTTTGTGGACTTTTTTGTTACTTTAATTTGGACTTCAAAAGTTTCTTTAGCAGATCAGAGACCAACTGGTGTCTGACAAAAAATGATGTGTGTGATGACTTTGTCGCTTCACTGTTCTAAAGCTACTTCAGCGCCAGTCTCAAGGTTACAGAATCTGAGTCACGCACTCAGGTTAGCTTATAAAACTCACTTTCTCTGCCAAAATTCACCCAAAATAACTAACAGCAGCTGTGTTTTTTTTTAACTGGCTGATGATAAAAGCATTAAAAAGCCTTTCTTTGTTGTCTCTGTTGCAAGTGTTACATTGTGTGTACTGGAGGCATGTGTGCTTCTAAAGATTCAATCCTGTCTGTCAGTCTCTCTTGGCCTGTACAGTGTGTGTGTGTGTGTGTGTGTGTGTGTGTGTGTGTGTGTGTGTGTGTGTGTGTGTGTGTGTGTGTGTGTTTTGAGTTTGTGTGTGTGTGTCTGTGTGTCAGGGCATCGGTAAGGTGCTAATTAGATGCTGCAGTGGAGCATGGGACAGAGCAAGCGGACAATCTCCACTGTGAGAGATAATTTCACACTCTCTGACCTGATAACAGTGCAACTGCTGCTGGAAGCACGACTGGAAGAAAGGCCTTGCTTAGAAATCACACTGCAAGCAAAAACAAGATCTACAGAGCACACTGTAAATGCAGTGGAGAAGGCACATGTCAGGAAGTTCAAACAACATCCTTGGTGACTTAATCATGAGCTACCAATCAAGCACCTCTGACTCATCTCTCGCTCTCTTTTTCACTTATTGATGGAGTTTTTTGCAACACGTTTCAGGTAGTTTCCCTTTAAATTCATAAGAAGTTCTTCTTCTCTGAGTCACAGAGGTTTAAGTTTCCTGCAAACCAATAATTGATTTCTCCATCTTGTGTTCGCATTTGCCATTTGCAAACAAACAAACTTAATTGGACCAATAATACATTGAAGATGCGACGGCCACTCCAAGACAAGTATCACTGGAGATGTAATTTTGTTGTTGCTGCTCTTGCCAGTGTTGTCCGGTTTGTTTACGGTTCTTCGCTGAAGGCTGTTTCAACAACTATACATGATGTGTGCATGTTGTATAAAATATTACAATGTGTTGACTTCAAGGTCAAGAGAAGGCTGAAGAAGAAGTGAATGGAAGTGTTGCACCCACAAGAATACAAATAAAGTCCTGGATGTAGTCATAACATATGAAAACAACACTAGAGAGAAGGTCTTATCTGAATGTCCCACCTTCACATGTCTTGCAAGCCAGGGTGTGAAATATGAATGAAGATCAGATTGTTCGTTTTGAAAGTTAAAGAATTTTCCAGACCCTGCGCCGATCAAAAAGGTATAAGGGAAGTGAGTTTACAAAACTATAAAGAACCCCTAGTTGTGGTCGACCAATATTGATTTTTCAATGTGCAAAATATCTAGTTTCTGACTAAAACTCTGAGTTGCTGTCAGACACTGATGATTGTTTTTTTTTTTAAGTATTCTGAAAGTTTACACTTTTTTCCAAGCCTTCTAGGTTAAAGAACGCACACACACAAAAAAAATGTATTTCTTCATGTTGGTCTCATTTAGTATTTAGCAATAAATAACTGACTTAAGACAAGTGAGAAGCATAAAGTGTAAACCACAGACTGTATAAAAAGATAGACAGCATGACAGCACCCCAAAAGTAAAGCCAAAACATCCGGAGCTCTCCCCACTGACTGGCTTCAGAATGGGTCATAATCTATACCTTGTCCATGTAAACAGATGGGACATGAGTCAAGCCTAAAACCAAAGTTCATGTCAAGAAATTATCTTTCTAAACATAGTTTCTGTCATTATTGTTAGGACTCATCATGCTAATTTATGTCGAAATATTAATTTTACTGACAAGTTTAGGTTTACTGTGTTGCTGAAATGGGGACTAACAACTAAAAAAATGTCCAACAGGTCTGTTAACAAATGCAGCTCTTGTGGTACTGAGCGGTTATCAGATGAAAGGAGGAATGGCTAGAGAAAACATAACGCACTGTAACATCGAAATTATTTAACTCTCTCAAACCAGCTCAAGATTATGTTATGTGTTAGACTCTGAGGGATCATTGTTAATTTATCAGTGGAAGGACATTAATACTGGCTTCAAATGTGCAAGATGTCAGGGCCTTTAGGGGCGTGTTTCAGCTTCATTTTTGAACAGGAGGAGGTGGTAACACGTCAACCATCTTTACATACAGTTAATTATAAGTTAATAGAGACGGTTAATGAGGAGATACCCAAAGTAAATGTTATTTTTGGTTTCATTTGTAGTATTATTTAATAAAAGTTTAACTTCTTTGAGTGACAAGTTATTTGTTTGGTCATTTGGCACTTTTTCAAATCACACCCACAACTTCTGCACCTGTTTTAGCCTGGAATAGTCTATCCAAAAATAACTGATGTAGCATTAACATGACCCCCCCACACCCACACACCCACATACACACACACGCCTCTGCATTAACCAAATGGTCCTCCTTACTTGCTCCCCTGTGATAGTGCACTGCAGATGTTAGTGATTAGCCTTATAATGATGATAACCCAAATCTCTCTGTGCTTCCCATCTCTCCCTCTTTCTCCCTTTCTGTCTCACTCTCCATCACACACTCTCACAGAAGCTAACACATTAGGCAGGTACAGCTTTCCTGTTATGCTGTTGTTCGGTCGTGTTATGTGTTAAGAGTCCCTCTGGCCACAGGGTTCAGCTCGAATTAGTCTTGTTCCCGTCCACAGGATGGGCTATTTACACATGTTGCCAGGCAATTAAGCGGTTGTCTGACATTGGGCTTTCTGGCAAGAGCTGGCAGCATTATCACATCAGACGTCAGACGAGGGGATAGGAAAGAATGGGAGGTTGCTGCAGGACCAAGGCCAAAATGGGGTTTATGCTGTCTTTCTATCCATTTGCTTCTTTCTTTGGCTTTTATCATGTGTACCCAGTGGCTTCTGGTGATTATGAACAACAGGGTAGAAAAATGAAATGTTTGGAAAAGTTCTGCACTCAGACCGGTTTCTTATTTTAGCGCAGAAAAATTGTCCTTCCAAACAAACTTCTTCTGCATGTTGATATCTCTGCTTGTTGGCTTAGGCTGTCTGACACATTCTCGCTTACATACTGTGTGGACGGTTGCTGCAGCCCTGTGAACCAGGAGCCCTTGTGGGTTGATTGCACGCATTAGAGGGCTGGCAGTGATGCTGGTCCAGCCACAAATCATAGTCCTGGAGGCTCATTTAGAGTATTGTTTATGGGGAGCAACAAGGCAGAAACAGAGCATAATGGCAGCTTCAGTCATGTACCAAAAGTCTTCTAAACACTGAATAAACATTTGATTATAAGAACAGCTGATTGCATGTATTTCAATTCTTATTCAAAGACAGAAGCTGCCTCATAACCACCAGGTTTAATTGCCGCACAATGTACAGAGGCTTTGATCCTCCATGACCCTTTACTGCATTTCCCCCAGTCTCTACTTCCAATATTTCCTGTTGGTCTTCAGCTATCCTATCTAATAAAGGCAAACAATGCCATAATAAATCAAAACAAGATTGCTCAAAGTTGTTTATAGTTCACAACCAACAAAATTATAATTTCACATCACATATAATACACCATATCATATTGGTAAAGAGTGTGGACATGGGAATATGTACTGATATCTAGCAGTCAGATTCTACTTTGAAACACTCTCTTGCTCACCCCTTCTGTTGGTGTAGCAATGGTGGTCTTTGATGCTGCTGTGATGCATGATAAGTCTGATCCTCCATTTTCAAGTTTTTACCATCAAAATGCCTATCAATAAAAATTATTTTGCAGACAACAACCAGACTCTTCTTCTTCTCCTCCTCCCAACTGGCGGCCACCCATTAAACAAACAAACAAACACATATGGCCCTCACTAGTTTGTTGTGTCTGTGCTCCTGTAGAAACGTGGCAGTGCAAGGAGGTGACCTCTTTATATTCAGATGATCATGCACTGATTTAAACATAAATGTTATATTCCATATTCAAGTCTGTTCTGCTAAGTGCCGCTAATTACTACACACTAGGGATGTACATTTTAAGTATTTTCCGTGATCGATCTTTGGAAATGTTAACGATCAATTATCGATTAATTGATTAAAAAAAAAACATTATTATTCTTACGTAAAAAAAAAAAGGCCAAATACGTTGTTTTCCCCCTAAATTATATTTTCTATAGCAACAAAATGCATAGAACTGACAGGATTGAATACGGTTACATGTTTGAAAGGCAGAATATCAACGATCAGGCTCATTTAAATATTCTACGCGGACATAATCTTATAAAGTGAAGGCTGAGACTACTAACAGAAAATTACTTCAGACTCCCAGTGTCCAGTTTTCTGCCTTCTCGTTCTTATTGAGAAAAATAAACGTGTATTAGATCAGGTGTCAGCCGGGAGCGCAACCGGGTCACTATCAGTCCAGCTGCAGAAAAGCTCAGACAGCTCTGATGGTCTGCAAACATAGCGTACCTGAATTTCCCACCTGTCTGTTGCCTTCGTATCCAAAGGTTAAAATGTCCTGTTTAAAGTTGTCACTCTTCGTGCCCGTGTCGTTGTTGGCAGCAGTTTTGTATTGATCCTCTTTAAAAAAGCGCACGTGCAGACCTGACGCGCAGCCGCAGCCCCCAACTGAGCGTCTCTGCTGTGCGCAACACCTTTAACAACTGAATCACATCCAAACATGCTTTAAACTTAAAACACCTCCCTGATAGCTGAGGGTAATATGAGACCACATGATGTTTGTTCCACGTGACGGATTGATAACAAAAATGCGTGTTTCGAGTAATTTCTTAACAATCAATTAATCGATAATCGATTAATTGTGGTCATCCCTACTACACACTGTACCTTAATGATGCTGGAGTGTGAATGCTTTAAGAACAAAAGTGTGTGTGCATATTTATGATGTCTGGACCTTTATTGGGACACCGGAGCACACATATTGACACCTTGCCTGTGATGGGTAACATTGAACCCGTATATCTTGTCGCTTTTTGTGAGCCAACTAAGAGATATGAAAAGGAGTTTAGAGAGTTTTGTTATTATGTTACAGTTACTACTTTTTTGTAGCTACAAATCAAAAAAATTATCTCATCACTCTTCATCCTGCAAAAAGTTGTCTTGGACAAAGAAAAGTAGGAAATCTGTATTCCATTCATTTTGTTCCATAACAAAAAGCATGTGTTGGCAAGAGCCACGTCTTTACAACAGTGCATGATGGTGCTCATGGGAAATGCAGTCTTCAACTCAGACACACATACTTCAGACTTTGCCCAAAGGGGTCACCAGAATCAATACAACATGACAAAAAGGTTTCCTTTAATCTAAACAAACTTAGATATTTACATTACTTGGAACCAAATACAGAACCAGCTACCAGAACCCCACCATGGAAGCATTCTTGAATATGTGTTTTTTTTTGCACAAGTTGGTGCTCAGCATGTGATTGAGAAAAAAGAACAGCGATGGACTTTCACTACTTGAAATTAGTGTTTCTGAAATGATCCATGGCTCTCAGAATAAGAATAAGAATCGTCTTCCCTTCAAGACAAATGTTTTTACTACTTACTTGAAAATGTAGGACTTATGCAGGATAACATGAACAGTTAGAATGAAACGGTCACAAACATAAGTGGACTGTAAATGTAATGAACAGGTATGCATTCATTGCATGAGCTTATTTTCCATTCTAATCTCTCAGAATAACTCAAGGGTAGCAGCAGGTGCGTTTCAGCAATCAAGGATCTTGTTACACCATGTTCTTGCGGCCTTGTAATGATCTATTGTGAGTGTCCTTTTCTCCTAGGATACTGGTGGACAATGGTTAGTACAAATACAGTTATTATTCAGAAATTAGTAGCAATGTAGCTGGCAGAGTATGGTCATTGCTAAATATAAAATAACAAAGAGAAATCTGAATGGGGAATGGATTTAATAGCCTGATGAAAAGTATAGCAGACCACAGTATGTACGCCTGAGTCTGCTTCACTGAACCTCATTCATGCAAACAATCACTTCCTCACCAGGAACATGGGAATGTGTGTCTTAAATGGAAACAAGTATGTTTGTCTTAGCTATACAACACTGATTAGCACCAAAAGACAAATGAAGTGTGTATGTGGATGTGAATGTCACAGTGCAAATCTGACATGTTACTTTGGTTTTCCATGTCATTTTGATTACACTGTTACTCTGTTCTTTTTCCAAGCCCGTTTTCTGTCTCCCACACAAAAATACACACTCCCACGACACCTCGCATGACTGGCAGACCCCATGCCTGCTCCCTGGGGCACTGTGGCCCTTTTATTAGAAATGTATTCTATCAGTTCTTTTAATGTAAAAATGCAATAAAGTCATTTCACGCCATGTTGAGCAACTTTGCCACATTATTGTTAGGTCTCTGAAGCTTTCCAGGGTGGGAAACGACCCACATCTACACTCTCTCTCTCACACACACACGCACACAAACAGAAACCCTGATTTAGCAACCTCGCTGACCTGATCCGTGGCAGGGAGAGGGGTAGAAATGATAGATGAATAGCCAAGAAAAACTCTACGTACACCAGTGATGCAGGAGAAACAAAGGTAATAAGTGCTGGATTTACCGTTTAGTAGCATTGTGCTTAGTTGTGTTTATTGTATTATAGTAACATGGTGGTTTTGCAGATTAGAATCTCAACAGGGTGAGCAGGATACAAGGGAAAAGCCAGGTAGTTTTGTCCGCAAAATAAGGCAGGCCCATTTTGAAATGTTTTAACTTGTCATCATCTTGTTGTGAATGTTCCTTCAGTCCTACCTTCTCAGTATTAATTACCAAATGATGTTCCAAAGTGTCATCATTCATGTGTTAGTTTGATGATGCTTATAAAAGACAGAGGCAAGTTTACTTGTTCACCCAAGCAGGATTCTCATCTTAAAAAAATTACAAATCATCACATTTTCACATAATGTAATGCAACAATTGTGCAGTATTTTGCACTAACTAACTAACTAACTAACTAACTAACTAACTAACTAACTAACTAAAATCCCTGGAGCTTGTCCTGCAAGGGAGGTCCTGGACTAGGAGTCGACCCCTGTGCCGTGGCCAATAGTCACAGAGCTCTCCACCACTCTTTGTGACTGTAAAGACCCACACAGCTCCTTTGTATAACCCCCTTTTTTTTTGAAAACTCTATGGAAACATAATTGCCATCATTCAACAGACATGTAGTTCCATGGATGGAATTCATCAAAACATAGACAGTTACACATTCACTGATCAAACTGGTTTATCCATTTTTTTTTCTACTCTATAATATTTGGGGAGATTTTGCATGTGTTTGATTTGACTGTATAGACTCTGTTAGCACACTGGCTAAAAGATCTCAATCGCACAGTCCAGAGTGCTTGGTGCAAAATGAATAAGAGCGTGGATTGAAGTTATATTCCTCTGCACAGAAAACAAATGTGACCTTACAAATAAAGAGACATGTATATTCATGAGCATAACTTCATGAATAATGTGAAACTCAGATCTTGCAGTCAGTATCGTCAGAATTTAATGATAACTTACATCACATGTGCTTTACATCATATAAGGTAGGCTCTAAATATTTATCATAGTCATACCGCTGGATCACATGGTTGGATTGCTGTATGCTGTGCATAACTGATACTGTTCAGTCTTATGGGCATCAAGGTCAGCAGAAATGATTGTTTTGTTTATGCATGCTTATAAAAACTGTATCAAAAACTGTGTGGCAAGCTTGGTGGTATTTATCTAACTAACCTGCTTGCTCACCCAATCAATCAATCATTCACTCACTCCCTGACTAAAAGCTCTGGAGCTTGTGCTAGCTGCAAGGTCCAAGACTAAGGCTGTTTTCGAAATGGCCTGCTACATACTACCTACGAATGTACAAGGCAGTAGGTATTGCCTACTACATACTGCGTTTGAATTTAGTATGTAGTATGGCTGTTCTGTTCGATCTGTGTTGCAGCACGCTGGGTCAGACATCACTGGATTTTTGGTTTTGAAATGCGGAAGTAGCAAACGGCGAAGCCGATAGAGAAACTGCTTCTTTAGCATCCACTTATGATTGAAAAAGTTAGGAAGTGGTTTATATGCAATTTGATAACTTTCACAGCACCCAAAAACGGATTTCCTCCCGTCAAAAAAGAAGGAAAAAGGAAAATGGAACGAGCGCTGTGCATTGTGGGAAACTACGCGAGGCAGACTAGTCTGATGCATACTTTGAAATTTTCCGGACTCAGTAGACATCCGGGGAGTTTTGGCATACTGCAGATTTTACTCTTTTTGACATACTACTTACTACATACTGAATTTTGGCCAAATCAGTACGTACTGCTTGTATAGTAGGCAGTTTCGAAAACAGCTTAAGAGTTACCCCATGTACAATGACCGATCGTGCTCACACTGAGGTCACTGCAGGCAAGGATGGTACCAGCTTCAACTGGGGGACTCATTTTTGGGTCTCAGACCTCTCCACCATTCTTTGTGGCTATAATGGCTCACAATGCTCCATTTCATAACCCTGGTTTGGAAACTCACTGACATCATAACTGCCATCATTCAACAGACAGTGCAGTTTCATGCAAGGAATTCATCAAAACACACTGACAGTAACACATTCACTGATCAAACTGGTTTCCCCCCTTTTTTTCACTGTAATATTTGGGGACATTGTGCATGTGTTAAATTTGACTGTGGAGACACTGTCAATGATTGTTTGGTTTGAGGTTTGTAAAAAGAAACCATCAGACGTGTCAGCATGTGTGTGAGTGCGTCTGTTTCAGCATAAAGAGAAAGTGCACATGAAAAACAGTGTATGGTGGACAGCTTGGTGGTATCTAACTAATTAAAAGCTCTGGAGCTTGCCCTGCGTTTGAGGTCCTGGACCAGTAGTTAACCCCTGTGCAGCTGCCAACCATGCTCACACTGACAGGTCATTGACAGGAGGGGGTGGTAGAAACCTCAACCCGGAGGCACTGCTCTCAACCGCTATTAAATGAGCAAGGGAAAACCCTATTTTATGATCTCTAGAGACAGCTTATCACCTCAACAAGACATATTGTCACACTTTAGTGTCATGAGATCTTGTGACATGAGAGCTAGTCACACCCCCTAGTAAAGAGCATTACAGAAATACAGTCTGGAAAATCAAAGTCACAGATTACACAGGGAAAAAAGTTATTCCAAAGTCAAACTATCATATCAAATGATTGCAAATGGCTTAATATTAACTATGAGGGATACTTGTCAGACTGAAAATCTTAAAGACACACAAGATTATATCTGTTTGTTTTTAGTTTTTTTTCTTAATTAACAGAGTCAAGCAGTAAGTAGCCTAACAACAGACTACTTTAGGTTGATTCTAATGGAGCATAAAAGTGGGTATCATCCACATAGGGGTGGTACTTTGGATAAGGTTACTTATAAAAATCCAGTACATACTGGGGCACGTGATAGTTGTCAATGTCAAACACAATATTAAATTGCATTATGCACCCTCTCTAAACAATATAACCACATGATCAAACTGCTGGACAAATTTGCTGTTGTAAAATATTTGCTTCATTTTCTCAAACATTTGTTTCTAAGTGTATCTTAAACAGACCTTTCACCCATGCAACCTTAATCAAATAGGGCTTTACAACTTTGCCCTCTGATAAACCTGCTGTGTCACTCTAGTCAGGACAGATTGAAACATGAAAGATCTACAAGCTATATTGTTTCTCCATCAAACCTCCAGTACTGAGAAATCAGCCTACAGAACAACCAAACTTCTGCTTGCAAACTTTGCACAGCAGGTACTCCTGGGAGGATGCTAAAAAGATAGTGCTGTGGTGAAAGCCGATGAAGTTATGCAATCAGATCAGTCAGGGGAATGCTCATTATTGTGCATTTTTTGGTTTGTTTGTTTATCTTTTTCCCATTATTTCTTTCCTGTTTATCTCTCAATGGCAAACTGTGTTGTCTCATTTGAGGGCTCCTCATCTCTCGGTTATAATGCACTCTATTTCATTCAATATGCAGACCCTTCTAGCTGGTTCCAAATGTTCTTTTCACTGCCAAAGACTGACATGGCAACTTATCAGTGACGGTTCAATACACTGAGGATCCATTCACCGGACTGCTTTGTCAAAAGCTACTTTCTTCTGAGGGAGTCTCAATGGCAAGTGAAGGAAAGGCATTTTGGAAAGTGGTTTGGAAAAAAAAAACACAAGCATAAATAGAGAAGTGATCCTTATAATGTAATTTGTTCAGAGAATGTATAATTAGCGTCTCAAGAACTGATGGTTAATTTGTGCCTGGCACTGTCTATTAGGCTGACGAGCCAGTTTCTATTAATCAGGAGGAGCTCTTTGACTACTTTGCTCTCTAATTTGGGATATTGGCAGCCTGCTCCTTCTCCAAACAAACCTCCCTGCCTCTTCAAAATAAGGTACTCTTCAAATTGTTCCCACGATCTTGCTGTATCCGCCCATCTTTTATAAACTGTCTCTGGCCTGTCCTTTCATGGCAAACAGGACAAGTTCTTTTATGTGGCTCATTTTACACAGAGGCAGCTCAAGGTGCTTTATATAATGACATTTAAAAGATACAGGTAAGGGGATAAAGGTTTATGTGGCAGTATAACAACTGAGCCTTGAAGATGTGCTTTGATGGTAACTTTAGTATTTCAATGTCCAGTGTGGGGTATAGCGTTAATTCTGGCAGCTGTTTAAGATTCAGTCTTAGTTTTAGACGAATATGCTTATCAGTTTAAGTCACAATATAGTTTTCTGTTGCCCTAAACAGTTTTAATTTAATTTGAAAAGTAATTACATTTAACTTTTTTTCGAAACATTTTGTCTTTAAACTAATTCAATTAGCTGATCAGAAACCGGTATGATGTTGTAGTTTAAACCTGTTAAGCAACATTTCATTCTCTTAAATACTTCTTCTTAAGTAATGTCTGGATTCCTTACTTTAGTTGGAAAATCTATCATTGATTCTACACACAATGCAATGCTGCTGTGCTCTCCTTGCTGATCTATAAAAGTAAGGACAGTGCATTGCACTCATTTAAAGGTGATAATATAGTGGAAAGTTCCTTACTCCAAGAAATAAAACATCCTTTTTATGGTCACAGTGTCTGTATTTACTTTGGTTTCATTTAGGTCTGCCTGTGTTGCACAGGAGTTCAAGTAACAAGTGCAATAAGGGCAGACATTCAGTTTACTGTGCTTCAAACTGCATATTCATCTTTGACGAGTTATCAACCTGTGTAACTTCTTAATAAATATGCTCTCAAATGTAATGCCAAACTAGGATAAATCAAGGTCTCTTTAATCAATTGTTGCAAAAAGCAAATATTCATCAAATGTCAAATATGATATCAACATTGCCCTGATAGCTGGTCGAATCTACTCTTACATGCATCAGGATGAATTCAATATCCAACAGGCTACCTCTAACATTCAAGGTCTTGTCTCATCAAACAAAAGTTTGTCAGTTTTTATCATCAATGATCTATTTGTCTTGACCATCAATTATCACACTTACATATTTTGTTAACTATAAGTAAGTAAGTTAGTAAGTAAACTTTATCTATATAGCGCTTTTCACAGACAACAGTCACAAAGTGCTTTACAATGACAAGACATGCAAAAGAAAGATAAAACCGATAGGCAACATAAAAATGACAGAGGTTACATGATCCTTAGAAGCATTAAAAGTTCTACGAGAATCAACTAAAAAATACAAAAACTGATACTGGTGTGGCCACGATTATGATATGACTGATATCAAACAAACTGAATGTTGGATTTATTCTACAGTACAACCCCATAGGCAGGTTTTCTTGTGAGCTGAATCCCTGATTAGATCATCAAAACATTTTTGTCTGGTTGGCTTTAAATAAAAAGTGGAAGTACATTGGAACGATGTTGATCTCAGGTTGTTTTTCCACAAGCTTTGACTCTCTGAAAGCTTGTTGAAAACTAGCAAGTCACGACAGCTAGATAATCCTCAGTCCAATACAAAGTTTTTGGATCAGTCTACTAAATTAAGCAGGAATCTCCACTTCTTCTGAGCCTAATATGAATACTGAATATCGTTGAAAAACAAAACAATCCTCTACTTTTGTCATTTCTCCCAACTAAAAAACAATCTTCACTTTTGTTTCCCTTCTGTCATTCCCTCCCACATCTCCTTGCACACTGTATGCTACAACTACCAACGCCACTCCAATGAAGCATACAGGATTATTATAAACCTCTTAACCTGCTTATAGTCTAACATAGAATGATCACCACTTCATTTAAATTCTGCTAAGCTTCTTTCAGGGCTGCTAATGGTTGCTTGACAGAACTTAAAAGTTGCTACTTTGTGAGCTAACTATCCACTTTCACAACCACTAAACCACCCCTCATCGTGTATGCAACAAGCAGTCAAACTTAAGGCAGGCGCCCTCTTTCTATGTTTTACATACACACATAGTCATGCATCATACACAGCAGGAAGAACAGTTTGTGGCAAGGATGAATGAGGTCTTAAGTGATTCTGTCTCCCTACCACACTGGATGCACAGGAGTGTTAATGGGAGTTTCCTATTGGTAATGAACTGTACAATATTCACCAGCCTGTGTAATGCACCACTGCAATACCATACAGTGTTGCAGCCATTCAGGCTGCTCTTTATTATGCTCCCACAGCAGTTGCAGGGTGTCTGGAATATCATGTTAGGCCTTCTCAGCCTGCTGAGTTCAGTTCAGGTCCTTGAAATGCTGACCCTCTCTATTGAAGTTCTTTTGATTGGCATAGGGAAGTGTCTGTCTCCCTGTTTCCTCCTGTAATCTGGTCACAGCTTATTTGTTTTGCTGGCATTAATACAGAGGTTGTATTTATGGCACCATGGTGTCAGAGCTGTGACCTCTTATTTAAGGGTCGTCTCATCAGCCATGTCCGAAGAAAATGGGTTCATGAGCAAATATGGTGACGTTGTTAGAGCTGTGGATGATCAAGCAATCCTACACCAATGGAGAGATCAGGTGAGGTGGAGCATGCAGCCATGAGGAAAAGCAGTGTGAACTGTCAGGTTGGGGAACATGGTGGTGAATACGACACAGAGATCACATGTAATTCATCTAATGAGATCACACTATAATAGATTAATTTGAACAATTCAAATGCTTATAAAAAATTGTTTTTAATCTACACTTAAATAGCTTTGTACTAGAGTTGTGCAAAGCACAAACATCAGTAAGAACATTTAACACATTTTCAGCATACAATGTGGGATATAAAAATAAAATACATGAGCAACCTTTTAACATTTGCAAAGATGTTAATTGAATTCTAAAAAGCCACATTATCTTGCACTAAGCAAATGTTATGAGATAACATTTGCAAGGCTGAATGTTAACATTCAGATCCTGATTATCTGACCTGAAAGAGTTTAACCGATATTGAATGAGTGATAGCGGGGAATGATTAATCAAAATGCCCATACACTAAACCTTTTCAGACGCACTCCGAGTGGGTCCTTGTTGACCTTATGAAAGTAACAGAGCTTATTGCTGGTATTTGAAGCCTTTCATCAGAGCTTCAGCTGTTAAAAGTCTTTTCACATTCCTATCAGACTTGACAATAAAATACATTTCTATGTTTTCTTTCTGCATTACTTTAACATTCTCACTTCACTGTGTGATCATACTGTACGTAGTCTGTGTCACATTGTCTGCATGCGCTCATGTGTCTGTGCGTGTGCTGCTGCAGTGCTGTGATCGTCCTGACCTAGAAAAGCACTGAGACAGAGAGCTGAGACTCTCTGCTCGGTGACAGAAGGAGGGGGAATCCAAGCGCTGGCGCTTAGCTTCACTGAGCCAGGCGGCAGTGTCACTCCGTCAGTGGCACCGTCTACCCCCGCTAACCGGAATGGTGCTTTGAAACGCTACTCTGTTGCTCTGGGATGGGGTTACACACCAATCAAAAGTTAACCCTACCACTCTGAGAAACAGTGTTTGAATATTATGAAGGCTGCTTGTGTCTGCTGCATCAAAAAGTCCCAGCTGTAACTCAGCAGCAAATCAAGAATCATCATGAAATTTTAAACATTACCCCCATTTGATCAGCGTTTAGAAATCTTATTCTCCCCTCACACACAGATCAAACAGCCTGTCCATGTGGTGTCATATTTCAATGACAGATTATTCCTCATGTGTCTGTGGTGGACAAAAGTTACCATCTGAAAATGCTCAACATTTTCATAACCCTCCACCAGATAGCAGTTGGTATTTTCAGAATCATAATTGAGCCTGTCCCTTGCTGAGAAATACAGTAAAAAGATAAGGGAGGTGAGGCAACAAGGGAGCACATCTGTGATGTATCATGGCAACTGAGGCAGACGGAGGAGAGGAGTGTCATAGAAAGGCCATTCAAAGCTGCACAATAGATTAGTCACACAACCTCACAAAACACACTTCGGCACACATTATCCTCTAACATCAATCAGGCAGGAAGCAAGCATATTGTCTTTGCAGTGAAAAGATCCTTTACTCCACATGAAGAGCCGAATTAACTTTCTTTAATTACAGCCCCAGCTTCCAACTGTGCACAACAAAGACAAGTGGTTAGTCCTCTAAGCATCTTGCGCACGCATTATTCACTGCCTGATAATGACCCCTGACTTGTTTTCAGGAGGAATAATGTGACACACGGGGCTCAGGTGGGTTTTGTATATAAAGGAACATCCAATCAGCCAAGGCAATCAGAACTAACAGCATCCAACAGCAAAACATCTCACTGACTCCCCCACTCCTGATAATGTCAAGTGATTCATGTGTTAGGACTTCATTTAAAAGATGAAAGTCATTGCTGCTTCATAAAACACCCCTACATAAGAGCACTGCCTGTTCAGACCGACTTATAGCCTTCAGAAGCAGTTCAGAACATATCATTTGAGTTTGTGTGCGATCACATGAATATGTTGTCTTCAAGATGATGTAAGATGTAAAAAGTATCCTACTTAAAGTTCTCAGCTCCCTCTGGGCATTTAAGACTTTTTGTTCTTCTGGAAATCAAACAGTTGGGCTAAACTGCAGCTCTGTCCAACCAATTAACGTCCTCTCTTTCCACATTGGGATGAAAGTTGGCATTCCGGTTATGTTTGGTTTGTGGCAAGTGTGTTGATGTATTGCACCACCCTGCTCACTTATGCACCCTTTGGCCAAGCTGCCAGTGATATCCCCGAGCGCAAAGACTGCTTTGAAACACAGAAGAAGAAGCTGAGATAATAGCCTTTGACAAGTCTCAAAGATAACATCTCTCACTCTTTGCACGGAAACTTCAGTCGTTTGCTGTGCTGCAATGTGCATCACTTGGAGAGGAATCACCGACTCATTCAGTTTCCAACAGAAAACTTTCACTTCTTTATTTAATTAAGTCAGCTGTTTAATAAAAACAGGCGAACATGATTTATGTGTTTTGTGAATGGTGATGACACTAATGAAATGCAGGGTCATTGTCTCCTTTGGCTCGAGACATTTATGCATTATACTCCTAAAACAGAGACTTATGATGAGGTCAAGAAGGTGGACTGGTGTCTGAATCAGGAATGTGACAAACTTAATATCCACATAAAGTTTACTGATCATCAACATCTGCGTTGTATTTGCATTGTGTGGCAGTAGATCAGATTACCCAAGAAAATAAAGATGACTTCACTTCATGAGGGGCTTTTTTTCCCTTCATGACTCAAAGCAGAAAGAGACCCACGTTCTTCCAACACAAACCGAGCAAAAGCTTGCACAGACTCTGTCAATATCAGATGGTGAGTTGAATCTGAAAAGCTTTCACCATGATTGTTTCTTTCCATGATGCAAAACACTGAGCACAGGCACATGAGAGGAGATACAAGAAACAAGATTAATTTGAAAAGTGCCCTATTTTTGAAGATCCTTCTATTTGCCTTCCCAAACTTAGATTCATTAAGAAACATGGCTGATTCACTTAGCTTAGCTTAGCTTGGCATAATGAATGGAAACAGGGAAAATGTGAGTCTGACTCCAACTTCAGCATTACATTACTGCACGAGTCACAAATTGACACATTTTAAATAGTCAGTTTAATTGTCAAGTAACTAAAGTGTAAATATCACATTGTGGATTTAAAGGCAGGGATGTTTGAGATGATTTTCTTTTTCGAAGCAGAGACTGCTTGATGTCTCCCAAAGAAATTAAAATTGGAAGGGCCTCTAGGTCATTCGGATTTTGCAGTTGTGCAACACATTGATGCCATTTCTATTGAAGTTAATGGGGCAGGCTTGAGGAGTTTCTCTGAGACTCTAAGATATTGTTCCCATTAAATTAAAAAAAAGAAGAAAAAACACTACAGCTCAACTCTGCTTAGAAGCTACATCCTGATACACCACCAAACAGTCTAGGACTGACCAGACTAGAATAGTCAGACTTGCTGGATTCAACAGTAGTGCCTGTCTGAGGTCATACTGGACCCAGCTTTTCAAAAGTAATCTGATCAGATTATGGCTATCTGATTTGATCAAATCTTAAAATTGTTCAGGAAACAAGGGATTCAGATTCTGAATAGGTCAGATAGATCAGTTTGAATCTTTTGATATTAATCTGGGGAAAAAAACTTCAGTTTGTGATGTTAAAACCTTTAAGTAGTTCAGGCTGGATTTCAGAGACAAAATGAGTGAAGATTTTCCAAATGGATCATTGAGCTATTTCCATCATTTCATGTACTTATATACTTGATTACTTTACTTTAAGGCATTTATTTGTTTTTATTTGTTTAAGGCAAATGTAGAATTAACAGGATATGCTCGAATGACGGAAATTATTAGCGTGAATGAAGAAAATTATACACAAGAGAATTCACGAGAGTTGAAAAATCTGAACTCCAGCAAACTATTTGCGCTGCGACAGCCAATCAGCATGCAGGTGACGTATGGTGTGATGTACGGACAAGCAGAGGTTTATTCATCTGGAATATATAGGACAAATTGATTAAATCTCTGTGTGGTTTCCTCAAACTTTGTGACACTACCTACTTTTTAGGAGATCAGGAATAAACAGGAGCTCACTGTGAGGAAAGTTTGTGAGGAGGTCGGATTATCTGGTAAGTTGTGAAAACTCTTGTCTATCACTTGATTCCAGGTATCGGCTGTACTAGGAAGTTGTTAATAACAACAGACTGGTGTAGCATTTGAAGCGTGCATAGGTCTGCATAGCCCCCGTACTTACGCAGAGGCCTACACATGTAGCCGATGTGCACCTCCTCCAAAATTTAACCACATGTCAAATCAAAGTGGACTGCAAGCCCTGTGATGGCCACACAACAGCCATGCATTTTGTCTCCTCCGACATCTCCTTTCTACCCTTCCCTGTAATCATTGCTGTATGATAACCATCAACATGTATCAGCAGAAGTATAAACCAGCCGTACGCTGTCGATGCTGCACTTTAAAAAATGTTTAACAGGTAAATTCTTAAAGTTCCTAATACAGGATAAGACATTTTATGTTTGGTATTTGTTTCCTTTACTTTACCAAAAATTCACCAAACCATGACTTCAAAACTTGGATATGTACTGAACCAAGATTTTGTCTACAGCTACACTACTAATTGCAGTGGTGTGCACACAGGGGAGGTTGGGGAGGCAATCCTTGGTGTTCCCCTATGTCTGATAAAAAAAAACGCTGCTGACTCTTGGCTGCCCTTCTTAAAGATAAAACATTATCTGGTGGCCTAGTGGTCTAAGCGCCCCACACACAGAGGCTACAGTCCTCCTGGCAGGGGTAGCCGGTTCGATTCCCGGCCGGTCGACCATTTCCTGCATGTCTTCCCCTGCTCTCTGCTCCCCACATTTCCTGTCTCTCTTCAGCTGTCCTGTCAAATAAAGGCAAAAAGGCCAAAAATATAACTTAAAAAAATAAAAATAAAAATAAAAAACGCCCTCTCTGGTCACCTTCAAGTGGAAAACACATTTTAAAAAAGACCTTGTAGATGTCCTGCTAGCTAAAACATGATTAAGTGTCCTCTGGATGCCCTTCTAGAGGTCAAAGCATAGAGAAGATGCATCTCTCTTATGGGTAAAATGTGATTTATTGCCCTATAATGTCACCCTATATGTTTTTTTGTTTGTTTGTTTGTTTGTTTGTTTGTTTGTTTGTTTGTTTGTTTGATTGTTTGTCATGCAGGGTTTGAGTTAAGATATAAACTCTAACAAGTATAATTCATTGTCATTCTTTAAATGACAATGTTAAAAAAGGACAACTTCATGCAAGAAAGAGCATTGGGGGTTTTTTGTATTAGTAATTAAATGTTTTATTAATATTGAATTTAATTTATTATCACCAGAATGCAAAAATTTCCTGGGATCGGACCCCCCGCAGATTGTTCCAGTGATTTACATCAATACTTGTCACATAGTATATGCCATTAGTTGATAAACGTAGCCATGTCAACCATTTAGAGAAGACTTTGTTTTTCTGAGGGTTATGTGAGCTGTGCAAATAGTCTAACTTTTTCAAGCAGCTCTTTGTCTGCTCTCCAAAACACCCTATCTAAAGTATAGAAAATGGGTGCCGGTAAAGAGGGCCTGGTCAAATGAATTCCATTTATCGCAACCTTAAAACAACTCAAGGCTGTGTGATGTTAGTTTGAACACAAATAAGCTTTTATCTGAGAAGTCAATAACAAGAAACGTCACTACACTCTCCAACCACCTGCTCTGATAAAGGACCAAGTGAGCAGTTTAACAGCAAAGGTTCACTTCTCCCTGATTTGGTCCCAAAACTGCCAACTCTCAAGGGTAGATAAAATACATCAGCAAACATGAGTAATACTTAATGCATACAAGTGCAATAAGAGTGGACATATCTTAGAAAGGGTTGTTGATAAAACAGCACAAGAGGCAAAAACCCAAATGAGACCCCTAGAGGAAGACAAAGATTGCATGGTTGAATAGGTCTGAGCTGATTAAGAACTTAAAGTATCCTTTAAGTGATATTTCACTCCCTGACAAACAACTTTTTTATGTTGTCCTTCAGCTGTTTCTTAAACCTTAATTTTTGCATTAATAAGCCATGCTGTCGTCTTCAATTAGGATCATATTCACTTCCTTGAGAGCTACTCTGTATTAAAATCACCAAATCAAGGAGACTTTAATTGGGCTTGGCTTTAAGATATGACTTGTAACAGGAAATTAAATTATAGTCAGTTTAAAATTCAGAATCAGCTTTCAAGGATATCTTTTTATTGATTCCAATGCAAAGACACAAAATAGACAATCATTCAA
This sequence comes from Notolabrus celidotus, assembly GCF_009762535.1. Lineage (NCBI taxonomy): Eukaryota > Metazoa > Chordata > Actinopteri > Labriformes > Labridae > Notolabrus > Notolabrus celidotus. The sequence goes on along the minus strand of NC_048287.1, from coordinate 11,247,534 downwards.
GCACTAAACTGCTAAGTTCAGGCAGATCGATACGAAGACAGTATAATAAGGAGAAATGTGCTGAAACAAATATATGTAGGTGTATTGGCGGCTGGTCAATCGAAGGCTGTATTGGCGGCAAAGGGGCTACATCCCTTCGCCAAACACTTGATGAATACTTGGACAAATAATTGGTTATGACAAGCCTCCCATCAGCCCCCCCACCCTCGGATAATTTAGAGTGGCATATTGGGCCCTTAATCCGTCCAGTCCCGTCCAGTGTGTGGCCAGGCTAAGTATGCGTAGCTTAACGGCAAAGTGGCTAAATTAAGGCTTTAACATTATTTTCAATTTGTGACGAGGGATGAACTTGTTGAAAACTACTTGTGTTTTAATTGTTGACATTTAAATTTAAAACATGATGCCAGTTGAATTTTACTCAGAAGGTCAGACTTTGGAAGTTTGACGAAGCATTTAATCCAAAATCTGAAGATTAATGGTTTATAAAAGCCAAAATATAATTGGTGTAAACAAGTGTTATTTAGATTTTTTTTTTACTCTCTTAAAGCAAAATGAATAGACTTGAAGAGTCTGGCCTCTTTGTGCGTGTGTGTTAGTAGAAATGTCAGTCAGAGTTGATTCCTATGTAATATCAATATACCCATCTTCAGCCACAACTAATGCTATCAGGTTTGTTTTTTATACAAAAACTTGAAAAGAATATTGATATCAGCCATCAGGAGCAGGTAAATGTTGGTTATCAGTAACGACTCAAAATGATCTCCCAAAATTGTGCATATCTTGTATTTCAGTAGGCATGCATTCAAATGACAATTCATATTAAAGCTATAGTTAACAGGCGCAGTGGATGTTATGTCCTTGAGTTACTGTGCATAGATTTATCCTGACACTTTTGTGAGTAAGTTAACCATTCATCTGAGTGACTACCTCAGAACATGTTTGTATGTCTGGTTTCAGTGCTTTGTATCACCTACCAGCCCCCATACTTGTTGACGCTCCATTCATTTAGGTCTATATACCCGGTTATTATTTTTTTTGCCATATTAATGTGTTTTCCAGTACTTGTCACCTCCCACAGACATTCAACTAGCTCAACAGAGCACAAACTGGGACTGTCCATATTAGCATACAGAGCCCAACATTAACTGTTACTAAAATCTACCAAGTATGTCCACAATATAACACCACTTAACTGGACACACCACAATCAACCACTGTGAGGAACATAAAGACCTATATTAAAGTAAATAAAGATGAACAAATCCAAAACCAGCAGTCCGCCTTATACTGTATGCAGCTGCAGGCTAAAGAGCATCAGTTATGCACCATCAAATAATTAACTTAAGCATATAAAGCTGCATTGTATGGCTGGAGGCGAGCAGACAGTCTCTTCTCACAGAATGTTCTGTTGCAATGATAAGTATCAGTTCACGGATATAAGCTTAAAGTTGGCAATGGGTGCAGCTGAGTGCAGCTGTAACAAAAACTGGATACAAAAAGCTCATCAGTTTAGATGTAACTATGATATGAAATATAGTAAAGTATGCTTTCATATGCCAATTTATTTGAGTAGAAAAACAGCTCTAATTGCCCTGTGTGTCACAAAATGCTAAGCTCACAGATAACTAATATCACTGGAAAATGCAACATCCCTTAAGCCAGAGTTTGTATTAAGCAAACAGGTAGCCTAACCCTTCAAGTCACGACAACCTGACTCAATTTAGAAACATATGCTGCTAGACCAAAATGAATATTTATTTAGCACTTCTACATAAATTAACAACTTGAAAGTACAAGCCAAACAACCTCAACCAAAGCTAAAACAAACAGAGCCAGAACAGGAATCACAAAGATAGATAGCAGCCGGTAGCATCACAGCAAAAGTTAGTAGCAAACAGATACAATTACATGGCCCTGGAAAGGACCTGAGAGAGCAAACAAACAGCCAGCAGCTTCAGCAAGCTTGTAGCATATCACCAAGCACAAAAACACACTGTCATACACACACATACACACACCAAGTGAACAGAGCCAAAACATTTACACAGACAACAACAAACACTTACCTTGGTGAAGTAACTCAGTGTTCCCCAGCTGAGAGATATCCTTTTAATAAAAAAGCCACCAGGGTCCCAAGGTGGAGAAAGCTTAACAGGACAGGAAAACTGCATTTCCAGGTTACAGTGCTGGGTCAAGGCTGACAGCTAATATAAGATATGGCCGACAAAGTTAGCTGCTATTAGGCTAGCAGAAAGACATAGTTGTTTCTCTGCATAGCTCTGTAAGAGGAATGGAAGTGGAGTGTTAGCATGCTAGCTTGATTGTGAAATGCTGCATGAGAACAAACAATGGTAAGGGCCTCAGCTGGTTACAGAAAAGTTATCAAGCTATGGTTTCTTTGGCCAAAATCATTTTTCTTTTCCTAAACCTCAACCAAGCATGGCGCCTTGACTGAACTAAGCCCATTTTTGGGCTAAATATGACCAAGTACTGTTTGGTGTTGCCCTGAATATTCTTCTTTTTCTATTGAATTTTTATGGCAGTTGGCATCCATAGAAGTTGCTACCCTGAATATGGTGGAAAATGCTCACCTTGAGCAGGTGATTAATTTCTTCTTCTTTGGTGTTTATTGTTGGTTGGCAAACCACCTTAGAGATGTGTTACTGCCACCTACTGGCAGGGAAAGGAAATGCTCTCTAGGTTCTTTTTATGTTCCTTTCTCAAATCAGTGCCTCCCCACTTCCACTCTACGACTCAGTGAACTCTCCTGAAGGTCACATCCACAGCTGAATGAAGCTCATCAAGGATCAGATTCAGGTGCACGATTTGTGACTCACGACTCACCTCACACTTGTGGAAGCAGGAGACCCTATAAGAGAACCAATCCCTGTCTTCTCTGGTGGCATTTTATTATTATTATTTTCTAAAACATTATTCTGAATCTGATGTTAATAATCTACTTAATTGTTGCAGATAGCCGACTTGTAAATATACAAAACTTCAAAATAAACAAATGCATTTTTGAAGACATTTTGAAAATGGGGTAATTAGATCCTGAAAAAATGTCAAACTTAGATTTTTTCGTCTTCATGACTGCATTACTTTTATTTTGATAACAGCAGTTAATATCTGTGGAAGTTATAACTTTAATTTACAGAGCATCTCCCATGACATTAAGCAGTCTCACACCACTGATACAGATTTGCTGTTGGAGGGTCTAACTCACTTTAACTCAACAAGCTGAGGTTTTCGACGGCACTATATGTGGCAGACCTTCCACACAAATGTTCAAACATACGGGAAGTGTTTTAGGGCCAGCCTCTACCCATACACCTATTTCCTCATTATGGCCAGTTTTTGAAGCACCTGATGGTCCCGTCTATTGTTGGTGTAACAGGCATGATCACTTAACAAGCCCACCATTTTTCATTAACTGGATTCTTCTCCTTCTCCTTCAAGTTAAATCTGACTCATTCACCAAGCATGCTGGATTTCCATTGTCGTCCTACCCACCTCCTCTAAGTGGCCTTGTGTGTCTTTATTGCCCCATACCAGTGGTAATGATTATGACCAAGAAATACTAGTATCCTCTTAATGTGCATCATTGTGAGCCATGTCTTCTCTTTGTCAGACTCCCCCCTGCTGCCTTTAGACTGCTGTTTTTTGCTTATTGTTCCGTTTGGCCATAGTTTGCTTTGCTGGTCACTAATAAGCCTCTATTGTTGAACTACTGGGTTTTTTTATTTGTTTGTAATTATTGTGAATTCATATTCTTTCTTTGGTGATGCCAGGCACTATGTTGTTTGAAGGCTACACACCCAAGACTGTTTTTGTTTCATCTGAGGTGATTAAGCTGGAACACCCCTGGGCATCAGAGTGTAGTCTGACTCTCCAAGTGGCCAACACTCAGAAACCCCTGTTTTGCGTAAAACTTTCTGTGTTTCTATAACAGGAACTCTCCCAGGGGACTTTTACAGGAACTCGTTGATTTTTCATTGTGGGTACCAGGGTTAAAAAAAAAGTCCTGGGGACATTTTTCCAAAAATCCCTGCTCAGGAAGAATGGCAGAGCAATGTGTGACTAGGGTGCCAGGCTAAACTTCTCAGGTGTTGCAGGCTTTACTTTTGCCTTTGAGGCTATAATGGAAAACACCAAATTAAATTGCATGCACAATAGACGATTCATATTAAATGCCAAATTATGTAATTTTATTGTTAACCATGCCAAAAGATAATGTTTGGTACTTTCCAATGCCAACCACTTCTGATTTAGTGGTTCCAAAAAAAGCAAAGGTTTGCTATATCAGTCACACAAATTTGTTTCAATGACAATGCAAAGAGAAAAAAAATCCTATATTCTTTTAACGACCATGGTGAAGTTCCAGCTGCAGAGAGGTACTACCACAGCCTTAAACAAAGTCCTTTCTGTTATTCAGCTTGCCCTCATTAAGGTTAATTGACAAGACAGGAGAAATCCCTTGGGCTTTATGCAACACAGTTCAACAGCACCACAAACTGCAGCCTCTAAAATGACCATACAGTAGAATCGTCACCTCTCTGAAATACTCGCAACAAAAATGGAACATAATCTGAAGTCCAGGAAGTTATGCTTGCACATTAAAGCTACTGTCAGGAATTTTAAACTGGTTATGACACAGACTGAAATTTACACTGATTCCATTTTATGACTTATGAAAGAACAAGCTTATCAGCATCAGGATTGTAAATTGTATGATAATAACTTGTATAATGCTTATAACAGCTGTGTAGGGTTCGGTGTCACACCAAATTATTGCTAAGCACTATGTTGTTTATTAGCATATTGAAAGATAAGATAAGATAAGAGATTCCTTTACTCGTCCCACAACGGGGTTAAGAGGTAAAAAATAAGCATATCTTAAAATCATACACACATATATATATATATATATATATGTATATATTATGGATTATAGAGTCTGACCTCTGCAGGAAGAAAAGACCTGCGGTATCTCTCTGTGAGACACCGCGGGTGAAGAAGTCTGTCACTGAACGAGCTACTTAGTGTTGTTATGGTCTCCTGGAGGGGGTGTGACGTGTTGTCCATCAGAGAAGATGGCTTTGCTATCATCCTCCTGTCAGCCACCACCTCCACAGGGTCCACCGGGCAGACCAGGACAGAGCTGGCCTTCTTCACCAGTCTGTTCGGCTTCTTCCTGTCTGCAGCAGAGATGCTACTTCCCCAGCAGATCACTCCAAAGAAGATGGCTGATGCCAACACAGAGTCAAAGAAGGACTTCAGAAGAGCCCCCTCCACACCAAAAGATCTGAGTCTCGTGAGCAGAAAGAGTCTCTTTGTCCCTTCAAGACAGAAGGAAACCTTTTTTTCACTCCTGAAACGATTTACAGTGAGTGACACCTTTGACTGTTAAAAAAGAATTACATGTACAGAAAAAAGTTCAGTAAAGAGATCAGAGGAATCAGGTTGTCAACAGGGGGTGCCAAAATCAACACAAACAGAAGTTTCCTTACTGGAGCATTAAATTACCAAATATTACATGTATATCTTAACATGATTTTTAGATGAATACGAAAATGTGAATACGAAAATGTGAATAATCCTGTATGGTAATTTCCCCAGATTATGATAGCCATGATTATATTCAGTAAAACAGAACAATATTGAGTTCAACATTACTCTTATACACAAACATTTTCTTGAACACTTGCTGAGCTGTGTCTCCCCCTCATCACTGCACACCAGCTAGGTCGTTCTGTTTACATACCTCTCTGTTTACAATGAATATAAAATAAGAAGCCAGTTTGATAGCCCTGGTATCATTTGGTGAACTGGCTTCAGTTTCCCAGACATAGGATATCGCTTTAAGTGGTCCCATAAGCTGGTTATCAGCAGTTACTGGGAGCGTGTTCACATGGATGGGATGGTGTGTAAGGATCATATGACCAAGAGTATGATGTCAGCAGATAGTCAAATTTTTCAATCACAGTGCAGACTATGATATTAGAGATATAAGATACTTAATCCAGACTCAAATCAACACAGTTGCATTTGCAAATTGAAAGAACAGGAATGAATTAAGACGCATTAAAAGTATATCACTTTCCCATCATAAGTGCATAAAAAATCTGACTAGAACAATCCCTGTTTAGTTCCTGAAAGATTTCAACATAATATTTCAGCTGCAGGCCTGACAGTATCAAAGGGAGCAGTACGTATATAGATGATAAAATTAATATAAAAACAATTCAAAGCACAATAAGTATTTCATCAATAATTGTAGTAAGGAAAATCCTCTGGTTAAAATGTCCCGATGGTCCCCAGCCCCCCCCCCCCCCCCCCCCCCCCCCCCCAAGTTGATTGGTCGTTTGACAGATTTTTCTTCAAACTGATCTTTTATCCTGAACAAAACCGGATTCAGAGCAGGTTAGGAGCTCTTGACAAAGATCATAAGAAATATTATAGCGTTCTGAACAACTGAAGTCGAGGGGAAACTTGTGATTTAAAGGCCTTGTGCTGACTAGTATATCAAAAAACCTCTTATCCAATCATATCAGTTACTGTTGTTGTAATAAAGCTATTTTGTTTTCTGTTCACCACAGGTGCTTCATACTCAATCGATATGTTTTCTTAAGGAAAAAAATTCTCACACCAAACTCACACCACTGCGTTTAATAGAAAAGACAATTTACCGTCAAGAAGCATCATACAGCCCCCTGCCTCTCCCCCCAGGACAATTTATGACCAGCAACCCTGAACAGGAGGGGGCACTCAGAGGTAAAGTGTCAGCACAAGCTAACAGCTACACACATATTTACCCAGAGGCTGCGATTTATGGGGAGGGGGCTGTCACCAGATGTGACCCCAAGGAACATGGCCTCGGCTGGGGAAGAAAAGCGAGGGGACAGCATGGGGGTTAAAGTGGTAACAGGGAAAGTAGTGGTCAGAGTTACACCGTACGTAAAAAAAAAGAGTAGATGGCATATTCCTGGAATGTGAGAAATATGCACATTATTACTTTCTATCTTAATCTCTTGCCTTCCTCTCACCCACTCACTTACACACATACACACTCACTGTACAATGCAATCTCAATGCACTGGGGCCATCTCACTGCGGGGTCACACTGAGAAAAAGACGGAAAGTGGAGAAGAGAAAGCATTAAAACATCTCCGTAATGAATCCATGCAATGGAATGATAAAGGATCGCACTGAAATCAAAAGTGGTTTAATGACGGCATAATGAAGACGGGTGAAATCGAGGGTGTGAGGGAAGAGTTAGAGAACATGAAAGTCAAAGCAGAGAAGAAAGCGCCAGATGTAATGAAAGTGGCAGTAGGGGAAAAATCTATACAAGACAGAGCAAGGGAGAGATGGAACGTTAGTCTCCTCTTCTGCAATAAGCCTCCAGCAGTGAGGCTGAGAGGCAGGGAGGCCAGGATTCCTGACAGAGCCTTATCTCATCTTCAGCCTGGAATAAAACCCATTTTCCAGCCCCGGGACAATAAAGCACAAGGTTACCGAACCTCACACCCGTGACACCCCTATTTAGAGAGGGGCCTCGGCCCAACATCAAAATGCATAACACCATCACCCTGCTGAGAGGCAGAGTATGACACCAGGGCCGGGATTGCTATGTGTGTGTGTGCTTTATCATAATGCAACAGAAGCGTGTTAAACTCCAATGTGCAGCTGAGCAGATAAAGTCTATCGGGGCATGTAAAGAGACTGCACTTCAGGAATGTCATGCTTGCTGCTGCATTTTGTTTTGCATTGACACACCAAGGGTTAATTTAATTGCATTGTTCATGACCTTGAAGAGCAGCGGATAAGTGTGAGAGCCTGGATGTGTGCATGCATTTAAACACCTGCAGTATCTCTGTTTGCCTGTTTCTCCTGGGATTTCTCTCCCAGCACGTTGACATGAATGTGACAAGTGGACCCTCATCATCGCTAAGTGGATTGAGCTGTGTGATGGGCATATCAGTCTCCCTCAGGAAACAAAATGCCATGCGAATCATATAATGTGGTTCTCCTCTGTAGTAATGGGTGACAAGTGTTTCCTGTCCGCCCAGCCAGCCAGCCAGCCTCCCCCTCATGCATCCAGTGTAGAGTTGCCCCGAGGAGACGTGGAAGCAGAAATGATAAGATGGAGAGATCAACCAGAGAGGGCAAAAAGAAGACAGAAAAGGGGGAAAAAAGGCAAGATGCCCCAGCTTCATAACAAGAGATGCCCACAAGTCATCAAGTTTCTTGTCTTGTTTGCTCACAGAGTTGAGGCAGAAAAGTGAAAAGTCTGCTGTGACAGAGAAACACGCTTCACGAAGGGAGATGCAAACACAGGGTGGCTAAGGCTAACAATCGCCCAGAGCTAACGCCTGCTTGACTGAACTTTTTATATATCTCACTCGTCTTTTTCTTTGTGTCTATCTCCCACAAGCGTACATATTAAACCATGTTACCTAAAAGTGATGTGAATAAAAAGTAGCAGACCACCATGAAAAAAACAAGCCTGCCCTACTTTTCCTCATGGCAATGCTAATTAGGTCAATTAATTTAACGCATGTTTGTTATCATGCAGCAGTTGATGCAGTTCATAGAGCATTAACAGCCGTGTCTTGCTAATAGCAAGTTTGTAGCACATTTTTTTGCCCAGACACTGCCATTCTGGCTCAGCATTCATTTTCTGCATGGCCTTACCTTTTTCATCAGCAGGAGACACGCAAAACTGGCCCTAGACCAGCCAAAAGCTATTCCATGGGCAGGCTTCTTTGGCTCTCTCATTTAAAAAGAAATAGCCGGAGTGAGCCAGGCTCTGGCATTCACACTATTTTAATTGCTTGAAACACTAAAAAGCGGGAAAAAGAGCTATTTGTCTGGAAAGCATACTTATCTAATCTCTCTTGAACTATTTCACTTGGAAATGGAGCTCTGGGAAAGCCGAGACAATTAGCACCTTTTAGAACATTTGGAGATAGATCTTGGGCAAATTTCAAAAGGCGTTCGGGGATGATGTGATCATTTGAGGATTTTCACACAGAACTTGGCACTGCTGTTAAAGATACTGAAATTCTTCCCCAACATCTGAAGGAGGAGATTACAATAGGGGCAGCCTTTCATTTAGGGACTGGAGATTTTACTCCAGTCTGAATATCATTATGTAGCAATTTCAGAGGACATGGAGCGGCTTTTAAAGCTAAATTATTCAAAGTAATGAACAAGCATGGGCACACATAAAACATCTGCACCCTATATATGTGACGAGCAGCTCCCATATGAGCCACAAAAGCTGCATGGCCGCAGTTATCCATTGATGCTTAACTTTGAATTAATTTTAAAAGGTATCTAAAGTATCTGTAATTCTTTATCATTTTATAAGAAGGCTAGACTTCTCTGTGAGCTGTTGGAAGTGCAGTCTGTTGTTCCCCAGAAGTATAAGTGTGAATTCAAATCATCTTGTACATTTGTGCAACTGGAAAAAAAAACTACCAGAGATGCCATGCAGTACAGACATAGACAGTATAAAAGGTGTGGATGTAACCTCCAGTGCCAAGGTGAAGCCACAGAACAAGTGATTCAAACCTACTTTTTTCCAATAGCCCACACATGGCAACAGAGGTGGCCAGTCAGATCTCAAGAGGAAAACTCTCTGGAACCCCACTGGGATAAAGACATAACGAAATGATTACCTACGTCATTTTATAAAAGACTTGGAAAGAGGCAGGCAACATACAAAAATCAAGGATTTCACAATCCAGTGAGTGACTTGGCTGTGGTTACCTTCTTGTCTAACTGTTTGATAGCTCTCCAATGTGGTATGCCTCTTGGAGCAACAGCAAACCTTTTGGTCAGTGATAAAAGACTTCCGGCCAAGAGTTCTTTTACACTGTGTTGCCATTTTCAGTCTGTCTCAAAACTTGAGAGTTGATGGTGAGTAAGAATACCTTAGTGAAGATTGTCAGCCGCTCTTTTCGGCAGATATTTATGGACATCAATTAGAGCTGATTACTCCAGAGTTTGAGTTATGCGGGAACCAGCAGGAGCTCAGCTCACATAAAGAGGAGTCTGAGCCCTGTAACAGTAAGAGGATGGCTTTTATTTTTTACAAGGATATTGTATGGACGCAATTTTTGCCTGCCTCCTCTTGTTAAGCTTTATGTGCTTATAGAAAATAGAAAAAAAAAGACATTATTGGCTTAGATATGTGACTATCACTTTATAGTTGTTTCAGAACAAAGGACAGCGATATCTGACGTGTATAAGGAGCATGCACCGAACGCAGCAAGTTAAAGTTGGGGGCAGTTCCCCATAAAGCTCAGATTATAACTAAATTACAATGAACCCGATATTACAACCATTGGGCTTTGAGGTTGTGTTGAAAAGGTTGTGGAAAAATGCTAACTAGAGCGGGTCCCTCCCCTTCAGAGTCTCAATTGTATGCAGTCTATGAATAGAGACAACAGCACTAAAACTGCAACCTTTCCCTAAATAGTAGATAAAAGCACGGTGTCTAAATATTTGGCTACTTTAAGTAATTTACCTGCAATTTGCATTTACGCACTTCAGTGCAGCATTTAAAGTGTGTATGGCGGCATCCTTCTGCATACTTTTACAAGAAAGACTTCTGCAGGCGCCACTGATCTCTGATGGAGTCCCATAACATCCATTAAAAAGTGACTGCTGTATTGCAGGATTCACTCTCTCATTATTGCTGACAAAAACAGCACTTGAATGCATGATATTCTCGTATCTCCATTGTCTGCATTCTGAAGTAGGAGCAAAGAAAAGTGTACTTGAAAGCAGCACCACCACAAGGCAATTTGCAGTGTGAAAAATAGCTCCACTCAGCCAACATTATTTGACAATGATGAAATGTGAGCTCTACATTTTCCTTCAGGTGTTTGAGACAGTGCAGAAAACTGTAAAGGGGTGATGGAGGCTTAACTCCTTCCCCAGCATTAGGGACTTAGCCCAGCAACTTGGTGTGTGTCTTTGGTAGTGCACATGAGTGAGTCTTTGTGCAAGAGTGTGCTTTTCTTCTTCCTGTGTGTGTGTGTGTGTGTGTGTGTGTGTGTGTGTGTGTGTGTGTGTGTGTGTGTGTGTCGGTGTGTACAGAAGCCCTTTATCAGATGCTGGCAGAGTGGAGCACAGGGGGATCGATAGAGCTTTGGCCTGAAACAGGGAGACAGTACCTGGATCTGAGCCGGCCTCAACCGTTCCTCTCATTGATCTTCATTACCTCCACAGACTGGAGCCCCAGCAAGAAGGAGCTGAATGCAGCCGCCCCAACACACAGGAAGGAAGCCACAGCCACACATACACACACACACACACACACACACACACACACACACACACACACACACACACACACACACACACACACACACACACACAAACAAACACACACACACATACACACACACACACACACACACACACACACACACACACACACACACACACACACAAACACACAGACTGTAATGTAACAAACAGTCACAGCAATCTTTCTGACTTTGTAGGGACCTTAAGTGAACCCAGGTAGGGCAAAACCACTCATCCTTGCATGCTATAAAGATAATGCACATATTACATATAGCTATGGGCAACATAAAAAAACACACATGAATGCTCTCTAAAATTGTATTTGTATGGAAATTAGAGTTAGGTGCACACATTCAACAGCTTTTGACATTTAGGACATGTTGACCTTAGAGCGCCGGTTGGTAGTTTAAGCACCTTAACATACATTGTAGTCCTCGTCATAGCAGTCGCTGGTTCCACTCACGGCCACAGTCCTTTGCTGCATGTCATCCCCCACTCTCTAATCTCCACATTTCCTGTGTCTCTGCAGCTGTTCAGTCAATAAGGGCAAAAATGCCCCAACAAAATAATTTAATGATAATAATAAATATTAATTTAAATCTTTACTTCACTTTTTTTTTACTAACTTTTTAGGAAATATTAAGTGTCCACTTTATGTCACTCAACCAAATCTACTGTTGACGAATATGAGATGACATTAAAGCCGGGCTATTCAATTAGCTACACTTTCATCTGCGTCAGATTTAAGGACCAGGACAAATTAAGTGGGCTGGATAATTTCAGCAGGATTCAAAGTATTTATCTGTTCTGATCTTCTGATTTAGCAAACAAGAAAATTGTCAGTGTCAGGAGATGTACAAAAACAAAAATAAATACACTTTCTTACAAGCTTTGGAGCCCGAACAGCTTGAAGTCTAAGACTGAAGTGGAGGGAAGAAGCACTGGTACTTGGTATGTGGATTTGTCTTCAACTCCACTGGTGAGCAGGTGAGTCTCAGGTGTGAGAGCATGGAGAGAACTCAGCTCAAAGAGGTGAGGCAAACAGAGAGCAGGGGAAGTGGTAGACCTGCAGCACACACTGAGTGAAAGAAAGAAAGACTGTCACTAAAACACTTGTTCTAAACTTAGGCCATTGACTGTGACCCCAACATATTTGGTTGCGTTAGCTGCATTCTACATAATGCAACACTTCCTGGTTTACAAAGATGAAAAAGAGCTCCCTGCTCATCTTCAAGATACCATGGCTTGATGGCCAGGCAGACACAAGGCCTACATCTAGAAAGATGTGTCCTTCTCCCCATCAACAAGTGGGACCCATCTGGGACAGTTGGCTTCAGAATGAACATGTTGCAGAAACTAAACCAGAGTGCATCAAAATGGACACCTTTGAGGTTAAAGACCTTTTTGGAAAGAGATTTGGCCAAAACTGCTTGCTTCCTCTTCTACAACGAAATCGCCCCACAATTTTACACATTACAGCAACACTGCGTGAAGTAGCAAAATCGTCAGGATCACATGGCGCTGTCCAAGGTGCTGATCCTGCAGAAGGGGCAGAATCGCTATGATAATAATAATAATAATAATAATAATAATAATAATAATAATAATAATAATAATAATAATGATTAAAGCCGCAAGCGGCGATGAACGGGCCCTCGCACACCCACGGCCGCCGCCTACGCGAGCCGCCACCACATGTAAACCGTCGCCTGATATTTGCCATCACATGATGCGAAAGCAAGATCTGAGAGTATATACTGCTTCAGGTGGTGCAAATGTTCCAAGTTTTTGGCAGATTGCCAAGAAAACCTAAATTGGGTAAATTGAACGGGTGGTAGGGTTAGTTAGAGTAACGGGGAGTAGTCAGAATCTTGGGGGGTAGTTGAGGTGAGTTGAGCTAGGTTGGAGTATGTAATGTTTGGTGATTTGGACCTGTGTAGGAAGGGGTTAAGGTCGGTTGTTGAGTCCAGTGGGGATGGTGGTCCCCAGTCTCTTTATCCAGATGCTCTCAGATCTTTTCCTTTGTCCACTGGTCCACCGATCGTTGACCTCCAGGCCTGAGATGATAAGGTGGGTGGTGGGGTGTTGTTGAAAATCTGTGACTAGAGTTGAGCCAAGTCTACCTGTCCCAATGTTATACAGATGCTGTTTCAATCGGATGAGTATGGTATGTTTGGTTTCTCCTATGTAATGTTTGTGACAGGTGGTGCATGTGATTACGTAGATGACGTTGCTGGTGTTACGGGATTATGATTCTAATATAGGGTGGGCTGCGTCTGTATGTATGTTTGTAATGAATTTCCTGTTTTTGTATTGAGTATTGTGTTGTGTATGTGTATGAGGTGAGTGTTGGGTGAATGTGGATCTAACCAGTATGTCCTTTGGGTTTTTGTTTTTGCGGAAAGCTGTTCGGGTTTAAGGTTAGGGTTTTGATTTGGGTTAGGTTTTAGGGTTAGGGTTATGGTTGAGGGTTAGGGATTAGGGTTAGGGTTAGTATTAGGCCTGGGGTTAGGGTTGGGGTTAGGATTAGGGTTGGGTTTAGGTTTGGGGTTAGGGTTAGGTTTAGGGTTGGGATTACGATTGGAGTTGGGGTTAGGGTTAGCGTTTAGGGTTAGGTTTATGATTAGGGTTAGGTTTATGATTAGGGTTAGGGTTGTGATTAGGGATAGGGTAAGGGTTAGGGTTGTGATTAGGGTTAGGGTTAGGACTAGGGTTGTGATTAGGGTTAAGGTTATAGGGTAAGGGTTAGGGTTATGGGGTTAGGGTTAGGGTTGTGATTAGGATTGGGGTTATGATTAGGGTTAGGATTAGGATTAGGGTTAGGGTTGTGATTAGGGTTAAGGTTAGGATTAGGATTAGGGTTAGGGTTATGGGGTTAGGGTTGTGATTAGGGTTAGGGTTATGATTAGGGTTAGGATTAGGGTTAGGGTCAGGGTTAGGATTAGGGTTAGGGTTGTTATTAGGGTTAGGGTTAGGATTAGGGTTAGGGTTAGGATTAGGGTTAGGGTTAGGGTTGTGATTAGGGTTAGGGTTAGGGTTGTGATTAGGGTTAGGATTAGGGTTAGGGTTAGGATTAGGATTAGGATTAGGGTTAGGGTTAGGATTAGGGTTAGGATTAGGGTTGTGATTAGGGTTAGGATTAGGGTTAGGGTTAGGATTAGGATTAGGGTTAGGGTTAGGGTTACGGTTAGAACCAGAACTAGACTTAAGCAAACAGAATTAGAACCAAACCCAAGCAAACCCAAGCAAACCCAACCAGAACCGAACCAGAACCGAACCAGAACCGTACCAGAACTGAACCAGAACCGAAACCAGAACCGAACCAGAACCAAACCCAACCAAAACCATACCAGAACCGAACCAGAACCGTACCAGAACCGAACCAGAACCGAACCAGAACCGTACCAGAACCGAACCAGAACCGAACCAGAACCGTACCAAAGTGAAACCAGAACCGAACTAGAACCGAACCAGAACCAAACCCAACCAAAACCATACCAGAACCTTACCAGAACCATACCAGAACCGTACCAGAACCGTACCAGAACCGAACCAGAACCGACCCATACCAGAACCGAACCAGAACCGAACCCAACCAGAACCGAACTCAAGCAAACAGAACCAGAACCAAACTCAAGCTAACAGAACCAGAACCAGAACCATCTCAGGCAAACAGAACCAGAACCAGAACCAAACTCAAGCAAACATTATTAATGTCCTCAGGTTGGCATTGAGAAAAATCAGATGCATCAGGTTGGATGGGCTGATCAGATTTCTCCTCTCAGTGAGTATTTGCCCGGTCTTCAAGAAGACTCTCTCTGAAGGAACAGATGAAGCCACGATACACAGCCTCCCATCCATCACCTGTATCTTATATCCTCACATATGATTGGCCGCATGGCCGCCATGCTTACCAATCAAAACAAAGTTCTGCTGTGAGCAGAGCTGGGGCTGAACACTGTGAGAGCTAAGCAGCGAAAGGATTCTCACCCTGATCCTAGGGTTAAAGTTATGATTAGGGTTGTGGTTAGGGTTAGGGTTAGGGTTGTGATTAGGGTTAGGGTTAGGGTTGTGATTAGGGTTAGGGTTAGGGTTGTGATTAGGGTTAGGGTTAGGGTTGTGATTGGGGTTAGGGTTAGGGTTGTGATTAGGGTTAGGGTTAGGGTTGTGATTGGGGTTAGGGTTAGGGTTGTGATTAGGGTAAGGGTTGTGATTGGGGTTAGGGTAAGGGTTGTGATTAGGGTTGTGATTAGGGTAAGGGTTGTGATTAGGTTTAGGGTTAGGAATGTGATTAGGGTTAGGGTTGTGATTAGGGTTAGGGTTGTGATTAGGGTTAGGTTTAGGAATGTGATTAGGGTTAGGGTTAAGGTTGTGATTAGGGTTAGGTTTGTGATTAGGGTTAGGGTTGTGATTAGGGTGAGGGTTAGGAATGTGATTAGGGTTAGGGTTGTGATTAGGGTTAAGGCTATGGTAAGGGTTATGATTAGGGTTTGGGTGGTGATTAGGGTTAGGGTTATGATTAGGGTTAGGGTTGTGATTAGGGTTAGGGTTGTGATTAGGGTTAGGGTTGTGATTAGGGTTAAGGTTATGATTATGGTTAGGGTTGTGGTTAGGGTTAGGGTTGTGGTTAGGGTTAGGGTTGTGATTAGGGTTAGGGTTGTGATTAGGGTTAAGGCTATGATTAGGGTTAGGGTTTGGGTTATGATTAGGGTTAGGGTTGTGGTTAGGGTTGTGGTTAGGGTTGTGGTTAGGGTTAGGGTTGTGGTTAGGGTTGTGGTTAGGGTTAGGGTTGTGGTTAGGGTTGTGATTAGGGTTAGGGTTGTGATTAGGGTTAAGGCTATGGTTAGGGTTATGATTAGGGTTAGGGTTGTGATTAGGGTTAGGGTTGTGATTAGGGTTAGGGTTGTGATTAGGGTTAGGGTTGTGGTTAGGGTTAGGGTTGTGGTTAGGGTTGTGATTAGGGTTAGGGTTGTGATTAGGGTTAAGGCTATGGTTAGGGTTGTGATTAGGGTTAGGGTTGTGATTAGGGTTAGGGTTAGGGTTGTGATTAGGGTTAGGGTTGTGATTAGGGTGAGGGTTAGGAATGTGATTAGGGTTAGGGTTGTGATTAGGGTTAAGGCTATGGTTAGGGTTATGATTAGGGTTAGGGTTAGGGTTGTGATTAGGGTTAGGGTTAGGGTTGTGATTAGGGTGAGGGTTAGGAATGTGATAAGGGTTAGGGTTGTGATTAGGGTTAAGGCTATGGTAAGGGTTATGATTAGGGTTTGGGTGGTGATTAGGGTTAGGGTTATGATTAGGGTTAGGGTTGTGATTAGGGTTAGGGTTGTGATTAGGGTTAGGGTTGTGATTAGGGTTAAGGTTATGATTATGGTTAGGGTTGTGATTAGGGTTAGGGTTGTGGTTAGGGTTAGGGTTGTGGTTAGGGTTAGGGTTGTGATTAGGGTTAGGGTTGTGATTAGGGTTAGGGTTGTGATTAGGGTTAAGGCTATGATTAGGGTTAGGGTTTGGGTTATGATTAGGGTTAGGGTTGTGGTTAGGGTTGTGGTTAGGGTTAGGGTTGTGGTTAGGGTTGTGGTTAGGGTTAGGGTTGTGGTTAGGGTTGTGATTAGGGTTAGGGTTGTGATTAGGGTTAAGGCTATGGTTAGGGTTATGATTAGGGTTAGGGTTGTGATTAGGGTTAGGGTTGTGATTAGGGTTAGGGTTGTGATTAGGGTTAGGGTTGTGGTTAGGGTTGTGGTTAGGGTTAGGGTTGTGGTTAGGGTTGTGATTAGGGTTAGGGTTGTGATTAGGGTTAAGGCTATGGTTAGGGTTATGATTAGGGTTAGGGTTAGGGTTGTGATTAGGGTTAGGGTTAGGGTTGTGATTAGGGTGAGGGTTAGGAATGTGATTAGGGTTAGGGTTGTGATTAGGGTTAAGGCTATGGTTAGGGTTATGATTAGGGTTAGGGTTAGGGTTGTGATTAGGGTTAGGGTTAGGGTTGTGATTAGGGTGAGGGTTAGGAATGTGATTAGGGTTAGGGTTGTGATTAGGGTTAAGGCTATGGTAAGGGTTATGATTAGGGTTTGGGTGGTGATTAGGGTTAGGGTTAGGGTTGTGATTAGGGTGAGGGTTAGGAATGTGATAAGGGTTAGGGTTGTGATTAGGGTTAAGGCTATGGTAAGGGTTATGATTAGGGTTTGGGTGGTGATTAGGGTTAGGGTTATGATTAGGGTTAGGGTTGTGATTAGGGTTAGGGTTGTGATTAGGGTTAGGGTTGTGATTAGGGTTAAGGTTATGATTATGGTTAGGGTTGTGATTAGGGTTAGGGTTGTGGTTAGGGTTAGGGTTGTGGTTAGGGTTAGGGTTGTGATTAGGGTTAGGGTTGTGATTAGGGTTAGGGTTGTGATTAGGGTTAAGGCTATGATTAGGGTTAGGGTTTGGGTTATGATTAGGGTTAGGGTTGTGGTTAGGGTTGTGGTTAGGGTTAGGGTTGTGGTTAGGGTTGTGGTTAGGGTTAGGGTTGTGGTTAGGGTTGTGATTAGGGTTAGGGTTGTGATTAGGGTTAAGGCTATGGTTAGGGTTATGATTAGGGTTAGGGTTGTGATTAGGGTTAGGGTTGTGATTAGGGTTAGGGTTGTGATTAGGGTTAGGGTTGTGGTTAGGGTTGTGGTTAGGGTTAGGGTTGTGGTTAGGGTTGTGATTAGGGTTAGGGTTGTGATTAGGGTTAAGGCTATGGTTAGGGTTATGATTAGGGTTAGGGTTAGGGTTGTGATTAGGGTTAGGGTTAGGGTTGTGATTAGGGTGAGGGTTAGGAATGTGATTAGGGTTAGGGTTGTGATTAGGGTTAAGGCTATGGTTAGGGTTATGATTAGGGTTAGGGTTAGGGTTGTGATTAGGGTTAGGGTTAGGGTTGTGATTAGGGTGAGGGTTAGGAATGTGATTAGGGTTAGGGTTGTGATTAGGGTTAAGGCTATGGTAAGGGTTATGATTAGGGTTTGGGTGGTGATTAGGGTTAGGGTTATGATTAGGGTTAGGGTTGTGATTAGGGTTAGGGTTGTGATTAGGGTTAGGGTTGTGATTAGGGTTAAGGTTATGATTATGGTTAGGGTTGTGATTAGGGTTAGGGTTGTGGTTAGGGTTAGGGTTGTGATTAGGGTTAGGGTTGTGATTAGGGTTGTGGTTAGGGTTGTGGTTAGGGTTGTGGTTAGGGTTGTGGTTTGGGTTATGATTAGGGTTAGGGTTGTGGTTAGGGTTGTGGTTAGGGTTGTGGTTAGGGTTGTGGTTAGGGTTGTGGTTAGGGTTAGGGTTGTGGTTAGGGTTGTGATTAGGGTTAGGGTTGTGATTAGGGTTAAGGCTATGGTTAGGGTTATGATTAGGGTTAGGGTTAGGGTTGTGATTAGGGTTAGGGTTAGGGTTGTGATTAGGGTGAGGGTTAGGAATGTGATTAGGGTTAGGGTTGTGATTAGGGTTAAGGCTATGGTTAGGGTTATGATTAGGGTTAGGGTTAGGGTTGTGATTAGGGTTAGGGTTAGGGTTGTGATTAGGGTGAGGGTTAGGAATGTGATTAGGGTTAGGGTTGTGATTAGGGTTAAGGCTATGGTAAGGGTTATGATTAGGGTTTGGGTGGTGATTAGGGTTAGGGTTATGATTAGGGTTAGGGTTGTGATTAGGGTTAGGGTTGTGATTAGGGTTAGGGTTGTGATTAGGGTTAAGGTTATGATTATGGTTAGGGTTGTGATTAGGGTTAGGGTTGTGGTTAGGGTTAGGGTTGTGATTAGGGTTAGGGTTGTGATTAGGGTTGTGGTTAGGGTTGTGGTTAGGGTTGTGGTTAGGGTTGTGGTTTGGGTTATGATTAGGGTTAGGGTTGTGGTTAGGGTTGTGGTTAGGGTTGTGGTTAGGGTTGTGGTTAGGGTTGTGGTTAGGGTTAGGGTTGTGGTTAGGGTTGTGATTAGGGTTAGGGTTGTGATTAGGGTTAAGGCTATGGTTAGGGTTATGATTAGGGTTAGGGTTGTGATAATGGTTAGGGTTGTGATTAGGGTTAGGGTTGTGATTAAGCTTAAGGCTATGGTTAGGGTTATGATTAAGGTTAGGGTTGTGATTATGGTTGTGGTTGTGATTAGGGTTAGGGTTGTGGTTGTGTTTAGGGTTAGGGTTGTGATTAAGGTTAGGGTTAGGGTTGTGATTAGGGTTAGGGTTGTGATTAAGGTTAGGGTTAGGGTTGTGATTAAGGTTAGGGTTAGGGTTGTGATTAGGGTTAAGGTTATGATTATGGTTAGGGTTGTGGTTGTGTTTAGGGTTAGGGTTGTGATTAAGGTTAGGGTTAGGGTTGTGATTAGGGTTAGGGTTATGATTAGGGTTAGGGTTGTGGTTAGGGTTAAGGTTGTGGTTAGGGTTGTGATTAGGGTTAGGGTTAGGGTTGTGATTAGGGTTAGGGTTGTGATTAGGGTAAGGGTTGTGATTAGGGTTAGGGTAATGATTAGGGTTAGGATTGTGAATAAGGTAAGGGTCAGGGTTGTGATTAGGGTAAGGGTTAGGAATGTGATTAGGGTTAGGGTTAGGGTTGTGATTAGGGTTAGGGTTGTGATTAGGGTTAGGGTTTTGATTAGGGTAAGGTTTAGGGTTATGATAAGAGTTAGGGTTAGGGTTGTTAGTAGGGTTAGGGTTGTGATCAGGGATAGGCTTAGGGTTGTGATTAGGGTTAAGGTTAGGGTTGTGATTAGGGTTAGGGTTAGGGTTGTGATTAGGGTTAGGGTTAGGGTTGTGATTAGGGTTAGGATTTTGATTAGGGTTAGGTTTAGGATTATGATTAGAGTTAGGGTTAGGGTTTTGATTAGGGTTAGGGTTGTGATTAGGGTTAGGGTTAGGATTAGGCTTAGGGTTAGGATTAGGGTTGTGATTAGGGTTAAGGCTATGGTAAGGGTTAGGATCAGGGTTGTGATTAGGATTAGGGTTAGGTTTAGGGTTTTGATTAGGGTTAGGGTTGTGATTAGGGTTAGGGTTAGGATTAGGGTTAGGGTCAGGGTTAGGATTTTGAATAAGGTAAGGGTCAGGGTTGTGAGTAGGCTTAGGGTTGTGATTAGGGTTAAGGTTAGGGTTGTGATTAGGGTTAGGGTTAGGGTTGTGATTAGGGTTAGGGTTAGGGTTGTGATTAGGGTTAGGGTTTTGATTAGGGTTAGGTTTAGGGTTATGATTAGAGTTAGGGTTAGGGTTGTGATTAGGGTTAGGGTTGTGATTAGGGTTAGGGTTAGGGTTAGGGTTAGGATTAGGGTTAGGGTTAGGATTAGGGTTGTGATTAGGGTTAGGGTTAGGGTTAGGATTAGGGTTGTGATTAGGGTTAGGGTTGTGATTAGGGTAAGGGTTAGGATCAGGGTTGTGATTAGGGTTAGGGTTAGGGTTAGGGTTAGAACCAGAACTAGACTTAAGCAAACAGAACCAGAACCAAACTCATGCAAACAGAACCAGAACCAAACCCAAGCAAACCGAACCAGAACCGAACCAGAACCGAACCAGAACCATACCAGAACCGTACCAGAACCGTACCAGAACCGAACCGAATCAGAACCGAACTCAAGCAAACAGAACCAGAACCAAACTCAAGCAAACAGAACCAGAACCAAACTCAAGCAAACAGAACCAGAACCAAACTCAAGCAAACAGAACCAGGACCATCTCAAGTAAACAGACACAGAACCATCTCAAGCAAACAGAACCAGAACCAGAACATTGAGAAAAATCAGATGCATCAGGTTCGATGGGCTGATCAGATTTCACCTCTCAGTGAGTATTTGCCCGGTCTTCAAGAAGACTCTCTCTGAAGGAACAGATGAAGCCAAGATACACAGCCTCCCATCCATCACCTGTATCCTATATCCTCACATATGATTGGCCGCATGGCCACCATGCTGACCAATCAAAACAAAGTTCTGCTGTGAGCAGAGCTGGGGCTGAACACTGTGAGAGCTAAGCAGCGAAAGGATTCTCACCCTGATCCTAGGGTTAAAGTTATGATTAGGGTTAGGGTTAGGACTAGGGTTGTGGTTAGGGTTGTGATTAGGGTTAGGGTTAGAACTAGAACTAGACTTAAGCAAACAGAACCAGAACCAAACTCATGCAAACAGAACCAGAACTAAACTCAAGCAAACAGAACCAGAACCAAACAAGAACCGTACCAGAACAGAACCAGAACAGAACCAGAACCGAACCCAACCAGAACCAAACCCAACCAGAACCATACCAGAACCGTACCAGAACCGAACCAGAACCGACCCATACCAGAACCGTACCAGAACCGAACCGAACCAGAAATATAAAAAAATATAAAAGAAACTGATTTTGGTCAAATCAAAGCCAATAAAGGAATACCTTGGATCTTCCTTCGCATGGCCGGCAGGAGGCAACTTATTTTTGCAACATGACTACGTGAAACCAGAAGGGAAAATGACCCCTCTTGTCTTTTTGTACGGTGTAAATGTCTTGTTTTAAGTTTCCTTCATCACAGCATGATGTTAATTTCGTTGATTATGGACCCACTGAGGGTAAAATTGATGATAATGCAAGAGAGCCGGGTGTGATTTTGATGAGACTTCCTGCGACAGACAAGTAAGTTGAGTAAAAGAACAACAAGGCACATATTTCTGAAATCTACGCTGGCTTGTCCATGGTATCAGAGAAGTCGGTACTGTATTCTTCCCATAATGCACCTTATCATACCCTGCTTGGCATAATCTTAACTCTTTCAAACTATGTGCTCCCTGTGAAACATGTAGCACATGCAGAGCCACAGAAACCTTTTTACCTTAATGTTCTCAGACTGAGTGATGACTCTGATAACAAGTTGTATTATGCACACTGAATGAGAACAATATGGTTCTATATAAATGGTAAATGGACAGTGTTTATGTAACACTTTCTCTTGTTTTCTGACCACTCCAAGTGTTTTTACATTACACGTCACATTCACCCATTCACTCCACATGATAACAGAGGCTGCTATGCTATGAAGAGCCCAGTTTTGAATAATCCCTTTCACACACCAATGCCACAGCACCTTAAGTGTGGTTAAGTGTCTTGCCCAAGGACACTTTGACCTGGGATTGAACCCTTGACCTAACGATTGAAAGACGACCACAGCCGCCCCACAACATACAGTATGTAACGTTTCTTTATTTACAGCCTCTGCAACTGCAAACAAAATATAAAGACAATCGTGTGTCAACATACAACGTCTTGTAATGCTGTGTTGAGTGACCAGGTTAACTACCGAAAATAGGATACAGTCAATAGGATAGCTTTTAACTAACTGTGTTACATAGCTACATTTCTTGATTAGCTTCTAGTGCAAATGCTTGTCAGCCTCCTTATATTCTGTATATAAATGATGCTCTGAACATGAAAACATGGCTTCATGGTGTTAAATGTACCCTGAACAAGCTGATGTTTGCTTTATTCCCTCCCACTTTTTTCTAGAGACCATTCTCCACTCACTACTCTCCATATTTAGTAACTGTCCTCAGATGTTCTATCAAATTAAGGCAAACATGCCAGAAAAAAGGCAATTAAAAACTCAATAAGAAATATTAAAAAGGTAAACTTTCCTGTTTACAAGAAACGTGAATTCAGTGGAACTCATTAAAGTGATCACACATTACTGAACCCAACACGTTTTACTAGCTGTTTTGCTGGGAGAAATGAAGTGATTATGGTTTTGGACGCACCTAATGAGGCTGTGTAGTGTTTGCAAATAGCTCAATATATTTTATTTGGGACCACATGGTTTCTAGTTTGCAGGAAATCTCTCGGGGGTCCCAGGACACTTAAAAATTAGATATTTTTGGACTGTGATTTGTTCATTTCCAAATAATGTTTTTATCTGTATCCATTTACAGAGCATCCCAAGTGAGCATGCTTTGTACTTTATTATTTCCACAAAGAGCTACAACACAATTGGATGAAAACAAATTTCAGGCCTTATTTTCAAGCTCCAACTTTCAATTAAACTGCTGACGGTTTTGCCTATTTGAAGGAGTACAATAATTACTTTATTCAATTTAATTATTGAAGTGAATGCCCTTCACAATGGCAATAAGAAAAGAGCAAGGGAAAGCTGTTTTAAGACAGGGAAATTGCTTGAAATACCCATGTAATCCTTTAAAGATTTTTAAACACTAACAATCCAAGACAATTTACTGTCAACAAAAGCTAACAAGTCCTAACAGCTGTTGAAGACACCGCGGATTAGAGACTTTGTTTATGCGTTGCTTGTGTTTCTCGCTTCACCTTGTCTCCAAGAAGCCAGGCGTGTGATGCACGCATGGGAGAGCGAGTTAAAGCAGAAAAGAGGAAAAGTGAGGGGAGAGAGCAAGTGAATGAAAGGTGGTTTATTGAATAACCAAAGCTCTCAGGTGCCATTCTCCCCCTGTGACTTCACTTAATTCAATTCTTCATCCTGTCCCATCAAGCTCTGTCTGGAAGTAGACGGCATCAAAGCACAGCCGGAAAAGACTAAATGATTGTAACTCAATTGTTGCCGGGCCATCATTGATTGTTTGCCCGGAAAGAAGTTGGAAGAGAGACAAGAGACACTTATTTCCTCCACCTCTCCCACCCTCTATAATCACTTTTGGGATAGATGTGTGTGTGTGTGTGTGTGTGTGTGTGTGTGTGTGTGTGTGTGTGTGTGTGTGTGTGTGTGCGCGTGTGTGTACACTGTATGTGCATGTTTGCACATTTGAGGATGAAGATGCTTCCATCTATTCCTTTGAGGTATATTCGCACAAAACACTTATGAAGTGCACTTATTAGAGTCAAGGAGACATAATATTATGTTCCTGATAAACATATAGTTTACTTAAGTGTCCATGACATGTTTCACACACTCCAGGCACTCTATGTACTGTCAGCATGATAATGAGCGGTCATGTAGATTAAAGTTGAATTATCTTTATTTCATAAAATTCATGTTTTCTTGTCACTTTCTCACTGAAAGTAAGATTCAAGTTTTTAAGCCTCAGCTGTGCTTTGTTGAATTATAAGAAAGTAAAAAAACAAAGTGGCTCTTTATTGACTGCAAAAACTTTTATCAAATTAAGTTCAAACAAAAAACAATCAGTGATTTAAGACGTATTGTTGCACAAGAAAGCTGGTATTGAAATGGCAATTCGTCAATTTTACAAACCAAACTCAGTTTACTATTCATTCAACCATTGAAAAAAATATATATATTGCATGAAAACCTGAAAACAATGAATGTGCTAGACCCAAACTTTCCCATGCTAAGGACCCCCATGTACCATTAGCCTCTATAGGAGGAGATGTTTAAATTCCGTAGACATTACTGTGACAAATATCAAAAATTAAACATAAAACTATTTGAAATATTTCCTCATTATTATTAGCAGTGGATAAACTTTTGTTTAATTTATTTAATGTAATGTCTTGCACGTAAAAAGTCTTTCAGAGAAGGGGTGGAGCTATCAATGGAGTAGGGAGCGCAGTGATCGGCTCTACAGAATACAGTATTTAACTACTTATTTTAAGGCATTGTACTTTCTTTCTTCACAGTGGCTAATCATTCTTAAGGGCTAAGTTTGCCTTCTACATTCTGATATGGCGCACAGATGCACTAAAGGATGTTTGACAGTCGCAGCCACAATGAGGCCTTGTTCACCCACTGCATCCTTGTCCTTGTCTGAAAGGAGCGACCCTGACGCTGCAGGTCACTCACCCAACACGGAAGTCTTTAAGCGTGAGTTGCTTTCCTCCCAATGAGTGGACTTTGTTGCTATGATGAAACAGAGGTCAGAGCCATCCTAAAGCATGAAATGGCAGCTATTAAATTCTTTACAAACAATGGTGAAAAGCAAAGACAGTGAACATATTTCTTTTTAACATTTTGCTCTCTTGCTTTGCTTATATCAGCACAGTTGTAAACTGGGAGAATTAATATTATGTGCAGTTAATGACCACACAGGTGTGAGCTGTCTGTCTTGGAAATACCAGTTACATTTTGATAGTAGTATTTAGTAACTTTAATTAAAAGCTACCTAATGAGTATAATGTCAGTAACTTGCCAAACACTGGTGAAAAGTGAGTGAAGTTTGATTTGTACCAGTTTCTCTCTGTTACCTCTAAATTTCTGCGTTCCCCACTTTGAAAAACCCTGTGCTAGACGAGTGAAAAAATGGTCGGCTTTGAGAAGGCAAAGTATGAAATAAAAGGAGCTTATATATGTGCATTTTAGACTGTTGGAATTCACAGTATATCTTGGTATGGAATGAGAATTGTGAAGGACTTGGATAGGGATGGGTGGGCGGCAGGGGTTTAGGAGCTGCCGTGGATAGAATAGAGCTTTACTGCAGAGGTTGTGAGGGCACAGCTGATGAAAAAGCTCAGGGTCTTGCTCAGTGATACGACCGACAGGGACTTACGTCACATCAAATCAATTTTCTTTTGATACATGCATTCTGTCATTGCAGCCAGATCTCATCATGCTGGCTAATATCTGAGTGTTGGTTTTAATTATGCATTTGATGGAATTAAAAGAACAGGATTGACTGTTCTGTTCACAAATATGGCTCCTGTTGTGCTGTTCACACCAGATTAGCAGCACATAGGAGGGACAGCAAAAGAACATTTCACAAAGCGCATACACGAGAGTCATTGAATTTTACATAACTATGAGTGTCTGCTCTCAACTCACACAAGACTCTGTTACTCTGTGACGAGAGCGATCTCTAACGAGTTCTTAGTATGTTACATGTGTTTTTTGTTGGTGAAATAGGCACTATTACCACTCTACCAGCTGATCCATACTGCACTTCTCTAAATGACACCACTGGCGCAAAATGTCAATCCCCATTTTCCTGGATATTTGGTTTCAATTTTCTACAATGGGAGGAAGTGGACACACATCATCCATCTTATAATACAGTTTTTGTTTTTACAAGAAAATAGAAAGGAACATCCTATAAAAGATGTTCTTGACTAGCATTATGGGTAATGTAGGATCCAGTCTTATTGGTTTGACCCATATGGGACACTAAATGCTGATTTGATTTTAACGTTTGTTTGTTTTTTTAATTAGTATGGTGGGACTTCACAAAGTCATACATCCAAACTACACCCATAAGCTAACTAACAAAAGTAATTGAATAAGATGAAACACAATCCTAACAGGCTTTTATACAAGACAAAGCAGGGTATTCTACCTCAAAACCGTGGTCTGACACTTTCAAAAGTGAGCTGTCTAAGAGAAAAAGGCTTCAAAAAGCATGGCACAGGTGAAGAAGAAATGGACTGACATGAAGGTGACACAAAACTCAGGCTTGAAAAACACAAAAAAAGATGTATCGCCCCAGGAGGAGAACAGAGTACCACTTAAGAGTCATCTATAGTTGACTGAATAGCAGCAATTGTTGATGCCATGTCTCAGAAAGCCATCAGAAATGATGGAGACTGAGACAACCAGGTTACATAGAATAGAACACAAGCTGTATCACCATCATGATTGTAAAAAAGTAAAAAACTGAGTATCTTTAAACACATACACCTAATTTAGGCAGTACTCCACTCGCCATGCAGGTTCAGCCAACTGCTGTGTGCTGCTGGTCCTCAGTGATTAATAACAAATAAACAAGATAATATAACCAGATCACTTCTGAAATTAAGAAGGGACTGCGGGAGGTTGATTGACTGAATTAGAATAAATGTATTCCATTTAAAGATTTCATTTTCTTGTTTTAGCATTAGAATGGCTCACTTGAGCTGCTGCCATGAAGAATTCAGTCCAGCCTTAATACATGCCTCAGTCTACTGAAGTGCTGGGGTACTTGACAAGAAGTAACTCTTGATTAATGCAGAGACGTGAGCACATACATGTTTCATAAACAAAATTATTCATGATATTATCTGTATAATTAGACAAGGTTAGCTTGTTTCCCTAGTGGAGTACAGCCCTCTAAAACAGGTCTGAAAAAGCAGAGCAGTCCTTAAGGAGTGCTCTCAGGAATAAATCAAGACACTTGTCATCAAGGTTGAGAACACTGCTTGTGTCGGTCATTGGTGCTACAAGCATTTATTTTAGATTCTGGACATGTCACATTGACTCAAAATATATTTGGTCAACCTGACTTTATTATCTTGATTTAGGTGCAAGATATTTGTTGCACAGTAGCACACACCAACATCACTCAATTCCCAGATTCCCTCCCAGATAAAAGTTCATGTTTGAATCTTTGAACATAATCAATGATTTTGAGGTAAAATTGAGCATTGGAGGTTTCCATTAGAGGCAATTTATGCTTGTTACTGGAGCCCAAAATAACCAAAATTGGGTAATGGGTTGGGGCTCAGTTGGGGTAAGATACCTTTGCTCAAACACAGCCATGGTAGCTGCATTTTGGAAAAATCTGTAGGTCCAAAAGTCCTGTCTTCACTCATATCCGTCTTTTTTAAGAAGAGGCTGGTCCAAAGAGGCAGAGGAGTTTCCCGTTTTAGAGTCAAGAGGGAGATCTAAATGGAAAAACACATCGTGTGTTTGAAATAAAAGTTTCAGATACAACTTGTACAGTTTACAATAAACTTCAGAAGTCAATAATGTTTTGTTTTTTTATTCTTCAGGGGAACAACCAACTGATAATTTCAGAATTGGTGGAAAGCTAATGCAGCTATACCCCAAACCTGCATTATTTCTAGCATCCACCAAGGGGTGACAACACTGGTTCCAAAGAAAGTTTTAATGCTTCCAACCATGTGAGAAAATAACACCTCACTAAAAAGTAATCACATAATTAATGGTCCCATTTACAGTAAAACAAATGAAGATTCATTGGATACCTCTTATTGATAGGTAGTATACAGGAGTGGTCTGCCAGTAAGAATAGAGGTGCTGCAATGTGAATTCACACTGTAATATGAAAACACTAACTTTGGGTCCAGAAAATCAAGAAGGCAACAGCCAAAACGCCAAACTCAAGGTTTCAAAATTGGGTTTGCAAACCATTGGGTGACAACACGGGGACCCTGACACTTATTTTTAAACAGTCTGTCACCATACAGTGTAACAGAGACAGGATCTCTGTCTCTGTCTATTTTGAAGGAGAGATTTGGATACCCATTGACTCCATTTTGCTGCTTAAAATTCTGTGCACCATTTTAGGACCCCATAGACATAGATGATGCATTTCAAGGGACTGCCCTTTAATGAGGTCAGATTAACCTTTGGTTGGTACCAGTGGGGTTTTGACTGTCAGCTGTGTGGTTTCATAAATGGCGATTAATAAAAAAAAAGTATTTTCATTTGGGCACCCCAGACTTAGAAAAGTCATGATTAGTCATATTATATATTTTTTTTCAGTACATAATCATCCTGCAAATAAAATTCTGAATTTAGGGTTTCTTACTCATACCATAATTGATGGTGCAAATTACATTGTCCAGGTATGATATCAAATCTTACAGCTCTATAAGTCATTTGCTCATATAATGTGTCATGTTTGGTAAGGCAAACAAAAGGTGAAGGACCCAAAATGCAGATTCAAAAAATGATATATTTTATCTTTTTCAGAAGAGAAAAACAAAAACTTACTCTCTTTAAAATATCCTAAAACACAATAACCATAGAGCACGCCACAAGGAACAACAACACAACAAACTAACATAGGAGAGGGGAAACAGAGGCACTAAATACACACAGGATAACGAGCAACAGGTGTGGACACAGTTGAATCTAATGAGTGCAATTAACATGGAGGGCAGGAAGTAGAACTAAACCAGACACACAGGGATCAAAACCTACAAAATAAAACAGTAAACACAATACAATAGAATCATGCAAGGAATAACAACACAAGACAAGGCACCAAGAGACACAAGGAGGACTTAAAAAATAAGCAGAAATGTAATAATGAATATACAACAAAAAACAAAAACAACGTATGACATGTTGCACATTTTGCTAATGACGTTTGTTGGCTGCCTTGACAGTAGCTATCTTTACATGTGCCATATTTCTTCAACCTGTGAAATCATTCCAATAAGATATGCATCAAGCATTGTGCCAGAATAAAACCATTTGGTCAAAGTTTTCGCCCTGGTCTAATCTGCTGGGAATATCAGAAGCATGTGTGGTAAATGAACGCTACTGCTGCTGCACGCCTTCACTTGACCCTTCACTGTTCAAAGATTCATTTCTCCATCTCTATTGCTTCATGTACATTTGGATGCCTGTATCTGATTTCTTTTCTCTATGTTCTGTGTACTGCAAACAGTACTTTTAGATTCTACTGTTCTCCCTAATGAAGCTGCAAGCTCAGCAGTACATACTTCTCCTGCAATCCATAAACAGTGGGATGATGTGTGCCCACTGAAAGAAACTGACGGGGTTTAAAAATTGCCCTTCTTCTTTGTGTATTGCAAGCATGCTAGTGATGCAAACCAAGCCTGGGGTGCCACTTTCTTTCTCCCTACTGTCTCTCCCTTATTATGTCATAATCATCCATTTTCAGAAAGCGGTGGTGTACTGTTGAGTTGGAGGCCCTTGTGGGAAGCTGTTTGGATGAAAAGACAACAAGTGAGCGATGATCTAAGCAAATTGGTTGCATGCTGTGGTTTCATTCCAGGAGACCGCAGGAGGACCTCCACATCATGTCATGTGAAGCAGACATGCCCACTGACAATAATTTTACCCCAGAAGACTATTTGATCAAGGGTTTACATGGATGTTGATCTGAATAACAAACAGTCAACAACACTCCTTTCAATCCAAAGGAAATGTCTTTTCAAACAGGCTGGATGCGATCAGTCTCTTTCGATTTACATGAAGCGTTTATATTCTGATCACACTATTATTCCAATAATTAGTTGTCTGCGTAAACAAAGCAATTGTCAAACTTTAGGGCATTTATGACAGGTGCCTGTACATGTTCATTACTGGGAATAAGCCTGTACACGACACTTATCCATTATTAAGTTATGTAGCTTGTTGCTTTCAAACTGGGTTGAAAGTTGTATCAGTGCTTCTTATTTGCATTAATGGCCTCTTGCTGAGTCATTTGGAGCCGAATCACAGCTGAAAAGTCATTAAAAAAGAATGGAAACTAGAGAGGCTGACAAGAGATATAAAGAGAGTGGCAGTGTTCAATAGCAGCAAAGTTTTAAAAGTCACTGCAAAGTTTTTAAAAGGAAGTAAAATGTCTTCTTCAGTTTATTTCTTCTGATTCCTGTATGGCCATAGTTCACTCAAATTAAAGCTTCAAGATTTTTCATAATGTCAGATTGCATCTGCAGTTTTCCAGTGTTATTTGAAGCTGAAATTGTCAAAAATGTGTCGCTGTTCAAGATCTGTTGCACATTTTTGTCTACAGAATGCATGTCCACATGAGGAGAAAAATCTAGCTTTCTAAGTCCATGCAAGATTCATAGACGCTTCAAATATTCTCATTTTTTTCCCAGGCCAAATCCATCTCTTAGAAACAGCAGAAAGGTCATTCTCATGACTCAAACCTTTGACATGTTTAATAGTCCTCCAAATATGCTGTGATGATTCATTCACAGTGTTTTCTTTCATTTTTGTTTTCTGCAACTAATGCTGAATGTGGATCACAGATGTACTATCACTTCAAATGTGGGCTGGGAGGAGAACAAAGAAGGGACAAATTGTCTTATGAATCTCAATTAGAAGCACCTTCATTACTTGAAAGCAACTTCTTGACCCTTTAGCATTCACTCTGACATTCAAGACATGGTCTCAATTACACACACCATTAGTACGACAGTCAACGATGCTGTAAACAACTAACTCCATGGAATATGTCTTACCAAATGCCATGGTAATTAGACGACATTACAGTGCATGCCTTGTGTTTGTGTGCAACTGTTGCTTTCGGCATAGCAAAGCTCTCCCTGTGTCAGTATGAGTGAAGTCATTTTTATTAACTTGTTACAGTTTTTTTTTCTTTTTTTCAGAGAGTTTGGCTGTGAAATAATAGCTGAGGATATTTTAGATGCTGAACAGTGGTCTACTGAGATACAAACTTGGCTTTAGCTACAATGTCCGATGAGTAGGCTGTCCAAAAGCGAAGTAAAACCATTTTAAAAAATCCTTAGAGATAATACCCACAAAGGAGTCATATAGATATTAAAAACAAAAGCCCTCACTTATTCAAATTGTATCTATCTAGAGGACAGTTTTGAAAAAAAAGAAAAAACAATCTGGCTAGTGACCATAAAATATGCTGCATACAAGCAAACAGAATAACATTTTGTTTCAGGCGAAAGTGAAAGTGAATTCAGCCAAAACATTGTTCAATTCTCTGTTTTTCAATCGGTTGTTTTGTTAAATATGCCACTCAAAAGAAGTGAAAGGACAGATATAACCTTTTATTTTCATTTTTAAAATCCTTCAGGCCAAACTTGCATAGAGCATCAGTTAGTTCAAAGCTTATTTTTATTGTCTGACAGCATGTTTTGTGTTATTGTGTAGGTTTATTTTCCAAAGCTCTTGGGCTTGAAATGTCAGTCTGCTGGTTGGCAAGTCCATCACTTTGTCCTAGACTGAAATATCCCAGCAACTGTCAGCAAATGTGGATGATTTCAAACATAAGCATGTTCCCCCAAGGATGACCCCTGATGATAAAAACCTATGCATGAATAATGTTGTAACATTGACCCTATGGTTTTTATCCAAACAGTTCAAACTACTTGAAGGATTTGCACCACATTTGTTAGATATCTACATGGTGTCAAGAGGATGAATCTGTTTTTTTCCTGTTTTTATTAATCTAACAGCAGGTTTATAACTTTGAAGGGTTATTCATGGGAAGGGACGATCCACTACACCTCATTACACAATCATTCAAATGAAAATTTAAATTCTGACTAACTAACAGTTAAATTTAGCGTGATTTATTCAACATGGCTTACCACAGATCACAGTGTCTGCGAGTACACAAGTTAAATTGGTTTACTGAGGGTGGCTAAGGTTAGCAGAGCTAGCATCACCAGCCATTGGTCCTCCGGGCAGGTCAATGTCCACATGTCTGTGCTTTTTATTCATTGCTCCAGTCAAGTTAACTAGACACAGCCTTCATACAACCTCATCTCCATTTTATAGTTAAATATATTTCACCACACTGCCCTGTGCAACAAGAAGCCATCTATCATCTGTGCTTGTTTACATTTGGATAGTAGCACATTATAAGATTATGGCAGTCACCATTCACAGGAGTTACAGGTCTGGTTGGTGGAGGGTGGCTACACTTCCGTTTTACGACGTTTTTCGAACCAGAGGAACTTTACCCCGGAACTAGGTGCATTTCGACTGACTTCTATCTTTATTGTATGTGTATGTGTACCTTTTAAAAGAAGAAGCTGTGATTCACTTGATTTAGCAGCTTGTAACAGTAGTCTTCTCTCAGCCCACTGCGAATGCGTCTCTCCCGGTGTTACGGTTTTAAAAGTGACACTGTAAACTGGAGACCTTCAGCTGAAAGTAGCAGTGTTTGTGGAGTTTACACAGTTGTTGAAACACAGATGGAGTTCAAAGATTCAATATCCTCATCCGCTAAGTATTTAATGATCGTCTAAAGACGTTTATGAGGGATGCATCCGGCTATAAGTCGGCAGTTAACAGGGTCGCGGTTTAAACCAAAACACTGGCGATCTCTGCCACGGCTTTTTGAGTTAAAAAGGATTTTAAAGCTGTGTTGAAACGTCTTTGCTACTTGTGCTTATCTCCTCTCACATGTTGATTCAGTGAATCTACCTGTGATGAAATATAGCACCATCTAAAACAGCGCCAGCTGAGTCTCTTCCATGCTAACAGGCTAACTGTTGTGTTGCTCATAATGATATCTGCCTGCCCGTCTGCATCTGTGGTGTCATCTGTGATGAATTGCATTCATCTTTGTCCTACTGCCCTCTACTGGTCTTGTGCATTTACTTTTTTTCCATACGTCACTGGCCTGATATGCACAATTTACCCAGGGCTTTGGCCCCGCGGTTGAAACACAGACAACAATAGGGGGCACAGAACCTTTTAGTTCAGGGTAAAGTAGTCTTAGGGGCTGAAAGACCCCGGAACTCTTGGTCAAAATGCACCTTTAGATACAACATATGATCTACATCCAGAGGCATTCTGGGCCTACAATTATTAAAAATATTGATGACTCTTGTAACAAACTAGTAACACTGGTGCCAGCGACAATGGTTAATTGTTTATTTAACTAAATGCACACATCCCTACTCATGAAGATAGATATTTGTACCAATGAAACATGTAGTTTTTGGCAACCCCATATCAATTCAAAACCATGATCCAGTCCCTTCTGACAAATCAGTAACTTACACTTTTTGGAACCTTGGTCACTGCAATAAAGAGTATCAAATGACAATAAAACAAGCAGAACAAGATATCCGCAATGGTTCTCAGTCAACTGGGTAATGGTAATTCAAAGCTTGATCTGAGAAGACAACTGGACTTGGTGGGCTCATACAGAATGGTCTACAGTTGAGGTAACAACTCCCCTCTCCACATACTTCCAGGTGGGATATGTTATATATTTGATTCACACACTATTGGCCACTAGAGTATAGATGAATATCTTTTAGGGGTTTGTATGCTTCTCTGTCTCTCCTTTCATTCATTTTTGTTTAACATCTGTGTGAGACACTTATGTCTTCCAGGAGACACACTGGAAATGCCATTTTCAAACCTTCCATGATGTAGAGCTTTTTAGATAAGGTACAAACACAGTATTAATCACCAAGGGAGGGGGAGGTAAGTGGTGGTAATGGGGTATACATGAATGTCAATTTGAACTCTTATGCCAGTACTAATTACTTCCACATATGCTGAGTGTTTTTCTGTGAATTCCCTTATCCTCCTGGTGTTTAAGTCCTTGAGCTTTCCAGTTAGTCACTAGGCTTTTACAGCATAGCTGATATTTCCCTCTACCTGTCTTCCTCTTTTAGCTCAGTGTGAATTATGCCTCTTGTGTGGGAAATTCAGGAATGAATTTTCTGCTGGAAACATACTGGCACTAACATGAAGGTGCATTTGAGAAAACCTGTGAAAGCTCATCTAATTTGCAGCTGAAATGATAACAGGTAGGAACCAGTATTCTCTAACAAGCTCTGTTTTAATTCAAATCTCTGCGGATGGCTATTTTTAGGAATTTCTGTGTTTGCTTTTGGAAAGCATTCTGATCAGACATCACCAAAGCCGAATATGTACGTCAGTAGATCCTCTTCAAAACCCAATAAACACAAGCTTTTTATTAAAAGCCACACTAAAGGCGTCGTGATGATTCTGCTGAATCAGTCTGCAAGTTTCTCAAATTCAACAATAAGCATATGTGTTGTTTTTGTTTCTAAACATCTGTTACCACCTGAAAAAGAGACAACCAACATGTCATATTGAGGAGCACATTACATTAGACATGAAAGCCAAAAAGAGAGTAAGACACCCCCAGAAGCTCCTAATGTTTATCTCAATGACAGCTAAGGAAGTCCTGGCACTCTTTGCCAGTCCTGTTTTTTTTATCTATTGTTTTTGTGATATTATATAGAATTTACCAAGTCAGAAAAAAATTAAGTAACCAACAAGCTCAGCGGTTCATGCTTGCATTTAATGGATAGCCAATTATAACTGTATCACTTTGATACTGTGACTGGGATAACTGTCAGGCAAATTCTGCCGTCTTTTCTCAATGATTTTATCACAAACTGTCTCCAGCCAAACAAAGAGGCAGACACACTGAGTTGTAATATGATTTTTTTTTTTTTTAATCTATTTATCTTTTCATTTTTTATCTTTTGTATAAGAACATGAACGTAAAGACACACTGAACAAACGGGGTGAGAGTCAGGGTAGAGGGAGATTTAGGAAAGACTTGACTGCCTGCTGACAAGTAGACTCTTGCAGCCACAGCAGGGGTCTCATTTATAAAAGTAGTTCTGTACAAAGCTGAGAATGTGCTTATTGATCTTTCACCACAAATGTGGGGTTTAATAGAGAAATCCTTTCCACAATTGATGGGTGTGGGAGTTTGAGAGGTGGCCACTGGTTTTGATTCAGCCTTTAGAATGTAAAAAGCAAAACCAATCAAAAGAATGCTACAAAAAATAAAAAAAATAAATAATTTGCAGAAAATGCAAGTATTTCCTGGTATCTCAGACAGGGAAACAGAAATGCCCAAGATGCTACTTGCACATGCTTGGAGACAGTCCTGGGGTCTAGCTTATTGGACACCGTGGTCCAGCTGTGCACACTCTGCATGGGGCCTGAGAATCAGTCTCTGGTGCCCCCAACACTTTAGTCAGCCACTGCAACACTTAAATAGTAGCCTTCAAGAATAGAACACAATACAGAATTACATTTGACTTAAATTATCTAAATACTTTCTTGTGATGTAGATTGATTAGCTTTGTTTTGACAAGAGTGGGTCATACTGGTTTCTGTGAAATCCAAAGTTGCATTAGTTTACTTTCATTTCTTCTGTCCTTCAGAAATCCTTCCAAGGAATGGCAACTATCTGCACGTTCTACCCACAATTCATGTTCCCATTACTTGGCATCATCTCAAGTTGCAGTGTCATGCATGCAGGCAGAAGCTGAAGGCATCACACTATCTCAAAAGAAATGATTATTCTGAAAATGATTGTTTTTATAAACAAGAGGTTACATAATCGTTGTTTTTCAATGGAAAAAATGTTTTTTATGCAAGTTTTCATAGATCTGAAATATTCATCACAAAAACAATTTAAGTTTGAACAAACCCTATTAACAGGGTCAGCAATTATGTTGCGAACATCAAATTGATAGTCCTCCAATTATTAACAGACAAAAGGCATCAGACTATTAGCTGCTTAATCACAAAAAGCCAAATTTCCTGCTCTAGCAGACAAAAAAACAATGGAGTTTTACATGCAGCTCACTGCTCCCTCAAACACCACCATCACTTCCAGACCCACATACAAAAAGGAATGTGTGCTCTCTAGAATAGCAAATCCTGACCTACTCAAAGTGGCAGAAAAGACAATAGAGTATGTGTGTTTAAATGGCAGCACAGAACTTTCTGTAAGTTGTCCAAACACATTAAAGTACGATGGCTTTTGCAGAAGCTAATTTAGGCACATATTGTAAAATATAACCTGCTAACTTTGCCAGTTTACCCTCAGAATTTGTATTTTTTGACAAGTTATTTTTCTATTGTACATTGAAGTAATAAAAAGCTGGTTTCTAATGTAATGTCCGTGATAGCAGCAGATTTTATCTCATGAGACGTTAACTGTCACAAGCAGCCCTTTAACTACCAGCGGTACCTAGCTTATGAAAGCCAATGCTGTGATCTTAAACTATGAGCTATTAAAAACTCAAGATAACTATTTCAAAATAAAAAGCCTGCGATAGAGTCTCGAATTTGTCAATGAAAGCTAGAAAGATGTAATGATTTCCTACTGAAGTCGACTCAACCTGAGGATAGGTTAAGTTCAGTTGATGTACGCCAATCCCAGAATTGTCATAAATGCAGGAAATACCATACTGCACAGCAGACCGATCAGAGGGCTTGCGGCCAGTGTCGTTTCAAGGTGTAGTTATATTTTTGGAGAAGGTGCACGTCAGGCTGCGCATGTAGGCTTCTGCGATGAAACAGGGCTATGCAGACCCATGGCATAGGCTACAGCATTGTTTCAACGCAGTATAAACCAGGCTTGACACCACACAGGGTGCTGTTTAGGGGAGAGAAGTTAGGATGGTTCTGAGGACCCATCACTGACTGATAAGAACACTGAAATATCAGAATATCTAGGGTGAAGTGTGATGAAAAAGTTTACGGATTTTTTTATTTGTGTGTAATTATCAGTACAAAACCTTAAATCTGTTTGTTTAATCTGCCTTTGTTGTTGTTTTGTTTAGGTGGTCTACTTTGTAATTGTTGTGTACAAGGGGATTACCTCGTTGTAAGTCACACTGGTGTAACACACTAAAAGATAAAGTAAAAAAAATGATAATAATAATATCCGAACATCTGCGGCAGCAAATTAGTGGGGCCCAATGTGATATTTTGTATTATTCTGTTATGTTATGATGACACGGAGGCAGTGGTAATGTAAAGTGGAATAGGATCCTTTTGTCATGAACATAGTTATTACAAAGTCAGTTGACAACGCATAAATAGCCATATGTCACTTTGGACTGGCAGTCAGGGACTATGGATGTCTCTAATTTACAGAGTTCTCAGTCAGTAGGAGTTTTTTTTTTTTTTGGGTGGGTGAGACCCAAAGACTACTTTAGTGTTCTTTAAAAAATAAATCATAAAGTAAAACACATCATAGGCTGCATACCATCTTATAAATGAACCTTTACTGACACTATAGTTTCACACTTGGCATTGGGACCAGCATGGATTTATAACAGATCATGTACCAACACAATGTAATGGTGGCTTTAAAGTCATTTTTCATTTTAGGAATTTATGTGGCACTGTGTTGGCGTAAACATCAAGTAGAAGTAAATACATGTTTCTTGTCAAACTTTATACCCTCCAAGTTTAAATCAACTTTTCAAGCTATACTAAAGTTAGCAGCTGACACTGGAGCAGACGAAAATACACTTTAATCCTTTCCTTACACTTGTGCCCTTGTGTTTTTGGATTTGTAAAGGCTAAAAAAAGACACCAACTGCCAAACTCTTGAGACGCAGAGTTTCACTTATGAGCCCCAGGCAAACTCCCACACAAAGAAATTAAAAGCTTAACTGGCTTGCTGTGCCTGGTTACAGTTGCTAAGCTGTAACTGGACTGTTGCTGTTTGAGCATGGGGTTTATAGGTCTGTCATTTCAAATACACCGGAAGGAAGATGCAGCTTAGTCACCAATTAGCACCTTGTATGACCCAGGTACTCAGTAGACTCCGTGACCTCGTTCTGTGACATCAGGTTGAGCAAAAGTTTTTTTTCCACGAACATTGAGACGTGCTGAGACTTGTTTTTTCTAAAAACTGTGCCAACCATTATGAAACAGGAAGACAAACATGGCTCAATGTTTTCATTTTTTGTTGTGCGAACTGTGTGGTGCATCCACTATCTAATCCTTAAAGTGCAACGCCAGGTAAATTAATGCCTTATCCTTACCTTCACTGACATTGAAATGCTTACATTCAGTGGCACTACCCTTAACTGAGAAATGAAGCCAATGTGGCAGTATCAAAATTTGCAGCTCTAATGTTTTGACTAATTCCTGCTTACCCAATAGTGTAATATCCAACACTATTGGGGCGGCAGTAGTAGCTCAGTCCGTAGGGACTTGACTTGTGAATCCAAATGTTGCCGGTTGAAGTCCCAGAGTGGACAAAGGCACAGTTTGGCAAGTAGACTGTTGGCTGGATAGGTGCCGGTATATCTGCCTGGGCACTGCTGAGGTGCCCTTGGGCTAGGCACCGGACCCCCAAGTGGCAGCCTCCACACTCTGAGATCTCTCCTAAGTGCATGTCCATTGCATGTATATCAAACTATGTGTGTATGTAGCATGATCAAAAAAGAATATGAGTGAAAAATTAAATTTCCCCCATGGGGATTAATAAAGTATGTTTACCTTTACCTTATTGCATAATTTGAACAGATAATAATTTGAGTCTATCATAGGACAGCACCCTGAGAGGGAGCATCTCATTTTCAAGGGGGTCAACTTAGCATGTGAACAGCTTGGTATAAAGACCAATTGTGGTTTCTATTGCTAATTTCTGAACTAAGTGGCAGTTTTATAGGAATCAGCTGTTTATATCATATTTTTGCTGCTTCTAGCTGCCTGCTAGCTCAGCTAATTCAGTCACTATCATTAACCTCTTGTCCTTCTTTGTGCTGTTGGTGCTTAATTGAGATTTTTTAAATACAACTTCCGGACAAATAAATGCATGCTTTTTGGTATATTGTACTCACAGGCCATTGAGATGTCATCTCCACAGCTTTTTCGGTGAGTGAAACCAAGGGGATATCATATAAGCAACCATTAGCAATATGTGGCGAGTTAGCTTGTCCAGTGTTTTCACTGTACCTTGACCTGATTGACAGTTTCGGCAAGCTCTCAAGATTCACCATAAACTGGGAGAAGAGTCTCTTCATGCCCCTATCTGATGGCCTTGACTCTGTTCTCCTTAGCAACCTACCATTTAAAATTTCCAAAGATAATTTTGTCTTGGAAGCAACATTCCTAGAAACCCTGAATGCCTTTTTAGACTTAACTACATGGCCCTTATAGACAAATTGAAATTTATGGCGGGAAAGTGGGGGCTCCTCCCTCTTTCCCTCACCGGCGTATAAATATAATTAAGATGGTTGTGCTTCCCAAATTTATTTATATTTTTCAAAATGTCCCAATTTTCCTTAGGTCTTCATTCTTGAAAGCAATTGACTCAATTATAATACCCTTCATCTGGGCCAATAAACCCCCTCGGATTTCCAAAGCTCATTTGCAAAAGGTCACTGATGAGGGGGGACTGGGACTTCCGGTTTTCCATCATTACTACTGGGCTTGCAACGCTAGAGCGTGGATCTTTTGGAGTGATTTCCCAACTAGAACGGGACAGGCACCCTTGTCTTCTCCCCGCTGGCCATTGATTGAATCTTTTAAAGCCATATCCCTCATTGATGCATCCAGGGGCGTCAGCAGCATTTGGAATGTGGGGGGGACATATTTTTGCGGGGGGTCTGGGGGTCCGACCACAGACAATTTTGAAAGAAGTAGATGCAATTTCCTGCATTCTGGTGCATTTTATCATGTT
Source organism: Notolabrus celidotus (assembly GCF_009762535.1). NCBI lineage: Eukaryota > Metazoa > Chordata > Actinopteri > Labriformes > Labridae > Notolabrus > Notolabrus celidotus. Next base: position 11,207,455 of record NC_048287.1, on the reverse strand, counting down.
TTTAGATTGAAAATTATCTACCTCTTTCATTGTGTTTCCTTGGAGCCAGCATGGTCTGCAATTAATGACTACTATTATGTTCTGGTGTGATACACAGAGGAGTGACACTGACTACTTTTTGGGCACTTTATTCTCTATTTAATTAGAGCTAAAGATGAGGATTGGAAGTTGAAAAAAAAGGGAGCAATACAGGAAGCGTTGTGGTAAAAGCGATGAAAAGATAGTGTGCCTCATAGACAGTTGTTGTGCAGATTTATTTGGTCAAAGAACACAGCACAACATGCTCACAGTTTGTTGCTGATTCTGCATCACATCGGAAACACAAAAGAAGGCTTTTAGCCCTTCATGGTGATGTGATGTGTATTAGTAGATACAAGTATTTAGCTAAGATCATACAAAGGCTCCAAAAGTGTGACCTCTTTTGTCATTTGCAGACACAAAAGACTGGCAAATCTCCTGTATGTCAACTTGATCAAGTTTGTCTTGGTGGATGTGGCAAACAGCCACATTGTTCAAACGCTGTTGAGTCATGGAAGAGCGAAGCCATGTCTTAAGCCTTCTCAAGGCACTGAAACTTCGTTCTGCTTCTGCTGAGGAGCATGGCACAACAAGAAGAAGCCTAACCAACACTTCTACTTGTGTGAATAAACCACGGACCTCTGGCAGCATAGCTCTCAGGGTATCTACTACCTCACTGACTTTGCTGCAGGGATACTGAAGTTTAAACATTGCCAGCTGTACCTCCAATGAATGCCGGTCTAGTTCAGGGTAAGAACTGACAACATCCTCCACCTTTCCAGTGATTAAGACCCTTTCAAGTTCGTTTAGTGTACGGAAGCTGCTCTGGTCAAAACGCTTCGTCAACTGGACCTCAACTGCATCCAACATTCTGAAGAATTCTATTCTGTAGAACTCCTCAGGGGAAGTGGGTCTAAATGCAGGTGCATTTCCTGTGAAACGCTTTGGGGGTTTCCGGATGTGAGGAGTCTGGATAACCTCAATGTCCAACTCCTGTATCATAGCACAGGCACGGGTATATACACGATGAAATGTTTCATCTGATCTCTTCGCTTGAATTGTGCTTTTCACACAATCAACCGCAGCCAGCATCCCTGAGACACTCACTGTCTTGCTCTGAAGGGAGCGGTTGAGACACTCAAGTTCTTTTAAAACTTCAAGGGCCATAACAAGGCTAAGCAAGATGTGCCCCTTCTGAAACCTCTCCAGAAGCCCTCTTGCAGTTTTGCAAGTGTCGGAGGAACCAGGTGCCATTTCCTCAAGACTGACCAAAATCTTTTCATATTGATCTACAACTGCCTGGATGGCTACCACCCTCATGAGCCATCGTGTGGGGCAGAGGGGCCTCAGAGTTTTGAAACTCCCTGCTTCTGACTGGGCAACCTCCTTAAAGATTGTCTTGTATTTTCCAGATAGATGGTACAGAGTGCCAAGTTTGTGGACCAAATCTAACGCATCAGACACAATAGTGCTGGAGCTACAGACTGTCTGAGTCACCAGATTAAGGCAATGAGGACCACAATGAACGTAGAGAGCAAGAGGCTGTGTTTCTTTTATGACTGCCTGAACACCTTTTGCTTGACCTGCCATATTTGCTGCCCCATCATAGCTCTGCCCACGTAGGCAGGATAAGGGCAGGTTCAGTCGAAGGAGGACATCAGTTGCCATCCGAGCCAACTCTTTCCCTGTTGTTGAGGAGACTTGATAGAGGCCTACAAAGTCCTCATGAGGTAGCAAATCACTATCCACATAACGTAGGCATATGGCCTCTTGTTCACTCCCAGACAAATCTTGAACTCCATCAATTATGATGGAGTACATGAGTGTGGACACCTCATGTATTTCCTTTGATATTTTTCGCAGAATGGAGTTGCCCATAATATTTAACATCTCATTCTGTACTTCTGGGCTTGTGTAATGGTTACTGGGCTTACTGAGCCAACGCTTCAGCACATCATCGTCCTCTGCTCTAAGCTTTAGTAGCTGATCAAAGTTTCCCCTGTTACTCTCATGTCCACGTAATGCTAGACCCTGACGAGCAAGGAAACGAACTGATTGTATTATTTTCAGCAAGCATGATCTGGCCTCTCTTTGCTGCTGCATCTTCACTGATGATAACTGCGTTTCAATGCTTCTGTGAAGGTGTGTGTGTGTTGTGATAGCAACTTTGTGTGCGTGACTGTTTTCATGTGCTCGAAATTTCTCAATGGCTTTTTTCCAGTTTTTAAAACCAGAAACCACAAAGGCGAGATCAGCACATTTAGCAAGGGGGCTTACCTGCCTTTTGAATGCTTCTTTACAATAGAAACAAAACACCCCCCCTGCATTTGGCACATAGTGAACCCAAGGAAAGTCCCTAAACCATTTTTCCTGAAAGGTAAGAGTCTTATTCAGCAGATGCTGGGGGGGGATGACTCTTGGGTCAGGTTGATTTGGCATGTAGAACACATCCTCTCTGTCGTCCCTCTCAGACTGCCTCCCCTCACCCTCGTCTCTCTCAGTCCAGCTCCTCTCACCCTTGTCTCTCTCAGTCCAGCTCCTCTCACCCTTGTCTCTCTCAGTCCAGCTCCTCTCACCCTTGTCTCTCACAGACTGGCTCCTCTCACCCTCGTCTCTCTCAGTCCAGCTCCCCTCACCCTCGTCTCTCTCAGACTGGCTCCTCTCACCCTTGTCTCTCTCAGTCCAGCTCCTCTCACCCTTGTCTCTCTCAGACTGTCTCCTCTCACCCTCGTCTCTCTCAGTCCAGCTCCTCTCACCCCTGTCTCTCTCAGACTGGCTCCTCTCACCCTCGTCTCTCTCAGTCCAGCTCCTCTCACCCCTGTCTCTCTCAGACTGGCTCCTCTCACCCTCGTCTCTCTCAGTCCAGCTCCTCTCACCCCTGTCTCTCTCAGACTGGCTCCTCTCACCCTCGTCTCTCTCAGTCCAGCTCCTCTCACCCTCATCTCTCTCAGACTGTCCCCTCTCACCCTCGTCTCTCTCAGTCCAGCTCCTCTCACCCTCGTCTCTCTCAGTCCAGCTCCTCTCACCCTCGTCTCTCTCAGTCCAGCTCCTCTCACCCTCGTCTCTCTCAGTCCAGCTCCTCTCACCCTCGTCTCTCTCAGTCCAGCTCCTCACACTCTCGTCTCTCTCAGTCCAGCTCCTCACACCCTCGTCTCTCTCAGTCCAGCTCCTCTCCCCCTCGTCTCTCTCAGTCCAGCTCCTCTCACCCTCGTCTCTCTCAGACTGTCTCCTCTCACCCTCGTCTCTCTCAGCATCCCTCTCTCTTGCATCTCCATCAGAATGGGCCGTTCTCTCTCTCTTGCTCTCAATATTTCCCTCTCCCTCTTCCCTATCTAATGACTGTTGTTCCTAGAAATGACAATAAGAATGAAATTGGCTATTCATTCCATTTCATTATTAATTTTCATAATTTCACAGTAAACTTAAGGTGTGCTAGATTATGCCTTTTTAATAGTTGTTATACATATACTGATGCACTGGGATTTAGAAGATTTTGAAAATACTAAACTTCCCAATAAGTCATGTGACATTTTCCTTAACTACCTGACACCTTTCAGCACTCACCTCAGCAACAGAGCTGTCTCCACTGCCCCTGCATAGTGCCCTTGCCTCTGACTCACTCTCAATCTCAACCACCTATCAGGAGACATGGAGATGCATTGAGCATTCTTTCATATTGATAATTGAAATAAGCTTAATGTAGATTGTTAATATGAAGATTTCTGTGATGTAGCTAAGTCCTGTTATCAGCATATCAAATACACAGGTAGTATAGCAGCCTAATAATTATGTAAGATACATTAGCAATGGGCCACCTCCCTAAGACATGACTGAGCAGTTTGATAGTTCAGAAATTGTCAGTCTTTTTTTAATGGACGCTGTCAGAGAGAGGAATAAGGTCACAACAGAGAAAAAAAGTGAGTGAAAAAGACTCTAAATATGTTTAGAACTAAAAATGAACTTCCTTCTGTCGATTTCTTGTTTTTATAACGTCACAATTCCAACCTTCATCCTTTATCTGGGCCTAGGACCGGCAAAAATGACTGAGGAGAGATACTCTGGCAGCTACCTCAAATTATATTTTTTGTTGTTTTTTTTAATTCTATTTTTTATAAGTTTAGTTTTCTTAACTTTGGTTTAGTTTTGAAGCTTATGGTCCATTTAAGAGCCTACAACAAATCACAGAGACGTTAACATTAATAATTAATAAGTTTAATATGTTTTTCTTTTTTTTTTTGTTCTAATGAACCAAAAAGAGACAATAGAAAAACTGTTACAGCGCCTTTACAGAGCGGTTAACATGCAGTCTGGATGTCGTGAAGGCTTGAACATCTCCTGCTCGGACTGCAGCTGAGAGGCACTGCTGCATGAAGACTGGGCTGCCTGTGAGTGCTTTGAGACAGGGAGGAGGGGCTCACGGCAGCACCCGCTGCTCACTGAGAGGAGCATAACAATACGTGCTTTCACATTAGAGTCTCCTATAGTCTCCAATAACACCAGAAAAATTCTCTAGATTAGTCGACAGTCGCTTTTTAAAAATAGAGTCGCTAGAGGAGTCTGAATACTCGCTAAATATAGTGACAAAGTTGCTGCAACACTGCTCCCGCGCAAGGTGCCTGATGAGACCGATGAGCTAGCCTGCAGCCTCGGGGTGGTAGCCTGCTAACACTCTTATCAGAAATGCTGGCTGTGTTTGGCCATGGAAGAACGTGACTTATCTGTTTGATCATTGATCACTGAAGGGAAAACTTGGGCAACTCTAACTTACTTTCCTTTTCTTCGAAAAAAAACGCCTTATGTCCATCTCCCGTCTGTAGCTCAGTCAAACAAAACTTCAGTAAAAGCCGGACATTATGACATTTGTAGTTGCGTGCGGCTGTGTGTAGGAAACCAGGAAAACGCGGAGTGGATATCTATTGATATAGGTATCCCCCCCTACTGATAAAGTGGAACGGATTTGATTGTGAAGTGACTCTGTGTAGGAAACCAGGAAATCGCGGAGTGGATTTCTATTGATATGGGTATTCTCCCTAATGAAAAAATGGAACGGATTTGATTGTGAAGCAAGGGAAAGAACGCTGAAGTAGATCGGTCATGCACTAATACTTTTGATGGCAAATGTGGGGGGGTCCAAACAACTTTTTTTTTAAGGTGAGGGGGACGTGACCCCCCCTAATTATATTGTGGCGACGCCCATGGATGCATCACTACCTGCACTTTTATTCTCAAACATTGATCTGCCCCAAAAAAAGGTCAAAGAAGATTGTATCCTCTGCAACTCACTCAAGATCCTTAAACAAATAAGAGGTGTGCTGAGCCTTCTCAAAATGTCAATCTATGCTCTTATCTGTAAAAATCCCTCTTTTAAACCAGGCTTAATGGACACTGCATTCACGCAATGGTCTGAAAAAGGCTTATCCACTCTTAAAGACATAGATTGCAGATTTGCAAGTTATGCCCACCTGCAGTCTAAGTTCAGTTTGCCACCCGGACATTTTTTTCACTATCTTCAGATTCAAAATCTTATCAGATGTTCCCTTTCAAATTTTGATACAATACCTAAACAGCACATCTTCTATGACCTCATGAGAAAACCTCCAACATCAAAACAGCTGATCACAAAATTAGTCAACCTTTTCTCTATGGCAACCCTTTCTATTCACATTAACGAAGCTTGGATTAAGGACACCGGCCTTGATATATCAGACGATCTATGGACAAAAGGACTAAGCGAGATAAAAACATGCTCAATCAATGCTAGGCCCCAACTAATTCAGTTTAAAGTTGTCTATCGCTTGCACTACTCTAAGGACAAATTACATAGATTCTACCCCTCGGTTACATGTGACAGATGCAAATCAGATGTGGGGACTTTGGCTCATCTTTTTTGGTCCTGCCCAGCACTCAAGAATTTTTGCGGAAGCATCTTCAAGCTATACAGTAGCATACAACAAATCACTTCTTCCCGACTGTCTCACCGTCATTCTAGGCTGCTCCGATTACTCTCTCACTCTTCCATCTGCCCTACAACAGGCCTTAAAGCTTGGTTTGGCTACAGCTAAGAGAGCAATCCTGCGGCAGTGGAAGTCAGCTACGCCTCCCTCATTTAACTGTTGGTTAAGTGAAATGGTTTCCTGTCTGTACCTGGAGGAGATACGATACACTCTTTCAAACTCACACACTAAGTTTCTGAAAATTTGGGGTCCCTTTATTGAATATATCAAAAGTAAAAAAACTGCTACCTGATTAATCTAGGCATTGGTTGGACTGCACTGATGATGGGTTGTTACGCCTTGGACTGAACATATGGACCCTGCACCTGGATCTTTAATTCACCCTTGGACTTTTAGACAGGGGAATGTTATCCATTATTTACTTTTCATTTTGGTCTGACACTGATTTAATATCTCACCTTATTGTTAAATGGCAGTATGGGCATATATGTATGTATGTTTTCTTTGTTTTGTCTGTTTGTTCTTTTGTTTTGTTTTTTGTCTTTTGATAGCTTTCCATTCCAATGATGTGCGTGCCTATTACTTTCCTTCCTTTTTATTATGGTTTGTCTGTCTGTTTTCTTGTCTTGTTATATAACAAAAAACTGAAAATAAAGTATTTTTAAAAAAAAACATACCTCAATCAGATTGACCAGGAGAGAGAAACAGCTACAGCAATGGATGTACCAGCTAGCTAAACTACTAGCAACATAGCTTAATGCCTGTTGTATGTCGTGTTTCTTATTCTACAATTGGGTTAGACTGAGGGAGATTTTTGCAAGATTTCCAGTTTTGAGGGTTGGAACTCTGGTTGTTGGGGAAATAAATCTGTCAGTGTGTGCTGTGCTGTGTTGGTCACTGTAGTCCACACACACTATAGGAACAACTTGTCACACACATTATTATTTGACATCATGATAGGGGTCTTTCAAATGATCAACATCTGTTAAGACTTTCCTATTCTAAATTCTGTAGAGTTGAATTCAGAGTTGAACCTTTAATAATTATGGTTAAAAAGGAATAAAAGAATGAGAGTGGGATCCTGGATTGAGAGGCTGCTGTGATCAAGTCCGAGAGTGTAGGTAAGTGGATGGTTTAACCAATAATTTCTGTCAGATCAAACTGTGCAAATTACAAGTTAATCTAAGTGAGAAGCAAAAGTGATTATTATCCCTGGAGTTAGTCAGCTACATATGGAGTCAAGTAACGTTATGTTGTGCATACTGGATTTAATCAACGAGTCTTAGCTTGCAGACATTTTTTTTTGTCTTTTCCATAAAACTCCTGACACTTTCAGAAACCTTTTCTCCCACTGACCGTGATCCTGAGGAGTCAGGGTATTAGGCAGAGAAAGACAGAAGGAGAAAGAAAGAAGATGGTGACCTCCTTGAGGGGGCACCCTGACATCATCCTCAGTGGCGGTGCAGACACAGTGCTGTCACAACACAAGGAGAAAGGGGGGGCTGACTCAGTGTCACCGGCTCTGACACGCTGGGAAATGACCTAAGCTGGCGCAATGACTGTGACAGTAATGGGACAGGTCTCTGGACAGGGAAGGGTGGTGTAGGGGCGTGAGAGAGGGAGGGGGGGAGGGAGGGCAGGGGAAGGTGGAGGGGTGAGTTGTCAGGGAGAGGTTTGTTGAGGATGATCAGAGAGACAAGGCATAAGACCAGACAGGATGACTGTGTCAGCCCAGATGGATACAGCAGTTTGGATGTTTGATGTTAAACAGTTCAGACCAGACAAGTGAAAAGCTGCGTGTAGCATTTTTTAAACATCAGTACATCACTGTCAAATGAACAGTGATAGCTCTGTACTGTTTAAAGCAGTATATTGTACTCTATACTGTTACCCTTCTGCTCATGAACCCTCCAGTTTAGCAAAGCAGCAGCCTGTGGTGTGGAGAACTACAGCAAATGCATAAGTGAAAAAACTGCAGTTCCCCAAGTGTCCACTTGAGGCTTACTCAAAAAGCCTAGGAATTTCTAGTGACACCATTAATAAACTCCCTTTCATACAGCAAAATTGCAAGTTTACAACCTGGTACAAATATTTTAGGTAAAGAGATCATTTCTTTATTTGTACACACTGAAGCAGGAGTGATTTGTTTTACAACTGTTCATCCGTTCTCAAATACGAAGACTTAAAGTTATGCATTCATTTGCATGATTCAGGGCATGGCCAAGTTCACTGACATGTTGGCACAATGTAGTTTTTGCCAGGAGGCTTCAAGCCCGCCTCAGCTCCACCTCTGTGGCTCAGTCTCAATGTCCACACTCAGACACTCTCTGACTTTGAGGCGCATTCCTGTTAAATCTGTGAGGGCTTAGCGCTGTCTCCCTGTCAAATCTGTGTGTCAAGTGTGTGAGGGATGACTTTTTGAGCCCTTTATGCAATTTGCGTCAGTGGACATATGTGCAGACTTAGCCTGAGGGAATAGTTCCTAGCATTGTGACATGAAACACAGGATTCCCAGGGGGAAGCCCACAAGCATGGAGGGGGAAACCGGATATCACTGAATTGTTTTTATAAGAGAGAGACGATAAAGAAGAAGCATGGAAGGTGCAACCAATGTTGATGTTTAATTAAAAAAAAATTGTTGGTAAGCAATTAGAACAAAAAAAAAGTAGAAATTGTCAATTACTTCTCAACCAGTCTGGACTGCAAGAGCCTGGATCATATGGAAATCAAGTAGTTGGTCCCTAAAGCACCTTGAATTTGGTGAAAGTAAAATTGTACAATAAAAATCCCAAATGCTGCTAAGATGAGCTATGATGTAATTATGGGAGAAGTTGCACAGTGTTCCCATTCCTAGTTTTATTCCGAGCCCTTGCACCATTGTCCACTCAATCTCTTTTCAGTTGATGTCAATTAAATCCTTAAGGGCTCAGGGTTTAGGGAGGAGATTGAGTATCAGCCTTTGTCTGTTGCTAGGTTGACACTTAGTTAGCTCGAGTCAGCATTTCCAATATGGTGACTGCCATCATGTGGCTTGGAAACCCTTTGTCCAGAAACAAATAGGTGACATCACTGAGGGGGTAATTCACTAAGGATGGATTGTGGCCACTAATAGAACCAAGAATTGCACATAATTTGCCCCCGCTAGCAGCTCAAGGTCTAACTGACAAAGCAAATTGTGCTAAGGATGTTCAAGTGAAAAAACACCCAGTGCAGATTGCTCCAGTTTTTTCATCTAATTGTGATTGAAATGATCTCTCAGCATCCCATCTCTCTGCTGCACTGAGCTGCGCTGTGTGCTCTCATCCAGTGCTAAATTCTATCCAAATTCATGATGTATCACATAGGTTGGCCCACATTCAGACTTAAAAGGTTGGTTTCACATAATTAAAAAAGACCCACAGCGACACGGACAGGTTTGAGGATGAACTGACATAGAAGGGAGGAAACACAGAGACCAAATACACACTGGGTAACGAGCAATGAGACATAGGTGAGGTATAGCCAAATGAGGGTGAGGCAACATGGCACAGGTGAAGACAATGAGGGCAGGATACACAATCACAAAGGAGGGAAAACACAGGAAGTAAAACTAGACCTAACGCTTGGGGAGACAATTCTACAAAATAAAACAGAAAGGAATGAAAACCAACTCTAAACCACAGGAACACGAATGACACAAGGGGTACAAATACTCACACAGGACAACATGAACACCAGAATAATGTCAAACAAAACAGTCAAGAAATGATAACTGAAAAACAACAAGACAACTAACAACAAGATGAGAAGTAAAACAAGACATGAGACAATGGGCAATGCATACTTGGAGCTGGAACTAGAATTACCAAAAATGAATGAAACTACACTTAGAATAGATCAAATATGACATGATGAACTGAAAGGAGCAGGATCTCTTTGCCATTTTGGAGTTGATTCATGACAGACGTGACACAAATTTCACAGTTTGTATGCAGCTTACTTCCTGGTGCAAGCATGCAAAAAAAAGGCTTGTTCCCATTGAAAAAAACCCCTCTCTTGTGCGTAATGGCACAGCCTGTATGAGCACGGGTTGAG